>NC_091952.1:103690984-104012651 GCF_031021105.1 Erythrolamprus reginae | reverse complement strand
TACTAATCATGCATTCTTGCATTAATGCACTGAAGGAAAGCTAAGCTAAGATTCCGATAAAGTGGCTATTTGGTATTTGGAAGCAGGTTTCGGGTTATTTCATTTCATTCTTGATGGATACATTTTCACCTCACCTCCTGCTCAAAGCGCTGTAAGTCCTTTTGCTCTGCTGGTTAAGTGTTTATATGGGAATGGTGCTGACAGAAAGATTTTATCTGGACATTTATTTGAGAATTCTTTCAACTCTTCACAGTTGTCCCTCCATTTCCCTCACTGTATATGACACTTGTCCTATCAGATGGAATAAAAAGACAGGATTATTAAAAGAAGATCACAATTTTATTCTTGACATATGTAACTGACAAAGCCTGGAGCAATGAATCTATTCTGATTTTGCAGAGAGGGGCTGTGAAAGATCTCATTGAAGTACAAGAGTATTATAATGGTTTTCTTTCTTTCTTTCTTTCTTTCTTTCTTTCTCTTTCTTTCTTTCTCTTCTTTCTACCTATCTATCTATCTTTCTTTCTTTCTTTCTTCCTTTCTCTCTCTCTCCTTCCTTCCTTCCTTCCTTTCTTCTTTCCTTCCTTCCTTCCTTCCTTCCTTCTTTTTACAAACTTATTTTAAAAATTCATTCTGGCATTGGATTATTTATTTATTTTATTTATTGGAATTTGCCAAGCACAAATGAGAACAAGAAAGTGGCTATTTGGTATTTGAAAACATGTTAGTGCACTTAGGCACACTCCTTCTACTAACCATTTAAGTATGAAGTAAAGTCAACAGAAATTAATTTGCGACTGAAACTATGAAAATTTGTAGCTGAGACAACTGGTTCAGGTAGAGCATTCCAGACTTTGACAACTGTATTACAGAAACCATATTTTTACAGTCAAGTTTAGAATGATTGAGTTTAAAGTAGTTGTGGAAGTATTTTTGCGATTAAAACAGAAAAAGTCATTTACAGGAAAAGGGTTAAATTTTATATGCAAATCTGATTACAAGCAATGCAGGTCTAAGTTATCCAAACCAAGAATTTTGAGCCTAATACTATAGGGCAGTGATGGTGAACCTTTTTTTCCTTGGGTGCCGAAAGAGCGTCTGTGCATGGTATTGCACATGCGTGAGTGCCCATACCCATAATTCAATGCCTGGGGAGGGCAAAAACAACTTTCTGGAGACTCTCTGGAGGCTGGAAATTGTCTGTTTCCCAACTTCTGATGGGCACAGTAGGCTCATGTTTCACCTTCCCCAGTCTCCAAAGGCTTCCCTGGAAGACAGGGAGGGTAAAAACACCTTCCCCCACCCCCCAGAGGCTCTCCGGAAGCAAAAAATGCCCTCCCAGGGCCTCTGTGTGAGCCAAAAATCAGCTGGCCAGCACACACATTCATACTGGAGCTGAGCTATGGCAGCAGCTCATGTGCCAGCATATATAGCTCCGCGTGCCACCTATTGCACCCATGCCATAGGTTCATCATCATTGGCAAAGGGAATTCTATTACAAATAGAAGAGTGCAAAACTTTTCTCATGAAATACTTCTGAACCCAGTCGATTGTACTCACGTCAGATATATAGTGAGGATTCCAAACAGTTGAACAATACACCAAGATGGTCTAGCATAAGTTTTGTAAGTTCTAATTAGCAATACAATGTTTCCAGAAAAGAATTTATTATGGTATGTGTGTGTTAGTTCCTTCAAAACATTATTTGGTTCCTGGTAACTGCCTGGGTCAATTCCTATTGGCCAGATTTCAGACATGGTTTCCTATTGCCTGCTTCTTAGGGCTGAGATGGAGTTACTGGAAAAAGGTTCATCCAGCTAGCTTTGTACCTAACATAGAACTGGAACCCACGATCTCTTGGTTTCTAGCCTAAAGCCTTAACAATTACCCCAAACTGGTTCTGAACACACTTGTAAGTGGATCACAAGCTTCCTAACAGACAGGAAGCAGCAGGTGAAGCTAGGAAAAATCACATCAGATATATGTACAATTAGCACAGGTGCCCCCCAAGGCTGTGTACTTTCACCACTTCTCTTCTCTTTATACACTAATGACTGCATCTCATACGATCCATCTGTTAAACTACTGAAGTTTGCAGATGATACAACAGTGATTGGACTCATTCGAGACAATGATGAATCTGCATACAGACGGGAAGTTGAACAACTATCCTTGTGGTGTGACCAGAACAATCTAGAACTGAACACACTCAAAACTGTAGAAATGGTGGTAGACTTTAAGAGAAACCCTTCCACCCTTCCACCTCTCACAATACTAGACAACACAGTATCAACTGTAGAGACCTTCAAATTTCTAGGTTCTATCATATCTCAAGACCTAAAATGGTCACCTAACGTCAAAAACATCATCAAAAAAGCACAACAAAGAATGTTCTTTCTGCGCCAGCTCAGGAAGCTCAAACTGCCCAAGGAGCTGCTGATTCAGTTCTATAGAGGAATCATTGAGTCTGTCATCTGCACCTCTATAACTGTCTGGTTTGGTGCTGCAACCCAACAGGACCGACACAGACTTCAGAGGATAATCAGAATTGCAGAAAAAACAATTGCTGCCAATCTGCCTTCCATTGAGGACCTGTATACTGCACGAGTCAAAAAGAGGGCGGGTAAAATATTTACTGACCCCTCACATCCTGGACACAAATTGTTTCAACTCCTACCCTCAAAACGTCGCTACAGAGCACTGCACACCAAGACAACTAGACACAAGAACAGTTTTTTCCCGAACGCCATCACTCTACTAAACAAATAATTCCCTCAACACTGTCAGACTTTCTACTAAATCTGCACTTCTATTCTACTAGTTTTCCTCATCATTCCTATCACCCATTTCCTCCCATGTTGACTGTATGACTGTAACTTGTTGCGTATATCCTAAGATTTTTATTAATATTGCTTCTTCATTGCTTATTTGACCCCTATGACAATCATTAAGTGTTGTACCACATGATTCTTGACAAATGTATATTTTATTTTATGTACGTTGAGAGCATATGCACCAAGACAAATTCCTTGTGTGTCCAATCACACTTGGCCAATAAAATTCTATTCTATTCTATTCTATTGTTTCCTTTCCCACAATGCTAAAGTATTGGAAAGTATGCCATAATGAAATCAGGGATTTCAAACATAAAGGCTCATTTATATATAAAGAGCGCACACACACATACACACACGCACACCCCATTGAGGGCCCCAAGCCAATCAGAAAAATAAAGTTTTCATAACTCTCCGAGAAGCCAAAAACGTTCCAAGGGTTGGAGACCATAGCAGAAAACACTCTTCTTTTTGAACCCAGCCACTGGAATTCCTTAGCAGACAGAATCCAAAGCAGACCTCTTCCACTGACACAAATGGGATGGGCTAGTCCCATTTGGGTAAAATAATTCCTCAGATGCCATGGATCAAGGAGTGGGGGGTGCAGCAGGGTAGCTAAAATGAAGCTTCACCCCAGAGCATCCAATTTGCACTGAAAGATGTTGAAAGAAAATGCAGGGCGTCCTGCATAAGCCACGCCCACAGTGTGGTAGTAAAAATTTTGGTAGCCCTTCACTGCATGGACCCATACCATTTGTGGCATTATAGTTATTCAGTTTATTCCAGAAATTCCGAAATCTACAACATGACTTTCTGAGATTCAGAGACCACTTCTTGTTTCCTAGTTGTTTTACATTTGCTATACGTAGGAGGAAAGGTAATGTTGTGAGGACATAATTGACCGCAATCAGAGGTCAGTGTTCCCTCTAATTTTTTTTTTTGGGGGGGGTGGAAAAGTATAGTGTCTGAGCAGCAGTCCCTTCGGGACTGGGCGGCACAGAAAAAATAAATAAATAAACAAACAAACAAACAAAAACCCCACCCTGTTTTGCCTCAGAAAATTTCAAAATAAAATAATGTACTGTGTGTCTATAAGAGTGAGCTCATAATAGGGCAACTCTATCAATATCAAAATGCCACTTAAATAGTTGAGCTAGTTTCAAACTAGATTTTGATTTTCTTTCTCTCTTCCTTACTCCCATTCTTTTTCTTTCTCTTTTCCTTCCTCTCTTTTTTCTATCTGTTTCTCTCTCTTCCTCTCTTCCTCTCTCTCTCCTTCCCTCTCACTCTTTCCCTCTCGGCTTCTGGGCAGGTTTGGAAAACTCTGAGTTGATGATGATTTTTAAGTGAGCGATTGCTCACTGCTCAGCTTAGAGGGAACTATGACTAACAGTGCTACTCATTCAATATAAAAAGTCAGATAGAGGTTGTAAGGAATAGGGACATGGAAATCAGTGTCAACTAAATGAAGCCCAGCATGCTTGGATGATTTTCCAGTCACATCTGACTAATAAGAACAGGTGTTGTCACAAATGCATGGATACAGCTTTCAAGAGCTGAATGAAAAAAGGCAGCAGCACAACATGTCCAGTGTTTTTTCTCAATTATTCCATTTTAAGGAGACAGGAAGAGGCAATTTGAGCATAAGCCAAGCCTTATTTGAGCAGACAAGTAATTTTAGTCTCCAACTTCAAGCTTCACTGATCATTTCACATTCTTTCTTGGGCAAGTCCCCTGCCTTCTGTAGGTATTTTATAGAATATTATATTCTACACATTTTCACTTACCATTTTTCCTCTAAACTTTTAAAAAGCATACTAAATAAGCATAGGGCAAATATATTTATTCCAAGTATATATGTTCTATGTTTCCAGTTATTATAACTATTCCTATTTATATGTCTAAGTTTAAGGAAAGGGCTTACACAATTAACATTTTAGCTAATTCAGTCTGAAGAACTGACGGGCTGCTGGTCTTGCAGCTAAGCCTTTGATCTTCTTCATCCCACCTATCTTCAACCCT
Organism: Erythrolamprus reginae; assembly: GCF_031021105.1. Taxonomy (NCBI): domain Eukaryota; kingdom Metazoa; phylum Chordata; class Lepidosauria; order Squamata; family Dipsadidae; genus Erythrolamprus; species Erythrolamprus reginae. The sequence goes on along the minus strand of NC_091952.1, from coordinate 104,007,795 downwards.
AGAGACATCTACATGAGTGTCTCTGTTTGTTAGTTTGTTTGTTTGTTGGTTGGTTTGTTGGTTGGTTGGTTGGTTGGTTGGTTGGTTGGTTGGTTGGTTGTCTGGCTGTCTGGCTGTCTGTCTGTCTGGCTGTCTGGCTGTCTGGCTGTCTGGCTGTCTGGCTGTCTGGCTGGCTGGCTGGCTGGCTGGCTGTCTGGCTGGCTGGCTGGCTGGCTGGCTGGCTGGCTGGCTGGCTTGCTTGCTTGCTTGCTTGCTTGCTTGCTTGCTTGCTTGCTTGCTTGCTTGCTTGCTTGCTTGCTTGCTTGCTTGCCGCCCTTCTCTGAAGACTCAGGATGGCTCACAACATATAAAAAATGCAAAACAATTTAAAAACCCAATTTTAAAATGATCTAAAAACCCCAAGTTAAAAATCATGCAACCACATTCATACACACCACAGTCATACTGATGGCTGGAGCAAGATGTTAAAGCTCAACGGTCTCAGGCCTGCCAGCACAAGTGAGTTTTTAAAGCCTTCCTGAAGACCAGGAGAGGCAGTGCAAATCTTGGGGAGGGGGGAGTTGGTTCCAGAGGGTTAGAGCTGCTAGAGTGAAAGCTCTTCCCCTAGGTCCCTCTCTGTGGGCATGAAGCCATCATCCCAGCTCATGGGGGTAGGGTGCATGTATGGGGCCACATGCACATTGCATTTTGGGGGGTGGATACATGTGCACACATTCGCATGCATAAGTGCACACTTTGGGCATTCAGTCCAGGAAAGGGCATGGGGTGAGGTATCATCAGTACGCTGATGATACCCAGCTTTACATCTCCACCCCATGTCCAGTCAACGAAGCAGTGGAAGTGATGTGCCGGTGTCTGGAGGCTGTTGGGGTCTGGATGGGTGTCAACAGACTCAAACTCAACCCGGATAAGACGGAGTGGCTGTGGGTTTTGCCTCCCAAGGACAATTCCATCTGCCCGTCCATCACCCTGGGGGGGTGAACTACTGAACCCCTCAGAGAGGGTCCGCAACTTGGGCATCCTCCTTGATCCACAGCTCACATTAGAGAAACACTTTTCAGCTGTGGCGAGGGGGGCGTTTGCCCAGGTTCGTCTGGTGCACCAGTTGCGGAACTATTTGGACCAGGAGTCACTGCTCACAGTCACTCATGCCCTCATCACCTCGAGGCTCAACTACTGTAATGCTCTCTACCTTTGAAAAGTGTTCGGAAACTTCAGGTTGCGCAGAATGCAGCTGCGAGAGCAATCATGGGCTTTCCCAAATATGCCCATGTTACACCAACACTCCGCAGTCTGCACTGGTTGCCGATCAGTTTCCGGTCACAATTCAAAGTGTTGGTTATGACCTATAAAGCCCTTCATGGCACCGGACCAGACTATCTCAGGGACCGTCTTCTGCTGCACGAATCCCAGCTACCAGTTAGGTCCCACAGAGTGGGTATTCTCCGGGTCCCGTCAACTAAACAATGTCGCTTGGCAGGACCCAGGGGAAGAGCCTTCTCTGTGGCAGCCCCGAACCTCTGGAACCAACTCCCCCCAGAGATTAGAATTGCTCCCATTCTCCTTGCCTTTCGTAAGCTTCTTAAAACCCACCTCCTCCGCCAGGCATGGGGGAATTGAGATACTCTTTCTCCCTAGGCCTTTACAATTTTATGCATGGTATGTCTGTATGTATGTTGGTTTTACAATAGGGGCTTTTAACTGTTTATATTGGATTGTCATATGCTGTTTACTACTGTTGTTAGCCGCCCTGAGTTTACGGAGAGGGGCGGCATACAAATCCAATAAAATCAAATCAAAAATGAAAGGTTAGCCATATCTTTTCTGGTCTGACTGAGCACCTCTTAAATTATGACTCCCTAGCAAACATCTCAGGTATGCCAATTTTATGTGGCTCAGGTTCCATTTTGGAGAATCTTTATCAAACTTTACTTTACCCTTCTGAATTGACTTACTGACTATAATTCTATTCTATTTTATTCTATAATAGACTTTAATACTGGAATTAGCCATTGATTGCATAGTTGTGCATAATTATGTTCCTACTGTTACAGGATATTTGGACAGATTGACATCTGCTGGAATATTGATTAAAATGGTCTTTTCTGAGCATATTTTGGTAAATCTTTTAAAATGTACTTGGGGAATAGTCTGATTTCTATTAGATGAAACTCTGATTGATTGATAGACCAGGGAAATGTCACAATTATTCTGACTGAAATCTTTCTGCTATGTCACATCAGCTTTTTGTATTATTAGGGAGCAGAGAGAAGGAGTATGACAGATAACAAAAGTGAAAGAAATCTCATAACAAATTAAAGTGAACAGAAATTTAGAATTGTTAACTCACAAAAGACCCATTCATTATGTGCTTTTATGAAGTGGGCTCTGCTCAGGGATGGGATTCAAAAATTTAAGCTACCAGTTCTCTGCTTGGTTGCTGGGTAGGCATGGCCATTGTAGGCATGGCCTACTCAGCCTCCTGCACCATGGTGTGAAAAATGGTTATGTCACTTTTTTCAGTACCGTTGTAACATTGAACTATCACTAAATGAACTGCTGAAAGTTGAGGACTACGTACTCTGGGACTAACATGCTTTGGATGAGGTAGCTCTTCAGCTTGCAGATGTAAAATCTGGGAGTGCTTCTTGATTCTCAACTGCTTGCCTAATATTCATTTGATTATTAAACATATTGTCTTCCAAGGTAACAGCATCCTATTAGTAGTAAAACAGGGCCTTGCTTCCAAAGCCAATATATTTCTTGAGCTTCCATCTGAAGATATTTGTGCTGTATGTACTGTATTTCTTTTCTGAGGATAACATCTCATCAGTTGACTTTATCCGGAGAGTGTGCAAAAACAGTACCTTTTTAAAAAAAAGTCAGAATATAGTTATTTTAGCTACTTTAAAGAAGAATAACTAGTTCAGTTCTTTCCCCAGTATGGAAATACAATTATGTGAAATCATGTTTGTTTAAAAAAGTTTTTTGTTTTTAAAAAAAGCCCACGAAAAGCTACAGTAAATCCAGTAATGTGTGTGTGAATGCCAAATGCATATAATATTAACATAGATTTGCCTATATTCCCTTTTAATCAGTTTTTCCCCTTCATAATTTTAAATAATATTGCCGGCCCCAGTATTAAAGAATCTATTCAACCAAATAAATCATTTATGCAACATTATTAAGATTATTTTAGCTTTCTTTTAAAGAAAAACGCTACTAGAGTTATATTTAAATTAGACATTTTAATTCAGTTAATAATCTTATGGGTTTTCCTTAGCACAGATTTTATAGCTATAGTCCAGTCATAATATTTTATTCTTTTTCCTTGATGAAAATTATGCACTAATATATTGTACCACAAAGCTCTAAGAGCTAGCGTTAATTATCAATTCATTAAATATTGATGAAATTAAAGCCAATAAAAGTTTGAAACCATACATTTGTCAGGTATTAAAAATGTCCTGTAATTAAAAAAAAGAAGCATTAAAGTGACAGTGTCTTTATAAATAAGCAAACTAATAAAATGTAACATATGAATTCTTGAGATTAATTATCAGCATTTTCTTATTTGCATTTCTAAAACCAACTATTAAGTCCAAGGGGTCAAAAGGGGTTGAAAAGCAAAACTTACTGGATGTATTTCCATCAGGAAACTCATCAAGATATTTTTTATGCCCTGCACGTTAAGACAACATCATCCCTTCCATTTCTCTTAAAGAGCGGAACTTATTTGAATTGAATGGAGAGGCATTTGGGGATGGGGCAAATTAAAATATAAATCAGAGTCCCCTCTGCTTTGAAACTATGTATTTACTCAAGCAAAGCATGAGCTGTGATTCTTTTCTAATCTGACTTCTCGTGATGTAGTCCAGAGGGGAAGACAGAATGTAGAATACTCCTGAAGATGATTGCCCTTGCCATAATAGAACTCTTAAATGTTTGGATGCTATTTCCACAAAAATATTACAATCAGTCCATATCACTCATCAAACAGAAGGCCATTCAAGTACCACCTTGGGAGCTTATATTTCTTTCCAAAGCATGATAATAGTTCCCTCGCCATCCCATACTATTTCAGCTAGAGCCATAGCTTCTCCTAAAATGCTATTTTATAAGCACAGTTAAATAAATCAGGTGTGAGTTTACTTATCAGGTTTAGTAACTGCTTTTAATCTAGCTGGAGGGCAGGAAGAGCAGAATGGTAAGGAGCTGAAGAGTTGTATATCAACTCATTGAACATGTTAAATAAGAGTTTGAGTGAAGCTTCAGACCAGAGAATTTAAGGTGGAACTACAGGACAGGCTACCCATTCACTTTAAAAAGATGGTATGATCTGCTTCAGATTTACAAATGCAAACTCTGTAGAAGGATTGGGTGCTTTTTTATATGTAAAAGAAAAAAATGATCATGGATATAACGTTTTTTTCTTGGTCATTTGTATACATGGAAAAACAATCCATCAAAGATACCACTTGTTTTCATGATTATTTTATTACTATATCCAGGGCTTGTCTTTGGTGATCTGAGATAGCACATCGAGATAGAATTTGCAGCTATAAGATTCAGGCTTTAGGCTCTCTTTATTCAGCATGTCTTTCTTATTTGACTGAACTCTATAATTCTGTCAACTTACTCTGCTCCAACCTGTTCTATTGACCCAACTTTTTATAAACAGTAAACCACATACAGTGATCCCCCGATCATTGCGAGGGTTCCGTTCCAGGACCCCTAGCAATGATCGGGTTTTAGCGAAGTAGCGCTGCGGAAGTAAAAACACCATCTGCGCATGCGCAGATGGTGTTTTTACTTCCGCCGCAGCAGCAGCGAGGAGCCGAAGATTGGGGTTTCCCTGCCGCCCACACAAACTCCTCGCTGCTGCCGCGCCCGCCGCTTGTCCGCCGCCTGCCTGCCGCGCGCGCGCGCCCTTCGCCCGGCCACCTGCCGTTCGCTCGCTGCTCGCCCGGCCACCCGGGTTCGTTTGGCTTCGGGACATGCCAGCGGCAACGTTTTAAAACAGCCGCGCGGCTTCCCAACTGAGTCCCGAAGTCAAAGGTGAACTTCTGCGTTTGGCTTCGGGACTCAGTTGGGAAGCCACGCGGCTGTTTTAAAACATCGCCGCCAGCATGTCCTGAAGCCAAACGAACCCGGGTGGCCGGGCGAGCAGCGAGCGAACGGTGGGTGGCCGGGCGAAGGGCGGGCGAGCGGCGAACGGCGGGCGAGCAGCGAGCGAACGGTGGGTGGCCGGGCGAAGGGCGGGCGAGCAGCGAAGGGCGGGCAAGCAGCGAGCGAACGGCGGGTGGCCGGGCGAAGGGCGGGCGAGCGGCGGGCGAGCAGCGAGCGAACGGCGGGTGGCCGGGCGAAGGGCAGGCGAGCCGGGCGAACGGCGGGCGAGCAGGTGCTGGGGGGGCTTCTCGCCCTCCCATCAGCAAGAGGAGACCCAGGGAAGCCGCCCAGCAGCTGATCTGCCCGGTGCCATCTACGCATGCGTGCCCATAGAAAAAAAGGGCGCGCATGCGCAGATGGTGTTTGTACTTCCGGGTTTAAAAATCGCCATATAGCCGTTTCGCAATGATTGGGATCGCAATACCCGGGGGATCACTGTATATGGAGAATTATTCCTTTCTGCTCATTTATCAGCATCTAAATTAACCAACAGATAACCAACAATCAACACTAAATCCTCCAATTATGTAGTCATTTGTGGATATGAAAGAGCCTGTTAAGCACTTCAGGAAAATTGCAATTTGAAAGTATCCACTTGTTGAATATCTGTAAAGTGACATTATTCAAATTTCCTGTAATTCTGTGCTACTAATGTGGCCAAATCCACTATAGTGAATGTGTCAATATTACCAAATCCATATTACTGATATGGGCTACTCATTCCTACTACATTAAATATTTACCTTTTCATGTCCTTTTTCATGTCCTTGGCATTATCATTCCTGCTTTATATATTGAGCAAGGTAATTGCATCAGTGATTTCTAAAACCAGCTAATTATATTTCTTTTTAGGATTTGGGTAACTAGTAACTCAAACTCTTAAACTTAATCCATTTTTAAAAAATATTTTTCCTAAGGTATATTCTGTCTATGTATATGTGTGTTTCTTCCTCTCTTCTGTCTGTCTATTTCTGTTTGTCTTTCTCTGTCTGTCATATATATATATGTATATATATATATAGACTTCAGAGGATAATCAGAATTGCAGAAAAAACAATTGCTGCCAATCTGCCTTCCATTGAGGACCTGTATACTGCACGAGTCAAAAAGAGGGCGGGTAAAATATTTACTGACCCCTCACATCCTGGACACAAATTGTTTCAACTCCTACCCTCAAAACGTCGCTACAGAGCACTGCACACCAAGACAACTAGACACAAGAACAGTTTTTTCCCGAACGCCATCACTCTACTAAACAAATAATTCCCTCAACACTGTCAGACTTTCTACTAAATCTGCACTTCTATTCTACTAGTTTTTCTCATAATTCCTATCACCCATTTCCTCCCATGTTGACTGTATGACTGTAACTTGTTGCGTATACCCTAAGATTTTTTATTAATATTGCTTCTTCATTGCTTATTTGACCCCTATGACAATCATTAAGTGTTGTACCACATGATTCTTGACAAATGTATATTTTATTTTATGTACGTTGAGAGCATATGCACCAAGACAAATTCCTTGTGCGTCCAATCACACTTGGCCAATAAAAATTCTATTCTATTCTATTCTATTCTATTCATGTATGTATGTATGTATGTATGTATGTATGTATGTATGTATGTATCACATGTTTTTGCTGAATTTTTAAAATTAAGGGAGACTAGAATACTGCTATTTCGGCATTGTTCTGGCTAGCCATACCCTTACTGGGATTTGATCCTGGGGCTTCTGCTTTGTAAAGCAGAGAATTAACTTCTAGGCCACAGGATCTTATCCCTTCAGCTTTGTACCAGGGAGGGGCTATATGTTTTTTTCTGTTGGATCACCCTGGTATATTGAAGCAACATCACAGCTCCTTTTTGCCTCTAGGCGCACACACACACACACACACATGTCTCGTAGATTTTCATGGATACAGGTATGACGGTCTTGGTATATTCAGGTTTCTTCCCGTGTAGGATTTAGAAATTTCTGGCGACGTTTCGATGAGGTCCCACTCGTCATCTTCAGGCTGGTGCTTCTGTCCTTGTTCTAGGGCGAACACAGCGAGACCTGAGCTGCCTTCCTTCTATAAATACTGGTGGCTGGGTGTGGTTTGATGGCTCAGCAATTGCCTACTGTGTAGAAACTTCCTGGTGAGTCAGTGGGGTAACACCTGAGGTCGTTGATTTAACTTAGGTATGATTCGTCAGAGTATTAAAATGCCATGGGAGACAATCACCTTTATAAAGCATTATTCAGTCTGCTCATTGCCCGCGTCATAGGGCCACACCCTTCCCTCCCCTCTGCGGCAAGCCTAATTGTGGGCTTGCTCATGCTGGCTAAAGGGGGATCTACAATTTTTTACTCGTGTCTGTTGCCTCTTTCCCTCCCCAAGGGAGGAGGTGGAGTTATGAGGCAATACTTCGGAGGTGTTTGGTATTACTTTCCCCCCCCCCCCCCATTATCGTTGTTACTTTCTATAGTGGTACATGTCTGCTCTTGCAATTTTTTTGCCCATGCCCTCGTCTTAGGTCTGCACTGTTCTAATCCCCCCTTATCCCCTGTGTTGGAACTGCATTGTGCCCCTCCCCCTCTACCTCCATGTTGCTCCAGTATGTTCCCTTGCTTCCCGTTGGGGGTTGCTCTACCCTCATTTAGCTGGTTTCTATGCCCGGCCTGGGGAATTCTGTTAGGGGCTTTATCCAATCCTAATGACCTATCCCCTTTAAGTCGTTGCTGGTGCCTTAAAGCCTGGTATGCCGATGGCATATCAATATGTCTATTTAAAGAATTTTCATTAGAGAACCAGGCTTCCTTTAGGAGGCGACCTCCCTTGGTTTCATCTCGCGCCAGAATCTCAGTTCCCTGGAAATCGAAGCCATGATCCTGCTCCTCCATGTGTATCCAAATCTGGGAACGCTGTTCATGACGTCGGACCGCCAATTTGTGTTCGTGTATACGAGTTCTCAATCTTTTTGCCGTTTCCCCCACATAGTGGTGTGCACAATTATTGCAGTTTATACGGTAAATTACCGAGGAGGACTCCTCCTTCACTAAGGTTTCCTTCGGGCGCATTACTGATTTTCTCAAAGTTTGATCTGGCTTATGCGCTACTTTGACCCCGTGGGGTGCCAGTATGCGTGCGGCTGTTTCGGATACCCCTTGTATGTATGGGAGTACCCTCCACGCTGATGTTTCATTTGCGCTTTCAGTAGGTTGCCGGAGTCTGGGTGTGACGCACCGTTGGATAAAATCTCTCGAGTAGCCATGACGTATACAGGTTTGATAAAGATACGCTCGTTCTTTTTGTTTGGCTGCCCGTGTGCTACAGTGAGTTTTTATCCTGTTAAATAATGTCCGTATACAACTGACCTTATGTGCGTTGGGGTGATTGCTTTCGTTGTGTAACATGCGGTCCGTGTTGGTGGTCTTCCGGTATACCTCCGTGTCGATGCTTCCATCTGGGTTCCGGTTAATCTGTACATCTAGAAAGGCCAGTTTACTGTTGGCCTCCTCCTCCACCGTAAACTGAATGTCCGGATATATGGAATTAAGAATTCCCATAAACTTGATTTTATCCCGTTGTTTAATAATGGTAAACGTGTCGTCGACATAGCAACGTAGTGTCCAGAACTTGGGCTTATATATTTCCATGGCTTCTCTTTCCGATTGCTGGAGAACTGCTTCTGCAATCACGCCTGAAATTGGGGATCCCATCGGCGTGCCCTTTATTTGTTCGTATATCTGGCCGTTGAATGTAAAGTATGTTTTTAGGCAGAATTTTAATAGTTGGATGAGGTCATCCGTGCTGAGGGCCTTACAGTGTTTTGGTTCTGTTGTTGCCAACAAATTGTTAATGGTTTCGATTGCTAGATCCTGGGGGATAGATGTAAATAGTGAAATCACGTCGAATGATACCATTACCTCATCTTCCTCCACCACCACCCCTTTAAGCTGTTCTAAAAAGTCTGTAGCCGAACGTACGGTGGTGGTGGTCCCTTCAACCAGCCATTGTAGTTGGCCATGTAGCCATTTGGCCAAACCAAATGTAGGGGTGCCACGGAGAGAAACAATGGGGCGTAAGGGTACCTCCGCCTTATGAATTTTAGGTAAGCCATAGAATCGTGCCATGGCTGAATCTTTCGGACGGATCCTTCTTAACGCTTCCTCATCCAATTTGCCTTGTCTCTTAAGTTTATCCACCATTTTGTTAATTTGGTTTTTGAATGATACCATGGGGTCTTTATCAAGAAGTTGGTAAGCACTCCTGTCATTAAGAAGGTTGTGGGCTTTACTGTTATAATCTACCCTATCCATAATTACAGTTATATATATATATATATGATAGTGCATCTCTAAAGTATAAAGTATAAAGTATAAAGAAGTATAAAGAATTAATATTTTATTGGTATAAAGAATCATAAAAATTAATATATTTTGAAGCATATTGACATTTTGACAATTTCCAGAATTGGAAGCAACTTTGACATTTCCAGAATGTATTCTGGGGTGTGTAAATATATTTTTGTGCATTCATTAAATTATTATGTATTAGAATTAACAATGTATCATAAATGTTCACTCAATTTATTTATTTCTGGCCAATAAGGTATCTATAGAAAAAACATAGATAAGTTGCCAGAAACCCATGCAAACTGCATTCTCAACTGCTTTGATTAGTGTATCACATTTGAACTATTCTTGTTTCAGGTTATGTTCATTGCAACTCTCCAATTGCCAGAATCCCATTTCCTAGCACCTATTCTAAAATGACCCTTTAGACAGTCCAGATGACACAAGAAATAATTATATTCCTAATGACTGATAGCTTACTTTAAGATTGTTGCCGGTGTAGTCTCTAAAGACTATGTTGAAGCACTATCAGATTGGACACAACTGGATAATGTCTTCAATTATATCTCTTCCCCAGAGATCAAGATTCCTCCCAATCCAGGGGAGGAGGAAATTGAGTATTGATGGCTGTCCACAACCACCACATCAGAGTTGCTTCATTCTCAGATGTGGTACTTGGAAGATAATTACTCATCATCGGACAAGTTCAAATTTTTACCATGTCTTGCAGCTCTTTGCTGATATCCACAAAGATTTAGTTCTTTAGTCCCAAATAAAAGTAACCAAACAAATGGTGTTTTTTTTCCAGATTTTGTTTAAATCTATCAAATGTGTTTGGGTATAATTCCATTGTGAAGGTATCTTGAGCAGGAGCATCAAACAGTAAACAGAAAAGTAATACAAACTACATTCACAAAAAGGAAAGTAAAAAAGAAGAATAAAAAGAGGCAAAGAAAGAAAAAGTAAAAAAACCCACCAAGAAATAAAAGAAAAAAGGAGTATAATAAAAGAAACAAAATATTTTAAAAATGACTTCCAATCTTCATCATAACATATATAAACAACTTTTGTAGTTCTTCACCCCTTATAAATTTACAAGCAGATATACTCTTTTTCCCATAATGCATCCCTTATCTGTAAGAAATATCAACTTTTAAATATGGTTTTAGCAAAAACCCATAAATAATTGCCAGAATTTTATAAAAACATGTCTTAATGTTTTCTTTCAAATAAACACATTTCATATAGCTTCCTTTTGTTGGTGTTGAAAGTACAGTGGTAACTCTACTTACAAATGTCTCTAGGATGAACTTTTCTAGATATGAACCCGGTGTTTAAGATTTTTTTTGCCTCTACTTCTGAACCATTTTCATCTTACGAACCCGAGCACCGCCGCTAAGATGCTCCACTTCTGGACTTCCATTGCCAGCCAAAGCACCTTTCCTTGCATTGCTGGCATTCCACTGAGCCTCCCCTCACTGGGAATCGCCGTCTCCGGAATTCCGTTGCCACTCAAAGCACCCGTTCTTGCGCTGCTGGGATTCCCCTGAGCCACCCCTCTCTGGGAATCCCTGCCTCCAGAATTCTGTTGCCAGCCAAAGTGCCCATTCTTTTGCTTCTGGGATTTCCCTGAGCCTCCCCTCACTGAGAATTCCATTGCCACCCGAAGCACATGTTCTTGCACTGCTGGGATTTCCCTGAGCCACCCGTCGCTGGGAATTCCTGCCTCTGGACTTCCGTTGCCACCCAAAGCACCCGTTCCTGTGCTGCTGGGATTCCCCTGAGACTCCTTTTGCTGGGATTCCCTTCGTTTTTGCTGGCGCCACTTTGAATCCCAGCGAGGGGAGTCTCGGGGAAATCCCAGCAGCGCAAGAATGCATGCTTCAGGTGGCAATGGAAGTCTGGAGACAGGGATTCCCAGTGGTACAAGGCAAAAGGGGTAACTTTTGGGATGGGTTTGCATGCATTATTCACTTTTACATTAATTCCTATCGGGAAAATTGCTTCTTCTTATGAACTTTTCTACTTATGAACCTGGTCACGGAAAGAATTAAGTTCGTAAGTAGAGGTACCACTGTAATATTCTTCTGGGTTCAGTTCCAAGTGCAGAAAAAGACAATGGATTCATGGAGTTTGCCAGCTGCAAATCCACTGAACTATCCAGGGATTAAGTTCAATCTTCACTAATTTATCTATCAGCTCTTTATGTGGAACCATATCAAAGGCTTTACTAAAGTCCAGAAGGCAATACTTTACTTTTCAGTACTTTACTGAAGTACTGAAGGCAATATCCATGGTACCACCTTCATCCAACACCTTTGTGACATAGTCAAAGAAATCAATGAGATTAGTCTGACATGATTTGCCTTCAGTAAAGCCATGCTGATTTGGGTCTAATAAGTTATTGTTTTTTAGGTGCTGATTTATCCTCTCTTTTTTTCTAGGAGAGGGGTGTATACTAACTTCCTACATAGGTTTATCACTTTCATTTCTCCTTTAATTTTTAAACCTCAACCAGCTTCTTTTGTATATCCATTAAAGTGTCCTTATCTACCTTCTCTGTGCCTACCACTTGTATTTCCACTTTAAATATCTCCCTTATTTTGTAATGCATTTTGATATGGTCTCACTGACTTGGCCAAAGTATAGTGTGCAAGAGATTTGAACAGTTGGTCGAAAATTGCATTGAGGCCAGAGGAACGCGGCCCTGGTGTACACGCCAGCTGGTATATTGGGGTAATCTCACGAGACCACATGAGATCATCCTGTAGCTCCAGAACTTTGTGCAGGGCTTCCCTGGGGCCAGGGGCATGCTGAGTGAGCCCTATAAATAGGGCTGCACCCCAGGCCTTCCTCCTTTTCGCTCCGGCCTTATTCAAGTGAACAGCCACCCACCCTCCTCTTTCTTGCAATGTGCCAAATGGGGTCACCTTCAGGGCTGAGTAGGATTTTTTTATGGTCTCAATGCTTATTGCATGCATTTTTTCTCCTCCTTCACACTGGAGGGTGATGATGGACTGGTTAGGGGGTGCTGCACATGTTAGTTTTAATTTGGTCATAATTGGCTTATCGCTTTGGTCATTGGGGTTGGCAGATAAGGGGCAGAAATGGGCAACAGTAGCAACTGCGCAGTCTCCTTTAGGTCACTGTGGAGGCAGCTAAGGGGCAGAAATGGGCAACTGTAGCAACTGTGTTCTCCTTTAGGGCATCTTTTGGAAGATGATGGGCTGCCCCTCCCCAGGAACTCCGGGCAGTAACAGCCTAAGTAAATGGAGGGGGATGCCCTTGGGACTCACCTACCTCAATACCCGGATGGGGTTTGGATGGTGAGCACCCCCACACAAACTTTGTGGGTGTGGCCTAGAACCTGGTGAGGGAATGGTCCTCCTCAGCAAGGAGCTATGCCCATAGTTGCCCAGGAAGGTTTACTGACAGGAATTTCCACCCCATTTTTATTGGCCTCTGCAAGTCCTGGTTATTTGTTGATAATCAGATAGTTGATTTATCACTTAATAAAGTGACCGATTAATCCCAGCTCTTTGGTGTCAATGTTATTATTCTGCATCTGACGCAACAGGTATATTTCCTTAAGGTTCCCAGACAAGAACAAATCTGTGGTGTTTTGTCAGCTGGAAGTATTTAATAATTGTCTAAATGCAGGTGGGGGGGGAAGTATGATAACAATAAAAGCTCATATATATATATATATATATATATATATATATATATATATATATATATATATATATATATTTCCATTTACAACAACACAGAGATTGGAACTCCAGCCTGAAGATGGTGAATGTGATTTCACCGAAACGTCGCATAGACATGCAAAACATTACACAGGGCAAAACCCGAACTCAGAACAATCTACATATATATATATATATATATATATATATTATTTAAATACAAACATTCCATCTTTCCTTAAATAGTGTCATCTGGGTTCAAATATCTCTGTGCACCAATCTTCTACATTTATAACATCATTCACTTTACTATAATTCTCTACTCTTATAATTGCAGCATCTTAAACAATTAAACAATTATAGTTCTATTCATTTTTCTTTTTAACATACATTCCAGTAAAAATACCATAATAAAAACATTATCCTCATCATTATAATACTGACACTTATAATTTATACCTTTATCTTAACATAATTTCTTCTTAAATCTTCTCATTTTATTTCCAGTTCCATTGATAAAATACTCCCCATATCATATTGTTAGCACCACCCCCTCCTAGAAAAAATGAAATATCCTAGGAAATATTTAAAAGGCAGATTATTTAGAATATCCCCAGAAACATGCTTTTACGCAAAGAAAAAGATCCACTCCTAGTAGTCCCCACCTTTGTCAATGTGCCATCAAAAAATGGTTCAGATCACTCATTACCTCCTCCCACCTTTGTTAATAGCCTTGGAGTAGTCTTCTACATAACAAATAACAGCCATATTAGGAATTGCCCAAAGCCCTTTCATTCTACCATCACCCACAAAGGGTCAACCAAATTTGAACTAAAAAAACATAGCCTACTGTTCTGTCGGGCTCTCTGGTAGACTCCTCCCAAAAATTCACAGGTACAAATTTCAGACACACACACACACGTTTGAAAAGTCAAAGCAATGTTCTTTATAATGAAAATTCACTTAACTTAAGCCCTCTCTTGGTATAGCAAAGAGCACTCGTCTCCAAACAAACTGGTAATTTGTACAAGACTCTTATCAGTTCTGTGATACTTAGCTTGCAGCTGTGAGGCAATTCACAGTCCTTCTTTCACAAAGTGAAACACACTTTGCTCTGGTTTAGTTTCAAAGCGGGGAAAAATCAGCACACAAAAGGTCAAAGTCAGTAAAGCGATCACGAAACACAACGATCAGATAATCCTCCACAATGGCCAAACCCACAGGCTGCTATTTATAGCAGCCTCACTAATTACCACAGCCCCACCCAACCACAGGTGGCCTCATTTTCTTTGATAATAATCTCTCAGTTGTTGTTGCCTATGCATCACTCTCCGCATGCATGGCTGCATCATTAAGTCTTGTTCTGAATCCAAGGAGGAACTAGATAATTGATCTCCTTCTGAGCTGTCTGCCACATTCTCCTCCTCCCTGTCACTCATGTCTTCTTGGTCAGAGGAGCCTTCATCGCGGGGGGGGGGGGGGCAAAACAGGCCTGCAGCATGTGGATGTCTCCCCCACATCCACAGTCCTTGGGGCAGGAGCTGGGCCAGAGCTAACCACAACACCTACAAAGTTGCTTCTGCATGGAACTATGGGAGTCTGGCAGCCAATCAGTGCATTTCTTATACAGGAACAGGAAACTCTGAGGTAGGGCCCAACAGAAGTTTTAAAAACTCAGCGATTCTCATCAACTGCCCCTTTTTCTATGGACTGAACATCTAGAAGCATGTGATCCACCTTTTCTGTACAGGAGCTCATGCCATGTGCTTTTGTACCATGTGCTTCTGTCTACTGTTAAACTTCTTTCCAAGAAACCTCCATGAATCCAGTGTCTTTTCCCCCACTTGGAATTGAACACAGAAGAACATTACTCCCAACCATATAATATTCAGTTTGTTCTTTCTCTTTGATTGCTTGTGTTAATCTATTCATTTCTGCACATTCTAATATTTTCCTAATCACCTTCTCATCAGTAGCAATTTCTTCACTTTTCCAATGTTGTGGAAATACAATTCTAGCTGCAGTTAAAACATGGATAATTAAATAAGTATTCCCTATATTATACTTTCAGGTAATATCCCCAGCAAAAACATTTTAAATCAATGTGTTGTTTTGCAAGCTCATACTCTTATTAACCAATAAGTAACCTCTTTTCCTAGCAGGCATTGTAGTACAATTAGTTGTGGGTATTAATGTTCAAGGAACTATTTTTTACATCTTTTTTGTTTCTAAAAATTGTTTTCATTTTGTTTCCCATTTCACAATCAGGGAAGATTGTGATTTAATGATAGCACAAACAGCAATTATATGGAACATTGTATTGCATTGATTAAATTACTATCATTTACATCACAATAAAAGCAATAAGAAATTAGATAAAACAGATGAAACAAGAAAAGCAAAGAGGATGAAAGGAAAGTAGCTATAATAACATTAGTGGTAATAATGATAACAATAAAAAAGAGCAGAGAGATTCATAAGCTAGGACAGGAACTCTTTGAGTTCCATACCTTATGATTGCCTTTGGCTGTGGCACAACATTTGCATCATTCAAAATTTCTTAGGAGGAAAAGCACAATTTCTAGCAGGGTGTAAATAGAGATAAAATACAAATGGGCAGGGAGGATTTGTGTACAATGACCTCTCTGTTCCAGTGCTTTGCCTGTAACAGGTTAGTGCTAGCCAGAAATAAATAGAAACTAAATAAAAGATTAAAGAAGACAGGTGTGAAAGGGAAGAAATATTTCAGGGGGCAAAGTTGGATTCCCATAACACAACGTTTTGAAGATGGATCTCCACCTAGATATATATTTTTACACTTAGGCTACTGCAGTTCTACAGGAAGCTATATTTTAAAGAAAACTTTGAAAGAAATGCTAATTCCCAAGCAAGAATTAGCCAAATCAAATAAACATAATCTAACCCATAGTATATATTTATGCTATATGGATCATTTCACAAATATGCATCCTGTGCTACAAGCTGATATAATGGAAAGACAAATCCCTGCCTTGAGTAGTTGGCAGTCTACTTTGTGTGATAAGAACAAGGAAACTAGCAACAAAGTGTAGATAGAAGGTTTGGGGTTTTTTAAAAAAATGTGAGCAAATACACCTACCATACATATATTTAAAGCTTCATTTTAGTAGGTGGATAAAGGCATAAGGAATGGGCCAAAATATTTAAGTAGGAAAATAACGAGTGTGTTTAATTGACTGGAGCTAAAATCAATTGCGCTTAAAAGTGGTTTGCTTTAGCTACATCTTGTCTCACATTCATTAAAGGCATTATTTGGGGGAACTCTAGAGTTTAGTTACTGTGGAGGACAGTTATCATGCACAGATGTACTTCCCAACCTCTTCCCTTGGGGATCATTGCACATCTGCCAGGTAGTAGATAATTTGCAAATCATTATAATTTCCAGTTCTGCTCATGACATGTGTAAATTAACTTAGAAATTACATGCTCAGTACTTTACCTCTGTTCCCCATTAACATTTTTTAAAAAAACACCTTTCTGCAATATGCTACCCCAACTTGTCCTTTTCTGTCTGGTGCATTCCTTTACAAACCAAGAGTTTCCATCCATTAATCTAATTTGGTGATGAGGTGAGGGTCAAACACATGGAATTAACTTTCCAATGCTGCCTTTGGAAAGTGGTTTTTTTTAAGAACTTCCCAGGTGAACCTTGAGATTTCCCTCTAAGTATTTATCAGGCCCAAACCTGCTTACTTTGTTTATAAATAGCCAAGATCAAATTGGTAGGCTGAAGCTTTAGAAGTCTACTTATTAACTGAGACATTTTGGAACTCTCACATTTTATCTTAAACACACGCATACACATCCGAGATAGATTTATCTGTCTAATCCATTATATACCACAATTAAGTCTATTAAGTAATTGTGATGACAGAGCCTACAAATTAGATCATCAGTTAGCAATGTAGTAAATAAATGAGCTGGGAAATACAAGTCAAAAAGATGTGCCACAAAAGTATTAAGTTTCTGAATTTTAATGGAGACAGATTGAAATACCCTTTCCAAATTAACACCTTTCCCCAAAAAAAGAAAAAAATGGAAATATATAAATATTAAGTTCTTATAATGCCAGTCTTATAATAATGGAAATAATAATAATAATAATAATAATAATAATAATAATAATTCATTCGATTTGTATGCCGCCCCTCTCCAAAGACTCGGAGCATAATAAGAGCAGGGATGGCGCAGTGGTTAGAGTGCAGCACTGCAGAATACTTCAGCTAACTGCTAGCTGTAGTTCAGCAGTTCAAATCTCTCTCAAGGTTGACTCAGACTTCCATCCTTCCAAAGTGGGTAAAATGAGAACCCAGTTTGTTGGGGGCAATATGTTGATTCTGTAAACTGCTTAGAGAGGGCTGTAAAAGCACTATGAAGTGGCATATAAGTCTAATGGCATATAAGTCTAAATGCTATTGTTATTGCTATGCTAAACCTGTATTTAAATAACATATATCAGCCAAAACTGAGGACTTTATGAAAGCATGCAACCTGGCCTGCACCAGATTATAAAATCATGCTATGCTTCAGTGATTTTGTACAAGAATTCACTTCTAATTCTAAAGATGATGATGTATATTTTACACGTACCACTACAGGAAAATGCCCCTTTTCCTCTGCCAGCTACAGCTACCATAGGTCAATGGCAAGAGTGGATTCCACTTACCTTCACCTCTGGTACACATCACAATGTTTAGTGTGCAAGAACTCGATCCCCTTGCACATGTGTTCATCCCCTCCTGCAATTTCACTTCCATGCATGCTCAGAAGTTGGATTCAGAATGAAATGCAGCTGAGGAGCAAATCAGCTATGCTTAGGGTTAAGAAATAAAAGTCGGTATTCACCGGGGTAGGGGAGAGCTTTTTCCAAGCACAGAATGAGCGGAAACCATTCAAACGCAGGGAAATTCACTGAAAAATCAGAATAAAAGATGGCGGCATGCACGCACTGACAGAACTGGATCCATGACACCAATATTACATCACCAGCGGGTCGCTAATGGTTTGGAGAATATGGTACGAACTGGGAGGAACCCATCACTGGTCAATGGCAATATGTAGATTAGGGCTAGTGGATTGGGAGATATTAATAAATAGCAATAGCACTTAGACTTATATATCACTTCATAGTGCTTTACAGCCCTCTCTAAGCAGTTTACAGAGTCAGCATATTGACCCCAAAAATTTGGATCCTCATTTTACTGACCTCGGAAAGATGGAAGGTTGAGTCAATGTTGCCTAAGTGTTAGAGCAATAGCACTTAAACTTAGAACAATAACAATTGCAATAGCACTTCTGCTTATACCACTTCAGGGGTATCAAATTCACTTTGTCATGACATCATCGCATGATGTATCATTATTTTTCCCCCCTTTGCTAAATCCAGCATGGGCATAGCCAGCATGTGACGCATTCGGACCGCGGGCCATGAATTTGACACCCCTGGTTTAGAGAGTCAGCATATTGCCTCTAACAATCTGGGTCAAAAGGATGGAAGACTGAGTCGACTTTGAGCTAGTCAAGATCAAACTCCTGGAAGTCAACAGAGTTAGCCTGCAATACTGCAATCTAACCACTGTGCCACTACAGCTCTCAATAAACAGGAGGAATGCATTGTCTTCCTTTTGTAAATGTCTGAGATACTTTGTATGTTGAGAAATAGGTGGGATTCATCTATGGGACCCAAGTCATGGAAGTGTGATATGTAATCCGTTCCGGCCATTAGTATGTATGAGTGATGACTGTGTGCTGTTTTATTGTATTATTATTATTTATTTGTTCTTAGTTATGTATTGAGATATTTTAAATGTTTATCATGTTTTTACTGTTGTCAGCTGTCCTGAGTCTGCAAGGAGAAGGGCAGCCTATAAATTCAATCAATCAATCAATCAATCAATCAATCAATAATAACAGTATTTAACTTATGTGTATTTCAATTTTGAAGGATCTTTGGGCAAGTAGCCATCCACAATCTTCTCTTATTTAATTAATCACAACTTCGTCTTGCAATTGCTACCATTTTGCACTCACTTCTTCCCCTCTCCAGAGTCTAGTTATCAATCAACAGGAGATGATTAGATGAGCAAAACAACAGACACTAGCCGAGATGCAAGCAGCTCCAGGGGTAACTCATTGAATCTGATACTCCAGAGATGGAGGCTGAAAATGACTTTGAACAGTACTGAAAAATAAATACTGAAAAAAATCAATTCCTATAAAATAATAAAATGCCCAAACTGTTTCCCATTGGCATAAACCTTCTTTATAGACAACATGCTTCTTTCTTGTTATGCATCAAAGTTAATCTTTCTCCATATCTATTTTTTAAAATTTATTTATTTATTTTTTCCAATACACAATGAGGGTTTTAGTGGGTGTATATCTATATACACATAGTAAAATACATGATGAAGGTTATAGAGGAGATACTCATAGTAAAATATATCTAAGAAATAATAGAAAAGAAGGTATAGTAATAGAACATATCAATGAAATAATAGAAGAAGAGATATAGGAATAGAAGAAAGGTATAGGAGATATAGGAGAGCAATAGGACAGGGGAAGGAAGGCACTCTAGTGCACTTGTACTCGCCCCTTACTGACCTCTTAGGAATCTGGATAAGTCAACCGTAGATAATCTAAGGGTAAAGTGTTGGGGGTTTGGGGATGACACTATGGAGTCCGGTAATGAGTTCCACGCTTCGACAACTCGGTTACTGAAGTCATATTTTTTACAGTCAAGTTTGGAGCGGTTAATATTAAGTTTAAATCTGTTGTGTGCTCTTAAGTTGTTGTGGTTGAAGGTGAAGTAGTCGCCGACAGGCAGGACATTGCAGCATATGACCTTGTGGGCAATACTTAGATCTTGTTTAAGGCGTCTTAGTTCTAAACTTTCTAGGCCCAGGATTGAAAGTGTAGTCTCGTAGGGTATTCTATTTCGAGTGGAGGAGTGAAGGGTTCTTCTGGTGAAGTATCTTTGGACATTTTCAAGGGTGTTAATGTCTGAGATGCGATATAATTTGATTTTGTATCATTGGTCTCTAGCCCTTGTTCCTTAACCCAATGGCTTCTAGTGTTAGATTGCAACTGCACATCTCCAGTTAACTAGTAACAGGTTAATATACAGCATACAGATAGATCATATAAGCAAGTAGGTGAGCTCATGATTGCTAGTTTAATCTTTTACTCTTAGCTGAATAAGTAAGTAACCTTTACCCTATATGTACAGAGAGTAGAGCAGGTAACCTTTAAACTTAAATAAGATAGAATTATTGAGAAGATGGGTTTTCTGAATAGTTGGCAATAATTGACAACCTACAATCTATATTATTAACTAACTCAATTCAGGTATATTTTACTAGCTAAATACCCATGTTCCACTACAGAACTATGTGATTTGGCTTGATAATCAACACTTACAGTAGTTATGCTCAGCCTCTCCTGTCCCCTTCCCTCCTCAGGCTTGCCCCACAGAATGCTCTCCTCTCTCCTTCTCTCCCCTCAGCCTTGCCATACAGAAGCCTCCCATATCCAATCCCCTTCTCTCCCTCAGCCTTGCCACACAGAGGCCTTTCCTCTTCTATTTCCAGAAGCTTCCGCTATCCTATCTCCTGCTTGCTGCTGTGATAGTAAAACTGAACCTGAAACTCCTCCCCTCTGGTTATGTTTTACATTTGGAACAGATTTCTTTTCATGTGGGTAGGGTGATAGAACTCCTTAGCATCAGAAGGTTGAGCTTCTAGAAGCCAAGTGGAACATATGTGGCAATTTTCAAGTTTGTAGGCCTTTAAGGATTAACAGAATTGGAAGGGACCTTATAAATCATCTAGTTCAACCTCCTACTCAAGCAGCAGACCCTACAACATTTCTGACAAATGACAGTGCTATCTCTTCCTGAAAGTCTCAAGTAATGAAGCTCCCACAACTTCTGAAGGCAAGCTGTTCCATTGGTTGATTGTTCTCAAAGTCAGAAAGGCTTTATGGTTCTGGAGTTTTCCTGATTCCAGCATGAGTGGGTTTTGCTTTTAAATATATAGATGACCATCTTCTCCATAGCAGAACATCAGAGGGTACTGGAAAGTGCCATAAGTATGAATCTCACTGATTTGTAACAACCTATTGTCTCTGACATGAAGAACAATATCTCTCTTTTCAAAATCCTGGTCCACAAAAAGAATATTTTATTTTATGTACTCTGAGAGCATATGCACCAAGACAAATTCCTTGTGTGTCCAATCACACTTGGCCAATAAAAATTCTATTCTATTCTATTCTGCAGTCATGGGGGCATTGAAATCACCTTGGTGCTCTCCAGAAGGCTTCCTATCGACATTAATCAGCACTTCGAGGTCCTTATGGCCCTTAAGAACAGAATCAACAGCAGCCTTAAGTTCTAGAATATGCTTGTGTTCACACAGCAACTTCTGCAGTTGGCTAACCAGTTATGGATTAGCGGCTGGGTAGATTTCACAACAGATGTCCCTCTCATTGTCATCATCACCAACGAAGTATATCTGGAGAAATGAAAGCTGCAGCTGAGGCCCTGCCATGATACTCCTATCCTGTGGTAGACCTACCCCTGCACTTTGGATGCTGGCATAAAATTTCCTTCCTTCACCTCTCTGGCTCCAAAAGACGTCATTTGGAAGCATCCATTGTATTTCTGGACAACAGAAAGGAAGTGCTTTGCCACTGGATGCTGGTTGGTGAGAAGGCTGTGTAAGCATTCAGGAGAGGGCTGAAGATGACAGTAGTGGATTTTACCACCACTGCAGTACATCCTGGGACTCTCATCCTGCCACTTTAGAGCATGGCACCAGGCACAGGGTAACCGGGTTCCAAGATCAACAACCTTGTCCTTGGAGTAATCAATCTGGGGTTCATATTTAAAACCAGACAACTTATTAGTCCAAAGAATTGATCTCATTTGTGATTAACAAGGGGTTGTTTAACATAGGGTTTATTGGATGTATACTTTTTTACAGCCTGTCTATTGACTTGGAGATGAGTTTGAAGATATTTGTGTGCAGCTTCCCTTACTTGTGGTTTTCTAATTGCATCGGTAAATGGTTTCCTGTGTTTTTTGCCTCTTTTTTCCCCTTTAACTGATGTTAAGGTAAAAGGAACAGATTCATCTGAACTGAGGAGGAAAATAAGGGAAAAAATTCTGCCTCTGCCTACCAGCATCCATCAGTATTCATGCTGCTAGCATTCTGTCAGTGTGTGAGAGAGTTGAGGGGTGTTTGGAAACTCAAACAGTATTTGCTGTGTGAGCAAGGAGACAGGAAGGAGCCTGGTCATGGTCAACTGTTCTATAGTAAAGGTGCTTGCTGCTGTGAAAGAAAAAGTGAAATTTAAAACCCTCTGCTTGTGTCTTGCATTTGGATCAGATTTCCTTTCAGGTGGGGAGGAGGAGTAGAGCTCCTTAGCATCAGAGCATGTTGATAATAATAATATAGGAAATAGTAATTCTCCAATGGTCATTTTGAAAAATCCTTTCTTAGTGAGTACCTGGAAGGCAAGAGGAACATATATGACAAATTTCAAGTTTGTATGCTTTACGGTTCTGGAGATTTCATGATTAATACATGAATGGTTTTCACTTTTATATATATAGATAAGATGAATCAGGATTGTCATATAAAAATATCATTGGCACCTATCATGCTAGGACAAGTCCTAGTTCTTAAGACATATCAATTAAAGTGATGCCAAAGGCATATATATTTGTCCTTGAGGTAATGTTTAATTTAAGCACTTACATATCAAAGTATTTTCAAATGGCTATTCAAAACACCACAGCTTCTGCAGAAAGAAAGAGCTTACTTCCCTTTCAGACAAATTAATGTCACTGTTCCTCATTTTATACATGAGTTGAAGTGATTCAGAGCCACAAATAGTAAATAAATTAAAACACTGATGTCAAAATGTTTTACTAAATGATTGAAGAGTGAAAGAGAGTTTTCAAATGCTACAAAAGCCAATGCATTTCTTAATGCAATTACACATTTCACTGCATTTCCATTCCGTTTACTAACCAGATGATCTTTTGACAGACACAGTTCAGCAAAACACTTTATTTTTATGCTGCTCCTTAGAATAGAAAGGACATTTCAAGCATACCTTACAGCAATTGTGCTGTGACTTGCATATTTACAACATTTGGTTAAAATAAGCAGAAATAGTCTAAAAGAGTTGTGAACGTTTAAAATCAGAGATATTTTAGCTGGATTTCTATTCTTAGTGCTGTTTGTAGCATGGTGGCTAGTGGTATAAAGCAGTGGTGCCGAACCTTTTTTCCCATGGGTACTGAAAGTGTGTGCATGTGTGCTATCACGCATGCACAAGTGCCCACACCCATAATTCAATGCCTGGGGAGGGTGAAAACGGTCTCTCTGTCCCCTTGGAGTCCCCCTGGAGGCTAGAAATGGCCCATTCCCCAATTCTGGTGGGGCCGGTATGCCTGTTTTTTGCCCTCCAGGCTCTAGAAGCTTCCCTGGAATCTGGAGAGGGCAAAAATGCCCTCTCCTATTCCCCTGGAGGCCCTCTCTAAGCACACTGGTGCACTTAAGCACTCCCTTTCTTTCTTTCTTTCTTTCTTTCTTTCTTTCTCTCTTTCTTTTTGAAGAAAGATATTAAAGCTTATTTTGTCTGACATTACAAGCGTTAAATAGCAAAATAAAACTGAAATAATGTATCTTTTAGATAACACAACAGAGAGATCATAGCCAAAGAAAATACTTGATAAAAATAGCAGGCTGCTTATTGGTCTCCAAAATTCATCACAGTCAACAATGAAAGTAAAGTATAACAGAGTTCATGTATCATAATAAGCTATGATATGCTAGAACATTTACAATAAGCATAGATCCACAGTAACTGAAACAATCCACAGTAACTGAATTTAAACAAGCCTGGGATCAACATATATCCATCCTAAGATAAAATACAGGAAACAGTATAAGGGCAGACTAGATGGACCATGAGGTCCTTTTCTGCTGTGAGTCTTCTGTGTTTCTGTCTTTCTATGTTTCTACAATTATATTACAGTGGAGAAGATGTTCTACAAGAATGGATCTTGAGTATATAAATTAGGAGCACAAGAAACTGTTATATGGGGAGAGTGAATTCTAAATTTGCATTAAATGGCATTTTATCTTCCATTAACTCAGTGCTTCTCAATTATTTTCTGTTATGCCCCCTCCAGGGAGAAGTAAACATTTCAGGTACCCCCAACTCTCCGCCAGGATGATTGTTTGTGATATTCGGCATGTTTTCATTGGGAGAAGCCTCTCTAGGAATCTCCTGGGAGGAAATAGGGCCTCCACCCTCCCTGTGTTTTCCCCAATCGCATGCATTATTGGCTTTTACATTGATTCCTATGGGAAAAATTGCTTCTTCTTACAAACTTTTCTACTTAAGAACCTGGTCATGGAACGAATTAAGTTCATAAGTAGAGGTACCACTCTACCAGGTATAAAACCATAGCTTTCAAGCCTTTTAAACATTTTATACATAGCTGATAATAAAAACTCCTGCTATAGTCAAACTTAGCTATGTATAAACACATTTATAAAGTCATTGAATTTCTACTCGATATTTCCTTTCCCCCGTGAACAGAGTTCAGGAGTAATAAATGAAAACATGAAGTAGAGTGATTTTAAAATGTAATACGGAAATGTCTCTCAAATTTAGAGGTCAAATTACATTCTAGTTAATGTGAAGAAATTGTAAATGATTTAAGGGAAAAGAAAAAGGAATTGAAAACAAACATTTTGTAAACTACTTCTTCCAAGAGCAAACATTCCCTCAGGGAAATGCAGCAAGACTGTAAACTAAACATCAGAAGGAATTGGTTTTGTTTTTATCGAGGGTGGGGGTGGTTTCGAAGCATTCATGGGGCTTTTTAATATTTAATAGTATGTTTCAGTCTATCGAGTACTATAGCACCACTGAATGGTTCGTTTCACTCACATATCCAACTTCAAATGGATTCCTGCAAGGTAAAAAATGTCCCTCATGATTTTAGAAAAGTTTTTATGCACGAATTTAATAAGAAACTATTGTTCTTGTGTGAAGATTGAAAGTTATAGATGTACAGCCGAACTGTAACTGAAAGTGGACTTCTTAGTATGGCATTGAATATTACAGTTGTGTTAACTGCCAATAAAGAAAGGAAGATCTCTTTACATCTTGCTTTTATAAAATATTTGTGTTATAGTAATAGGTCATTTGTACAAAGCCAGAGCTATTGTTTTGCTTCCAATAAAGCAAGGTTGCTGACAATGAGTGATCTTTTTCATATGCTCGGTAGGGAAGCGATGAGAAAAACCCACTGTGCTAACGGAAAGCTGAAACAGAATACTGTATGTGTACCATTGACTGCTAAGACAAAAACATTTACATCTTTGTAAGTTTTCTGGGAATTGCTGATGAAAGCTCACCTCTTTTAACTATACATTATAAATACATCCTCTACCAATATCACATGCTCATTTCATTTGGATTCTCTCGAACTGACTTTATCTGTGCTCAGGCTTGTTTTTTGATTAACTAAATAACATATTTCTTCTCCCCACTTGATTTTCTACTTGACTTCTTGAGAATTATTCTTTGAGTTAAACCTTTCTGTTGTGTCCAGAGGACAGTTAGGCCTTGTACCTGCCCCATATTCCTTGGGTGGGAAAATACTGAAAGGTGATTGGTTGGCTGAGCCTGGCAGCTAGGGGTATATAGGCCAGGCACGGCCATGTTGATCCAACACTTTCTTTCTTTACTTCTTTTTTCCTTCCTTCCTTCCTTCCTTCCTTCCTTTGTTTCTATCCATCTTTTTTTCTATCTTTCTTTTCTTTCCTTTTTTTTTCTACCCATGAGCTGAATATGTGTTTATTCATCATGATGTCTAAATCAAAAACTACTTTTTGTGATAATTAAAAAGAAAATTAGATGTAAACTTTTCTGAAGATTTAATGGATCAAAGCTCAGTAGCAGCAGCTTTTTCTTAATTTCTTTTTGTTTTAACTGCTGCAACAGGTAACTTTTAAACAAAAGTTAAACATAGTAATTATTGGAAGAACAATTTAGGAATAGATTAATAACCTGAAAATGGCCGAAATATTCCAGTCCATTTTCAGATAGTAATTTATACATATATAGTATAATGTAGGATAGAGCTGTGAGGCTAACGATTTGCTTATTTGTATTATTTAGAGAAAGGTTGGCTAGTAGATAAATCTTTGAATCTGCTGAACTACAGTTCCAAGTGTCTCTTCCTAACACTCTTGAGAACTGTATTTCAGTCTTAGTGTACTACCATTTGACTAGGTCTGATGTTTAGTCTTGATTATAATGCAACAAAATTCTCTTTTCCAAGATACATCTTTTTCTATACCCTCCCTTTCTTTAATTTTTAACATTGAACTTTGCTTGGTTGGCATCTGTGTTAGCTTCGCTTTTTATTGTCTTAAATAACACTTTACAGATCTCCAAATCCTGGCTTAATTCCCTAATCCATTCTAAACCAGTGATAGCAAACCTTTTTCCCTTCAGGTGCTGAAATATTGCACATGCACACCATCGCACACATGCGCATGCCAACATCCATATTCAATGCCCCCCATTTTCCCCCACTTACCCATTTCCTGACTTCTGGTGGGCCCGATAGGCCCATTTTTCCAGAACCTTTCTTGGAGCTTGAGGAGGCCAAAAATGCCCTCCCCTGCCCCCTGGAGCCTTTTGGAGGCCAAAAACACCCACCCAGAGCTTCTGTGCAAAAGAAATATCAGCTGGTGGGTGCCCACATGTGTGCTGGAGCTCAGCTGGAGCAATGGCATGTGCGCCAGCAGATATAGCTCCATGTGCCACCTGTGGCATGCATGCCTTAGGTTTGCCATCACAGCTATATACATAAAACGGGACAAACCTGATCCTGTAAATTATCACACTGGGCTATTATTTTCTATAACTTTAGTAAATCTGCATGAGCAGCATGGTGTACTAGTGGTGAAGATGCTTGCCTCCCATTTGGAAGGTTGAGAGTTCAATCCAAGGCAATGGCAGATATTTCTCTCTCGGGGCACAAAGAGAAATTATACGCACCAGTTCTGCCTGTATGAGTAAGGGCATTCAGTCAATAAACTTTCAGCTCCATTCAATTTCCCCAACTTTATACCAGATTAAGAGGTTACATGGTTTTAAAAAAGAAAAAAAGTGAGTTGGCATAGATGCCCTGAAATATTCTCTTCATACTATCATACTATCATTGGAATGGGGTTAGGGATCTCTGGATCTCCTGAGATTGCATTGAGGAAGGAGACCCAGCAAAACCTCCCCTTATTTTGCCTGTATAGTTATGGAGACTATGTGGTAATGTCTCAGAATACTGAATGTCCCATCCCTTATCTATAAACAAATCCATAAAGCATTGTCCTTATGTCTATCTTTACCCATTGAATTCAAAAGATATCTCCTGGAAGTCCAGGCCATATAACTCTCCTGAAGAAGTGGAGTTTTATTGCATAACTTAGTTGAATTTAGCTTTAGCTCCTTAATTACACAATGGCTCATAAATAAAATAGTAAGAGTAGGTAAGAGTTTCAGCGTGCACCCAAAATTTAGCCAACTCAAGTTGGTCAAGAGAGATAAAAATCAAATCCAGATGGAAGGACTGTTTAATAGGCTTTCCATCTAGACTTGATTTTTATCTCCCTTGATCAACTTTAGATGTTTGCTTGACTCTTTTTTGGCCTAGTGATGTAGTGGTGAAAATGCTTGGCTCCCACTTAGAAAATTAAGAGTTCAATCCTAGGTAGCAGCAAATGTTTCTCTCCTAAAGCCCAAAGAACTTTGTGTGGGCAGCAAGGACATCTGACCAGTGAATGCTCAACTCCATCCAGTCAACCCAACTCTACCCTGAATTAAGGATTACAGAGTTGTAAAAAGGGAAGATTTTTTAAAAATCTGATTACATAAACGCTAGATACTAGTGTTTCTAATTGTTTTAGATGTTGGCTGGGGTTAAAGTGGAAATATTCACTCGCACACACCAAAATGTTTTGCCCACTCAACGTTTAAGATCATAATTGCTACTTAGGGGAGGATTTGAATAGAATCACAAGGGCATGGAGAGATACTGGTCTCCAATTCCTGCCAATATGTCCCAAATGCGGCTGTCCCAAATAATTGTCCTGAGGCAAAGGTCAAACCCATCAAGGAGACACCACAGATTACATTCAGCTTTAGTTTTTCTAAACCTGACCATTAGTTTTTGAAACCTTTTTCTAATAACAGCTCAGCTGCCCTTGCTAAACTAAATGCTTGGATATGTTTCAGAAGTTATATCATGCTTTTATCTAATCAGGTTTTTTTCTATTTCTTGTGATTGATTGGATTAGTACTTCTGTCAGATGTTCCCAGGGATGCAGGAAAAGTCAGGCAATAAATCAATCAATGCAATAATAATGGAAGCAATCTTATTTATTCAACATGTTGTGGGGCTTTTCTTTTGTCTTCTTCTTTTGTTTTCTTTTTGTCTCCCATTTATAATTACCTGAAGTGACATTTGTTAGTATTTTAGTTTTAATTTCAAAAAGAAGCTTGCATACTGTAAATCCTGCAATAAATCATTTTTTTCCAAATACAGCACAGGCAAACATCTTTCATTTGTTGTTAATAACCTTCTAAAAATATCTGGTCCTGACAGATTATTAACATCATATGTTATCATCTAGCTACCAAGAGGAAGGAAAATAATTAAAAAGAAGAAAAGAAAGAAAATACAAGGTATGCTAAATTCCAAAAGCAAAATTAGAACTCCCTACTAAACATTCTTCAAAATAAATTAGTCTTAACTCCTAATCAGTTTTATGTCACTTTCTATTCAACTCCTTTGTTATTTTCAGCATCAGGAAACAGACAAGAAAGTAGGTAGGAGAAAGGGAAAGATGATATCACTGGACTTTAAGTTGAAATCTCTACAACTGTAAACCAAGCATTTTTTCATAGGAGACAATTACTTTCCCAAATATTACAGTTTGCACAAACTCCCATCCAACAGATATTTTTAATAGAAAAAAAGAAAGACAGAAGAAGAAAACAAAAGTAATATAAACAAGGTATGGATATGGTGTCAGCTAACAAGGCTTCATAAAAGTGTTATGAGTAAAATAAATAAAGATTAATCATGCAGTTTCATATTTAAAGTAATGGAAAGGAAAAAAAGAGTCACTCCTTTAAAGGACCAGGAAATCTTTAGACCACCAATGATAGAAGAACTAGAGGAAAATTATCAGAGATAGGATATGATAGGATAGGTAGAGTGGTGTACTGCAGGCCACTGAAGCTGACTGTAGATCTGCAGGTCAGCAGTTCAAATCTCATCACCGGCTCAAGGTTGACTCAGCCTTCCATCCTTCCGAGGTGGGTAAAATGAGGACCCAAATTGTGGGGCAATATGCTGGCTCTGTTCAAAAGTGCTATTGCTAACATGTTGTAAGCCGCCCTGAGTCTAAGGAGAAGGGCGGCATAAAAATCGAATAAATAAAATAAAATAAATAAATAAATAAATATAAGCAATGGTAAGAGTGAAAAGATAGAGTTTCTGTTGGATTTCTGGATACACATTTATTTTCAGAAGTGCTAGAGAAAAATAACCTGGAGATGTTGAAAACAATCAGACAAGGTGTCAATGTTTTGTATATGGGTTTCCTGGGAATATTCTCCACAAACTCACTAAAAACCTGGTGCAACCTCAGGGTTTGTCCAGTGTATTGGACTCCACCTTCTATTATTCCAGCCAGTATAACCATCAGTTATGTCTTGGAATGATAATCATTAGTGTTTCTAAGTGTGGCAGAATAATTCCCAGCATCTTGTCCCTGAAGGAATTGCAATTTACAGCAGAATAAAAAAGGATCAGTTCACCTGTCTGGAACCCACACTGCATATTGGACATTAATAGAATTGAGAGAATCCAAAAATATTTCATGAGAAGAGTCCTCCACTCCCCTGCTCACAACAGAATACCTTATTCCACCAGACTTAAAATCTTGAGCTTAGACAAGTTAGAACTACATCGCCTTCAAACCAATTTAAATGTAGTTCATAAAATTATCTGCCACAGGATCCTACCTGTCAATGACTACTTCAGCTTCAACCAAAACAATATACGAGCACACAATAGATACAAACTTAATATAAACCACTGCAAACTCGGATGCAGAAAATACGACTTCAGCAACAGGGGGATCAATGCCTGGAATTTACTACCTGACTTTGTGGTTTCTTCCCCAAACCCCAAAAACCTTAGACCAGTGATGGTGAACCTTTTTCCCCTCGGGTGCCAAAAAAGTGTGGGTGTGCGCTATCACGTATGCGCAAGTGCCCACACCCATAATTCAATGCCTGGGGAGGGCAAAAACAGTTTCTCTTGCCCCCTGGAAGCCTTCTGGAGGCCAGAAATGGCATGATTCTCAACTTCTGGTGGGCCCAGTAGGCTCATGTTTTGCCCTCCCCAGGCTCCAAATGCTTCCCTGGAGCTAGGGAAGGCTCTCTGGAAGCCAAAAATGTCCTCCCAGAGCATCTGTGTGAGCCATAAATCAGCTGACTGGCACACACATGCACATTGGAGTTGAGCTAGGGCAACTGCTCGTGTGCCAGCAGATATGGCTCCAAGTGCTACCTGTGGCACCCGTGCCATAGATTCACCATCGCTGCCTTAGACTGTCTACCGCCGACCTCACCTCAATCCTAAGAGGTCTGTAAGGGGCATGCATATCCACGCTAGTGTGCCTGCCATCCTTGCCCTACTGCCCTACTGTCCTATTGTCTTCATTTATCTATGTTTACTTTGTTTATGTTTATGTTTATATCTATATCTGCTATCTTGCACATCTTTGACAAACAAACAAATAAATAATAATAATAAATATGTTTTCAAATGCAAGGAAGGCACTGTATAAAGGATAGCCACTATTTTTGAGTCGAAGAATTTTAGCTGAATAATAGAATGGGAATAGATTTTCTCTTTTAAATCATATGACATTGCTAGGCAAATTGTCTGCATCCCATTTGCAGAATTATTACATATTACATTTTCAAGGTTTTGTCAAGACAATTTCATTTGAGGGATATTAATCAAAAAGTGAGGATTTATTTGCTTCAGCCTGCCAAAGACTCATGTGGCTTTGAATTAATGATTACAATATGGCGTAAATTATCAGAAGGTTATTAACACTGATTGAGCTACATCAGTAATGAAAATGGTCTTAAGATGATAACTAAATCCAAATTATTTGATTATTTGCAGCCTAATTTGGATATAATCAAAAACTACCTATACACACATAATCAACTTAATTTAATGATGGATGTTTTCAAGGAGCAATGGCTCACGCTAAAGAGAAGCATGGTCTATGAGAAGTTCAAAATCCAACACCATTTCAACAGCATTTTGTACTTAGACTGATATATCGTTCCATAATGCTTTACAGCCCTCTCTAAGTGGTTGACAGAGTCAGGATCATAATCATAATCATAATCATAATCATAATCATAATCACAATCACAATCACAATCACAATCACAATCACAATCATAATCATAATCATAATTTATTAGATTTGTATGCCGCCCCTCTCCGCAGACTCGGGGCGGCTCACATATTGACCCCAATAATCTGGATCCTCATTTTACTAACCTCAAAAGGATGAAAGGCTGAGTTAACTTTGAGCCAGTCAGCATTGAACTCCTGGCAGTAAGCAGAATTAGCCTGCAATATTGCATTTTAACCACTTTACCACCAGAGGGAGGGAGGGAGGGGGAGAGAGAGAGAGAGAGAGAGAGATGCAATTTGGAGATTTTCTATACACAGTAAACAAAATGATCATTTAAGATGCACATTTTAATCCTCTCAATCTATAACAATTTCTCAAATCAATCTTTTTAATTTATTTTCTTGTTTTTTCTCTGAATTATTTAAAAGCCCTGAAAGCTTATTATTTTTGATATAGCAGGAAAAAAGATCTAGACTGCACTTAAAAATGATGCTTAAAAGTAACTATAGTGCCATAAAATTGCTTATGGAACTATGTTCTATGGTGGAATACCAGATGGTTTTTATGCTTATTTATAATTAAATAGCAGACTTGGCATAGCTGCCACCATCTAATATGAGTGCTTGCTATTCTTCAACGTGTGACCTTTACCATACATTTCTGAAAGAAGAAAAGAATAAAGTTGAGCTATGTAACATAGCTGTCACTTAAATAGTAGGAGCAAAGGTGAATACCAGGCCTAGATGTAAAAGTATTTATATTGCATAATTATCTCTTGTCTGTAACTGATACCCACTTCACTGTTAATGGGAAGCTATTCTTCATGTGACCTCTATCATAGATTTGTGAAAGGAGGAGATAATAGTGATTAGTCCAAGTTGAGCCATTCAACAAAGCTGTCATTTCAGTCCCAGTGAACAAATCTGAACTCCAGGCCTAAATGTAAAAGTATTTACACTGCACGGTCATCTCTCATCTGTTAACTGACATCCATTTAATTGTTAATTGAAAACAACAAGTACAGAACAAACATGAATTCAGACCTTTGGTTAACACAAATGCGCTCCCTACATCTGAGTTAAGCCAAGCATTTTCTTCAGTGCCTAGGATTTTGGTGCTCAGCTATAAAGGATGTGTTGTATTTTAATAAGACTGTACAACTATGCCTGTGGTAAGGGTTATTTATTTTTCCCCTGTTGGTGATTAAAAATTCAATAGCTGCCTTCTATTATGGCTCATATTTTATTTTCAAGTAGCCATTAAACACTCCTCAGCTAGCCTGCGGAACGAAGACTGGAATTGTAGCTGCTCTCATTATATAAGCATTATCAAAGACTGAGGTAGATAACTAAAAGACGATGGAAAAGAAACTTTAGCCCCAGAAGTGTAATTAGTTTTGTTAAGGATTTAGAGAGAGAGAAAAAATCAGGAAATAAAAAATGGGTACACCAGTTCATTGCAGGTGTCCAGCTGCATAAACATTGGATTACATATATAATGAGATGCTTCCACTTCTTTTGTAAACCTCTGTGAACAGAATGCTTTGGAAGGTAGGACCCCCTGCTGTCTTATAAGCACATACAATAAGGGCCTGAGCCTAAAACATGTTGTCACTTCATGCAGAAGAACATCCTGCTCAATGTACAAAAGTCTTTCAATGTGCATACATAGAAACGTAGAAACATAGAAGACTGACAGCAGAAAAAGACCTCATGGTCCATGTAGTCTGCCCTTATACTATTTCCTGTATTTTATCTTACAATGGATATATGTTTATCTCAGGCATGTTTAAATTCAGTTACTGTGGATTTACCAACCACGTCTGCTGGAAGTTTGTTCCAAGGATCTACTACTCTTTCAGTGAAATAATATTTTCTCACGTTGCTTTTGATCCTTCCCCCAACTAACTTCAGATTGTGTCCCCTTGTTCTTGTGTTCACTTTCCTATTAAAAATACTTCCCTCCTGAACCTTATTTAACCCTTTAAGATATTTAAATGTTTCAATCATGTCCCCCCTTTTCCTTCTGTCCTCCAGACTATATAGATTGAGTTCATTAAGTCTTTCCTGATACGTTTTATGCTTAAGACCTTCCACCATTCTTGTAGCCCGTCTTTGGACCCGTTCAATTTTATCAATATCTTTTTGTAGGTGAGGTCTCCAGAACTGAACACTGTAAGAAATGTAATACACGATTTCTTCTATTCTTTTCTTTATTCACAGCAGGAGGTTAACAAGCAGCTGTAACACTTTCACTCAGCCGCGCTTCCAGCAGAAGACGCTTAAGACCAGAAACCGTCCTATTTATAACATTTAGCGCAGCAACAAGCCGCGGCTGACAGCTATCCGATCTTGGCGCCAAATACATTTTATTGGGGGAGGAGAAATAGGTGCCACAGTCGGAGGGCGGGTTATTACCTCGTTGGGTCCACGGACGTCTGGTTCCTCTGCCCTGTTGCCTGAAGGGGCGATAATAGCGTTGGGAAGAAAAGGAGGGTAGTAACTCTTGGTTTCCTGAGAGATCATCTGGTAGAGTGGCCCGGCAGACGGCGGCAATGTGGCCTCGCTTGTCGCAGCGGCGGCAGAAGGCATCTTTGAAGGGGCATCTGGATCTCGGGTGCTGGCCACGGCATCCGGCGCAGGGCTGGAACGGCTGACGGGGCTGTCTCGCTGGTGGTCCTCGTACTTGACAGCAGTAGTCATCATAGGAATCGAGGTCTTGAGGGTGGTAGTCGTGGGAACGATTCCCGGGGGTGCGATGTGTGTCAGAGATCTTACAAACCATAGGCAGCTTGTCATTTGATTTGAGGTCAGCTGCAGCGGCTTCGGCTACCTCAGCTGTTTGAGCAGCCTTGATTACATCCTGCAGGGTGGAATCTTCCACTGCCAAAAGTTTGTTTCTAATTGTGACATTTCGCATGCCAAAAATAATGGCATCAGTCAATCGAGCTTCAGGATTCTCGAATTGGCATTTGGCTAAAATCGTCCTAAGACGAGTAGCGAATTGGTTAATGGACTCTCCCTCAGCCTGAGAGGTACGGGAGAATTGGTGCCTGTAAACCCTCGCAGGCTTCGTGGGTTTAAAATGAGATGCCAATTTTTCTCTCAGCGTGTCCCATGGCACGGAGTTAGCGGGCTCAGGATCAGTTAAAGTGCCCGCCAAATCAAAAATTTGAGAGCCACAGTAGTTAAGAAAGAGGGCTCGTTTTCTTCCGTCTTCAGCATCCTTCATTCCTGCTGCCTCAAGGAATATTTCAAATTTAGCCATATAGGCAGTCCAGGTTGACCTCTCGGGGTCAAATAACTCAGGAGGTTGGATGATCGATGGGGTCGACATTATGATTTTTTGTTTTAAAAAAATCACCTCTAGACCCTCGTCGCCACTGTAAGAAATGTAATACACGATTTCTTCTATTCTTTTCTTTATTCACAGCAGGAGGTTAACAAGCGGCTGTAACACTTTCACTCAGCCGTGCTTCCAGCAGAAGACGCGTAAGACCAGGAGCCGTCCTATTTATAACATTTAGCCCAGCAACAAGCCGCGGCTGACAGCTATCCGATCGTGGCGCCAAATACAACAACCAATAGGAAACAGGTAAACAGTTTACAGTACTTTGGGTGATTTCTGCTTAACAACAAGTATTGGGATTTTACCTAGAAACAATTCTTTTTTATTTAACTGTGGACATAACAAACATAGTATTCCAAATGTGGTCTCACCACTGCTCTATATAAGGGGATCACAATCTCCCTCTTCCTGCTTGTTATACCTCTAGCTATGAAGCCAAGCATCCTACTTGCTTTTCCTACTGCCCGACCACACTGCTCACCCATTTTGAGACTGTCAGAAATCACTACCCCTAAATCCTACCCCTAAGTACATGTCCTAAAATATTAGAAGGGGAATTCGCATGGACAATTATTCCCATAAATATGTATAATTGTCACATGGGCAAGGTGAATCATCCATGCACTATGCCAGAGCTGTCAAAATTGTTGCTCACAGGCCAGATGTGTCACACACTGGCCACTCCCATGCCCGGTTTAGCAAAGGGGGCAAAAGTCATGATACATCATGTGACAATACTGTGACGGTGCAATATTGACACACCTGCATTATGCTATCAGCAGATAATTTATTCTGTTTAGATTAAAGCTGGAAAATTTTTCAGATTAAAAAAAATGTTTTCAAAAAAGCAAATGAATGAATTAATGGGAGGAGGAGGAGACGATGATCCTCACTGAATAATAACCATTCAGTTTATATTGTCTTTGGTCGTAATAAATATTTTGATAGCCATTCAGTAAGGAAGTGACTGTGTGGGATGCTCAATGTGTGGTTTTTTCCCCCAGGAATAAACTTACTAGTTTTCACCAATGATAACTTTATGAAAGAAAGAAAGAAAGAAAGAAAGAAAGAAAGAAAGAAAGAAAGAAAGAAAGAAAGAAAGAAAGAAGTTTTTCCAGAATCAATGTTTTACCCACCCTTTTGGTTTTGTTATTTATTTTTTAATTATATATTTAAATTTGTCTTTAAAGGATTAAAAGTACATGTACATGTAGAAAACCTGTTGATTGAAAAGTTTTTAATAGCAATAGCATTTAGACTTTTATATCATTTCATAGTGCTTTACAGCCCCCTCCAAGCAGTTTACAGAGTCAGCATATTGCCCCCAACAATATGGGTCCTCATTTTGCCCACCTCAGAACAATGGAAGGCTGAGTCACCCTTGAACTGGTCAGGATCAAATTCCTGACAGTGAGCAGTGAATTAGCCTGCAATATTGCATTCTAACCATTGTTCCGCAAAGACTCTTAAGAGTTGAAGAATAATTTAAAACCTATTTCCAAAGTCATTAAGAAATGGGGTTTGGCTCATTTCTCTTTTGTCTTCCTGTGCCCTTATTACCTTCATCTCAAATGGCACTCCATAGTTAGAGTCAAGCTCACAGTCCAGCTCATATTACCTTTATTTTTTTATTTTATAAAATCCACCAACAAAGACATCAATTGTCTATATGAAACAAAACATTTTCTCAAAGATTCAATCTGCGTTCATTCCATTTTTTTCAAAAGCATTTTTTACTATTTTTTTTTCAAAATTACCCTTTATCTGTTTCAAACATTCCTAAATCCAATGATTGTTAAGATTTTTCACAAAAAGTTTTAAAGTGTTTTATTTTCTTTTTTGAATCCAGAAAGAATGTTGACACACCAAGTGAATTTCTCTTATGTTGCTATTCATAAAAACCTCTTAACTGTAAACTGACTACATTCCAGATGTTTACTTTTTAAAAAGTAGACCAATCACAGGGCAGTTTTAAGCAACCTATTCTCTTTCTCATCCTTTCTTTCTTCTTCCATGCATCTCTATATACAGAGTTTCAGAATAGGTTTAGACTTTCCAAGGAAAGAAAAGCTTTCCATATAATTAATAATAATAATAATAATAATAATAATAATAATAATAATAATAATAATAATAATTTATTAGATTTGTATGCCGCCCCTTTCCGAAGTCTCGGGGCGGCTCACAACGATAAAAACAATATTATATTGGCACAAATCTAATATTAAAAAAAACCTAAAAACCCTATCATAATTAAAAACCAAACAGCACATACATACCAAACATAAATTATAATAAGCCTGGGGGAAAAGTGTCTCAAATCCCCCATGCCTGGCGGAAAAGTTGGTTCTTAAGTAGTTTACGGAAGACAAGGAGGGTGGGAGCAGTTCTAATCTCCGGGGGGAGTTGATTCCAGAGGGCCGGGACCGTCACAGAGAAGGTTCTTTCCCTGGGGCCCGCCAGACGACATTGTTTAGTCGACAGGACCCGGAGAAGGCCAACTTTGTGGGACCTTATCGGCCGCTGGGATTCGTGCGGTAGCAGGCAGTTCTGGAGGTACTCTGGTCCAATGCCAATATGGTCACTTCCTTTAGGGCTGAGTTAATATAACTTACCAGTCTAAGGGTCCTCCCTGAAAAATGGGATACAGAGAACATCAAGAGGAATGGGTATTTTTTCGGGTGAGACCATTCTATTAGAGCAACCTGGTCTACCCAAATATGGAATGGAGCATACTGCTTCTGCTTTTGCCTTTCAGCCCCAATCCAGGAGAGTTCATAGGCAGTAGCTTTCCCAACAAACTATTTTGTTTGCAGAAGCAATATGCTCCATCTCATATTTAAATAGACCAGGTTGCCCTGATAGACAATCTCACTGGAAAAAACACTTAATCTCTGCCCTCCGTGGTATAGAAGACAAAGGAGAATCCGTGACTTAGAGCCACTACCTAATATGTAAGTAGCCCCAGTTTGAATCCCAGAAGCATATGGCTAGCTGACGAAAGCTAAATAGCTTGAAATAGATCTTTAGTAACCTCCCTTTATTTCTTTGTTGGTAAATATAAAAATCAACATAAAGAGGAATACAATACAATACAGACAATACAGCATTTAGGATTACATTATGATTCAGGTAAATTGTGAATGGTCAAAGAATAAATATCACTGAGCTTACTGTTGTAAAAAGATGTTTCACTCCTGTGAAAAGCTGGAAATGACCACATAATATTACCCTCGTAAGGCTACACCCATTAGAGATCTCTAAAGCAGATACTATAGCCCTTTTAAAAAGCTGGCAATATATTGCTAAAATTCCTCAAAAACTAAATCTGTCTACTTGCACATTATCTGCAACTTAATCTTAAGTGTTTTTTTAAATAACACTTTGACAAAGTGTCAAAGTAGAACTCTGTTCAAAAGAAGGTGACACTTTCACCACTTTCAACTGTTTAATAAGGAATCAATAGACTTATAGTCATTCTTTCTCTTGACAGTCATTATAGCAAGAATAAGAAATGGAATAAATTAATTCTTCATCTGGGGAACAGTAACACTTTAATTTATTCTGATTGCAAATTTAGGATTTTAATTGTGGGCTTCCCCTGAGTTCAACTATGTAAACAATGTAAGGAATACATAACACCAAGTTTCAATTTGGGGGGGGGGGGGGGTAGGGAAAAAATCCATGTCAAAGAGACAGATTGACTCACAAATGTTGGCGAAATATATCGCCAGCTCTCAGAGAATAGAAAAATCAGATAAAACTAGTGTGATCAACAAAGAGTTATCTTTAAAATAGGTTTATAGTAAATAGATTGGTGGTGGTGGTGGTGGTGGTGGTGGTGGTGGAGGAGGAGGAGGAGGAGGAGGAGGAGGAGGAAGAGGAGGAGGAGGAGGAGGAGAAAAGAGAGAACAGAACAGAGAAGAAAACTTGTGGACTTTTTTATAATAATAATAATAACAACAGAGCTGGAAAGAACCCTGGAGGTCTTCTAGTCCAACCCCCGGATTAGGCAGGAAACCCTACACTGCTTCAGACAGATGGTTAGCCAACATCTTCTTAAAAACTTTCAGTGTTGGAGCATACACAACTTCTGGAGGCAAGCTGTTTCACTGATTAATTGTTCTAACTGTCAGGAAATTTCTCCTTAGTTCTAAGTTGCTTCTTTTCTTGTTTAGTTTCCACCCATTGCATCTTGTTCTACCCTCAAGTGCTTTGGAGAATAGGTTGACTCCTTCTTCTTTGTGGCACCCCCTAAGATACTAGAAGACTGCTATCATGTCTCCCCTGGTCTTTCTCCTCATCAAACTAGCCATGCCCAGTTCCTGCAACCGTTCTTCATGTGTTTTAGCCTCTAGTCCCCTAATCATCTTTGTTGCTCTTCTCTGTACTTTTTCTAGAGTCTCAACATCTTTTTTGTATCATGGTGACCAAACCTGAATGCAGTATTCCAAGTGTGGCCTTACTAAGGCCTTATAGAGTGGTATTAACACTTCACATGATCTTGATTCTATCTCTCTGTTAATTTAGACTCTGACTTTCCATTGCAGTCTAATTAAACTCCTCAGACATGCTTTAAACAGTGTTTCCCAACCTTGGCCACTTGAAGATATTTGGACTTCAACTCCCAAAATTCCCCAGCCAGTGAATGCTGGCTGGGGAATTCTGGGAGTTGAAGTCCAGATATCCTGAAGTGGCCAAGGTTGGGAAACACTGCTTTAGTAGAAACTGTGATGTGGGTTTTTGAATTTTGACTACAAATGGGAAATCCCAAATCCAATTCCTACTCAAAGCTTAACAGGTAACTTTTGCCTGAAATGGAAAAAAAAAGGAAAGGGAAGAAAAGAAGAAAAAATTGCTTCTATCACCCAAGAGTTTCATATTAACTCATAAAAGTCAGGAAAAAATTCTTCTTTTTGTGCTGTTTAATTTCCAATTGTAAAAAAAACCTGCCACGCATAGATTCTTTTTGTGAAACTTGCATGGGTCTTTCATTGCTGGAAGCTATATGCATGGCAAATGGCTATAATTTGATTATCCTATTTTCTCTAAAGTGCGTGAACATTTAATTTCTTTTTATAAGCAAAATAAAACACAGAAGGTAAGTTACGTTCTTTAATTTTTTTAAAAAGTTATTTTATGTGGGCCTAATTGTATGGCAGTACTTGGGTGCATCTAAAATTATTGTTGTATTTTAAATGAATCTTTTTATCTCAAGTTGCAAATAGAGTTGCTGCCTTAGAGAGTTGGCATAAAGTCTCATTGGTTCATTGAACCTGCTTCTAAAACCTTTGCTTATACTTCATTATTATGCAAAGCAGAGGAGGAAAGAGCTTTTGTAGACAGCGAGAGAGAGAAATTTATTTTTTTAAAGACAAGCAATACAATACTACTACTTTATGTGGTATGTGAAAAAGGTTTATTGACTGGGTAGATCAAGAGTCGGCAACCCACAGCTCTGGAGCGACATGTGGCTCTTTGGGCCTTCTGCCATGGGTCGCTGCCTTTTAACAGGTTGGCCCTGCCCCTCTTATTTCACTCCAGCCTGAAGTGGCAGTAAGAGAAGGCAGGTACAAGAGTGTTTCATTCCTGCACTCTTTAGTGACCCTCCTCCTCCTCCTTCCTTTCTCATGATGCTCTGACAGGCTGTGGCTGAGCCAGGAACATGCACACTTTTTGGGGAGACCCTCTTTACATGAGCTGCTGCCTGCCCTGAGCATGCCTTTCCTCAGCTTTGGCACTTATTTGAGGAGGGTCTCTTCATATGTGTGCATGCTCCTGGTTCAGCCACAGCTGACCAGCACATTATGAGAGTGGGAGGGGGAGGGTCACCAGAGAGTGCAGGAGTGAAGTACCCTGTACCTGCCTTTGCTGCATAAAAGACAGTCTTCGTTTACTGCCACTTTGGGCTAGAGTTCGCACCCTTTGCATTCGGGCAAAAAGCTGCTGGGGGTGGGGGAATGACACAGCAAGGCGATGGCCGGAGCATAATGCAGGAGAGAAGCTGCATCCTGTCAAGACCCTCTTTAAATAAGCAGCAGCCCACCACCACCCGCCTCACATCTTGCTGCACTTTGGTGCTCACTTGAGGAAGATCTTCCTGTGCATGCCACACTCCCGGCTCAGCCAATCCAGCCAGGGGTCACAAGAGGAATGGGGGAATAGTATGATCACCTGAAGGGAGGGGGAGACACACAGAGAGACAAACTCATACAGAGAGAGAGAGAGAGAGAGAGAGAGAAAGACCCACACACAGAGAGAGTGATAAATAGATGGGGTGAGAGAGGGGAAGGGAGGGGGAGAGATACAGAGGGAGAGAGACACAGAGCGGAAAGAGAGGGAGAGAGGCATACAGAATGGTTTTGTGGCTTGGTAGGCATGGCTAGGGAGTCATCTGTCTGCTAGGAATGAGTGACATTGAGTTGGCCACTCCAACTCAAAATGGGAAATGGGTCCATGTGGCTGTTTGAGTATTTAAGGCTGCTGACCTCTGGGCTCGATTAAAAATCAGAATACCACTAAACAAGATTCCTTTCAAAGATATAATCACCTCATAAAGAATGTCAAGTCAGAAAACTAAAATACAGTAAGTAACAAAATAATTTTAATGCAATGAAAATATCCTATACAAGCAATAAAACAACAATTCTGAGTAATATATTATTGTTTGAGCACAGCTTCAATTGCAGGAGGTCCATATATAGGACTTCAGTTGCAGGAGAT
The DNA here is from genome assembly GCF_031021105.1 of Erythrolamprus reginae. Lineage (NCBI taxonomy): Eukaryota > Metazoa > Chordata > Lepidosauria > Squamata > Dipsadidae > Erythrolamprus > Erythrolamprus reginae. The sequence goes on along the minus strand of NC_091952.1, from coordinate 103,965,929 downwards.
CCATATACAGGACTTCAGTTGCAGTCAGCGTTCCCCCTAAGCTGCACGCGTGTGCACCCCCAAATACCCCCCCGCGCACCCTTTTCCATGGGCACGTGCTCCCCATCCCCCTGCCAGCCCACGCGGGGGTGCAGGGGCAGGGAGGCGCTGGCAGTAGAAGGGAAGGGAGCCGCGGCCACCCCTGCCTCCCCATGGTGCCTCCGCCCCCTTGCGCCCCTGGCCTTTCGGCCCTGCCTCCCACCCATCCACTCGATTCACCCCCTCTGCTCCTCCGCCGCCTTCTGCCTTGGGGCGCAACTTCTCCTGCAGCGGGGGCTGTGGCTTCTCCTTCTCCAACTTCTGCGCTCCCAGCCAGGGGTCTGCGAAAGGGTTTTCTCCACGCGCTTCGGGAATGCCCGCCCCACCCCTCTCGCAGCCCCTTGCTGAGAGCACTTTCATCCCGGACTTTCAGCAAGGGGGCTGCAGTAGAGGCAGGGCAGGCGTTCCCGAAGCGCTCAGAGAAAGCGCTCTCGCAGCCCCCTCGCTGACACACACAGAGAGAGAGAAAGTAACTGAGAAAGAGAGAGAGAGAGAAAGGGGGGAGAGAGAGATAGCAAGAGAGAGAAGAGAAAGAAAGAAAGAGAGCGAGAAAGAAAGAGTGAGAGAAAGAAAACAAGAGAGAGAGAGCGAGCAAGAGGGGGAGAGAGATAGAAAGAGAGGGAGAAAGTGAGAAAACGAGAGAGAGAGCAAGAGGGAGAGATAGAAAGAGAGGGAGGCAGTGAGAAAAAGAGAGAGAGAGCAAGAGGGGGAGAGAGAAAGAGAGAGAAATGACTCTTGATTTAAAGCACATGGTAAAAAGCATCCAAATAATAACAGAGAAAAAAACCCCAGCCGTTTGTGTGTGTGTGTGTGTGTGTGTGTGTACTCTTGAACCATTTCCAATAGCTCACCTGTTATTGGAAATGGTTCAAGAGTTCACACACACACATACACACACACACACACACAAGGGGGGAGGAGACAGGGATGGAAAAAGAGAAGATAGTAATACCGTGTTTCCCCGATAGTAAGGCAGTGTCTTACTTTCTTTTTACCCCCCAAAACCCCACTGTGTCTTACTTTGGGGGTATGTCTTATATTGTCCCGGGCACCGGGGTCGGCTCATCTTCGGGCAGCCTGGTGCCAGCTTTCTCTTTCCGCGGCGGCGGCGGCAGGCTCCGGAGGGAGCTTGGGTGGTGGCGAGAAGACGGGATTCTGGGTGCCGAGCGCCAAGGACAGGCAGCCCCAGTTCCAGCGCCTCGGCCTGCTCGTCCAGTGGGGTGGTCGATGCCGGTGGCGGCCGCGGCGCTAGTCTTGGGGAGCGATGCTGCCGAGGCGCAGCTCGCTGATGGGGCTGGCAGTGGGGCTCTTTGCCGTCTACGTGGCACACCCGGCCCTTCTGTACTTCTCCCCGCCGGGCAAGAGGCAAAGGCGGCGGCGGGAGTAGCGGAGGCGAGGCGGAGAAGAAAGAAGCGGCGGATAGCTGGCGAGGCGCCGGCTAGAGGGCTGGACCCCGCCGCTTCTTTCTTCTCCGCCTCGCCTCCGCTACTCCTGCCGCCGCCTTTGCCTCTTGCCCGGCGGGGAGAAGTACAGAAGGGCCGGGTGTGCCACGTAGACGGCAAAGAGCCCCACTGCCAGCCCCGTCAGCGAGCTGCGCCTCGGCAGCATCGCTCCCCAAGACTAGCGCCGCGGCCGCCACCGGCATCGACCACCCCGCCACGGAGAGCAGCGTACGACACCGAGCGCTCGAGCGCGATCACCTCCCCGGCCGCTTCGCTTCTTCGGATCTCCCTTCTTTCGACAACGGAAACGGAGGCGGGCCACGCGGAGAGTGCTGGGAAATGTAGTTTCTTAGAGAACAACGGCATATCATGGCGAACGCGTGCAGGAGTAAGCTGGCTGCAACGCGAGCGCTAGAAGTACATCAGCAAGGTAACAGGAATGCTAACCTTAACAAGCTACCGTGTTTCCCCGAAAGTAAGACATATGTCTTACTTTCGGGGTATGGCTTAAATTAGCCGACCCCCCTGAAACCCCCCATATGTCTTACAATCGGGGGGGTCTTACTATCGGGGAAACACGGTAATAGTAATAGATTTTAGTTTTGTTTTATTATTAATTTCTTTTAATAAAAAAGAAGGGGATTTTTTTCTTATTTATTTATTTATTTATTTATTTGTTTGTTTGTTTGTTTGTTTATTTGTTTATTTATTTGTTCTTCTATGCTGCCCAGTCCCAAAGGGACTGCCGCTCAGACACTATACTTTTCCCCCCACATGGGGAAAAAAATAGAGGGAACATTGGTTGCAGGAGATCCATATACAGGATTTCAGTTGGAGGAGGTGACATGGCTTTTCAGATTGTCCGCCCCCACCAGTGACTCCATGAGCATCTGTGAGCAGTATGGCAAACTAGCTCTCTTTGCAGCAGCAAATTAAATCCTCCAGTAGAGTCCTTTGAATTTAATTTAAATTTATTTTTCATTTACGCTGCTCTTGGGTTCCTTCCCCCCCCCCTCTTTTTCATATTAAAGGCTAGTAATTGTCTGCCTCAAGTGCATAAGAATGCCGTTCTAGAAATAAGAATGAATAATGGCGTGGTTGTTCACAGCGTTGTTGCCGTGGTGTAGGTGGGTAGGGAAAATTAGCCAGGCAGGGGATGGGGAAAAGAAAAATTGATTTACTGCCTGTAAATTCCTTCTGAAGTAAATGGACTAGGTAGGAAAAAATCATTCCAAAAGAAGTTCTGTAACTTTTGTACCACTTCAGTCAGTAAGGCTTACAATGCTGCTTGTTGGAACACATGGGACTCGATAATGTGGTGCATCTGCAGCCATAAAAAGAAAACAATAAAATAGTTTTTGAGAGATTTAAAAAAGACAATTCAGAGGATGTAGCACCAGGAAAAGAAGTCAAATCGTATTGTATGGATTATATAATTCAAGTATTGGGAGAAACCTAGGATATATTGTCTCCATAGATATATCCTTTAGGGATCGTTATCGTACCCAGCCTTTATTGTAGAGATATAAAGTGCTGATACATTATACAAACAGAACATCGTTCATCTACACCAGGGAGTGGGAGACTTGTAGTACCTCAGAAAGTATAGTTTAAGTATCCTTCTCCACTGTGCACTGGGATAGGTAGGATTATTGTGTGTCGTTTTACAACCATATCTAAAAGCTGCAGGCTTCCAATGTGGGTTCTTTATTGGCAAAGCTAACTCATTTCTTTCTTTTCTCAGTACTGCATTTTCTCACATTTGCCTAAATTTCATTCCATTTTTCACTCTTTTTTGGCATTGTCAGCCACTTACTTTCCCCCTGATTCTACCAGGTTTCTGGTCGTGCGCCATCTGCTGGTAAAACCAGTGCCAATCCTTTCCCCAACCATATGGATCCTTAATTTCAAATGCCACTACAACTGATTCCCCTGCCCCCCACACCTCCAAGCACAAATGAACATCTGAACCTGCCTTCGAGAAGCATGTATGAAATACTAGGCATGCAGCCGCTTCACCAACCATTGTCTCTTTTGTAACCAAACATTTGCCCTGGGATAAAAAATAAAATAAAATCAAGATAATTAACTGAGACAAGCGTCAAACGATTTCCTTAATTAACAGGAGAAGAAATTCCAAAAAAAACAGGTAATTTGCATACAGAAAGGATCTCTGGCTTTCTTTTGGGCTCATGGCCTGAACAACAAATGGGGATAATTTTCTAAAACGATTGCTGCTTGGGGAGGGAAGGAAAGGAAAGGAGGATATCAAATTTGCTAAATAATTACTCTAGCCCAGCACTCTTCATTCAACAGCAAACTTCCCATGCGGAGAATACACACAGACACACACAAGAGAGAGAGAGAGAGATTTTTAAAATTCAATTATCTTAAAGTGGAAAAATATTAAGAGAAGTAATGGAATATGGACATTAATAAAATGTTCAGCTCTACTGAACAGGCATGTCCTTTTCTCCTCTGCATTTTATAAGAGAAGTGTTTGGCAAAACATAGCATATTAGGCCCTATCTAAAATGCACGGAGGCTGGGGGGAATAGCCACCTCGATTAATTTTTTTTTAATGCTCCGTTTTGTTAAAAGCAGTTTAAGTGAACCAAATAATGCATCCAATATGAACCATAGAATAGTTATAAATATGAATGACTATTAAATGCAAGAGCACAAAAAAATTTAATCAATCTTTTGATTAAACAGAGTAGGGTACTTTGTTATTTAAATTCATCCCTCTTATAATTATCAAAATACAAACTATTGTTTTCTTGCTGTTGGGGGGCAGAGTAAGGATTGACTTCATCATCTTCATCATTATTTTATATGTTGTCAAAGGTGTCACATCATATCTGTGTTTAGTACCACTGTGTATTGTGACCCGTTGCTCTGTGCCAGTGCCTAGACATTATATACCTGGTTCCAGCATGGGGTCTACGCCCCACAGTGGGTGCAATTTGATTTTTAATAGGGGGAATTGGAACCTTGTTTAAACCAAGTTAATGGCCTTTTAGGTTTCCTCCACCTGAGTAGGAGTTCACTTTTTGAATAGTAAGAATTATATGTCATGGGGGGAGAGGAATCAGGATTTTAGAGATGCTTAGGTGGGGCATGGGCAAAAAAAGGTTGGAAACCCCTGCATTATACTACCAAAAGCCATAACAAGGTTTTCAGTTCCTGCTGCTAAACATTAAAGGTAAAGGTTCCTCTCGCACATATGTGCTAGTTATTCCTGACTCTAGGGGATGGTGCTCATCTCTGTTACAAAGCCAAAGAGCCAGTGCTATCCAAAGATGTCTCTGTGGTCATGGTCAGCATGACTAAACGCCGATCTTCCCATCATTCCATTGTGATAGTCAGATCACTTTCTGTTGCCACCATGTGCTCAGGGACCTCTCTCCACCTCAGGGAAATTGGACTTAATTGGTCCACATTAAATACCTCATAAATCTGGTTGGGTTTCACAGAAAACCTAATACTGTAGTCATTATAATCATTATTGTTGTGATTATTGTTTTCCTTAGCTGCCACTAAACATTTAGTATTGTGACTGAGTTTTAAAACTGATTTCTTAATTCTGTTAGATGCTAAGTGTCAATATTTACAAGCTGGGCAGCCCGATAAATTAATTTAAATAAATAAATAAAAATAAACAGCCACAACTGCTACTAGCAGTGAAAGCAAGTAAAGCCAAAGTAAGAAAGCAGAAATGAAGTTGAGGAGAATACGGTAAAAAGCTGTGACATATAATAAGAAATTTATTTTTTAAGGAAAAAAAATTAAATTAAGAAGTAGTTGAATTTATAAATGATAAAGGAAAGAAAATAATCCTTGAGAATGGTTGGAAGATGAAAAACTGAATAAATTCTTTGCATCTGTCTACAGAAGACATAAGACAATTTTTTCTCAGCCTATATAGGTAATCCTTGACAACAGTTCATTTCACTGTTTCAATGATTGCAGAATCCCTGTGGTCATGTGATCAAAATTCAGATGTTTGGCAACTGGTTCATACTGTATTTGTTATGATTGCAATGTCCCGGGGTCACGTGATCATGTTTTGTGAACTTCTGACAAATAAAGTGAATGGGAATCCAGATTCACTTAACAACAGCGTTACTAACTTAATAGCTGCGGTGATTCACTTAACAACTGTGGCAAGAAAGTTTATAAAATGGGGCAAAATTCATTTGACAAATGTCTCACTTAGCAACATAAATTTGGGGCTCAGTTATGGTCATTAAGCCGAGGACTTCCTGAACTCATTTTATCAGGGAAGGAATTAGGCAACTAAAGGAAACTGAGGCAATAAGATATGATGTTCTACCATATCTTGAGAGACTATCGTCTATATCAGTGTTTCCCAACCTTGGCAACTTGAAGATATTTGGACTTTAACTCCCAGAATTCCCCAGCCAGCATTTGCGGGCTGGGGAATTCTGGGAGTTGAAGTCCAGATATCTTCAAGTTGCCAAGGTTGGGAAACACTGGTCTATATCAAAGTGTCAAACTAATATTGTCATGGTGGCATCACATGCCATATCGGGACTTTTTCCCTTCGCTAAACCATCCGTGGCCAGTGCCTGATGCACTGGGGGCCACGAGTTTGACCCTTCTGACCTGTATATAAATATACAGGTTTTATAAATTAGATTTAAATTGTTTAGAGGCATGAAGATGAAGTATGCTGAAGTCCATCTAAACCTATGTTACTATGAAGTGGTACATAACTCTAAGTGATATTGCTATTGCTATCAGAAATGTGTTCAGCTTGTTGTAAAATGCCACAAGTCCTTTTACTGTGTTCTGTTGTTGTTTTGTTGTTCTGTTCTGAGCAGAGAAACATGGATGCTTTCCTGGGATTTTTTCTCTCTACTTTATTCAGAAATTGAAGCAACATGGAATTAATCCCCACTGAAACATGTTTCTGAGCAAATATCAGTTGTATTTCCCTTTCAGCAAGTTAAACCAGATTATTTTGGGTTAAAAAAGGCAGATTTGCATTTGCCAGTTAGTATATAATTTGAACTAGTATTAAGAAGAATTCTTGGCATGAATTCTTTCTTTCATTTCTACAGGCAGTCTAATTATAAACAAGTGGAATTAATGTGACTTAAAGCTACTAAATCAAGCAAAATGCAGAATCACATCAATTCAGAAATGGCTGACCTTTAAGAGAATTTTTTTTTAAAAAAATTGATAGATACTTCGTTGGCATTCAGAAGATGAATTGCAAATTAAAAGAAGTGAAACAATAACTTGTTCTTTTAAATTGAGAGAAAAAAAGTTTAGCTAAAGAAAATAGTTCCAAGCCACAAGGTTAAATTGTATATCAGAAAGAAACTAGACAAAAGGTTATTTATTTTCAGCATAAATTTGGATGATTAATGAGTTCTGGTATAAGCAACGTCCCTATGAAGAAAGATGGAAATATCTAAGGTCTTATAACTTGAAAGGAGGGACAATATGAGATATATAAAATTAATCTCATAGCATGGAGAATCTAGACTATGGAGTTATTCAGTCTGATTTATAAGATACTAGCTGATGATCTGGTGTGGCCTGGGTATTTTTTTATCCTATCCCCCCCCCCCATCTCCCATGCATGGACACATGACACACACACACATCCTGTGGCCCTGTTTGGCCTCCCTGCAGCCTCCTGTGAGCCAAAATGGGCTGCGGGGGTGGGGGCTTGTGCCACATTCCCCTGTGCTACCCCAATCCCCATGCATGTGTGCACAAACAACCCTTTGGCCTGTTTTGGGCGTAGTAGACCCCCCAACAGCCTCCTGTGATCCAAAATGCTGTGGGAAGTCTTGCACCCATTTTACCATTTTCTCAAACTGGGTCTGTGGCTGCAACATAAAGCCCTGAATTGGGCGTGCTACATCTCCTCCATCCCTGCTGAAATAGGATGGGTCTCCTCTGTAGCCTCCATACTTGTTTCATCTCAGTTGGGATGGTCCCACCCTTCACATAATGATTTGGGGCAAAGGCTGAGGTGGGGTTGACCATCCGGTTAGGCCATGGCATACATGCTCAATCAAAAGCCTCTAGTGGCCTAATCAGGTTCCCTTTGCTTTGTAAACCTACTGTGCGAAGGAGGCCTAGGCCTGGGACAAAGGATGATCCTGGGAACACATGTCAAAACTGTTTCCTAAGAGATTGGGCTACCATAGTGATGTGGGGAAGGGTGATCTACTTAGGCCGTGGGGCACTTTATTAAAGCCTTCTGGACTAGCCTAATATAGACTCCCTTTGCTTCATAGGCTGTATGAGGGAGGCCTAGACCTTAAAGGCCCACTTAAGGCCTAGACCTTAAAGGCCATACTGTATGAGGGAGGCCTAGACCTTAAAGGCCCACTGTGTGAACAAGCACAAGGCCTCTGTAGTTGTCTAATCACCCTTTGCTTCATAAGCCTAGGCCTGAGTTGGAGCAAAGGATGATCCTGGGAACACAGTCCAAAGCTGTTTCCTACATGTTCTGGCCACCACAGTGAGGTGGGAGGGGGACATGTGATCTGCTTAGACTATGGCATGTTCAATCGAAGGCCTAATTGTACTGGCCTAATCAGGTTCCCTTCCCCCTCCCATGACATCACGAACAAATGTTGTTCTAGGACAGTGATGGGCAACCTTTTGAGCTCGGTGTGTCAAAATTCACCAAAAAACTGAGCATAACTCGGGTGGTGTGTCACCTTGAGAAAAAAACTGGGCGGCATAGAAGTATATATATTCATATAGGTAGGTAGGTAGGTAGGTAGATAGGTAGGTAGATAGGTAGATAGGTAGGTAGATAGACAGATAAACAAACAAGAAATAAATATAAATATAAATAAATAATAAATCCCTTCTTTTTTATTAAAAGAAATTAATAATAAAACAAAACCAAACTCTATTACTATTAAAACTAAAACAACCAGCAAATTCAAAAACATAACTATTAATAAAAACAGGTGAGGGTTGGGGTTTTTTTTCTCTGTTATTATGTTTATGTTTATGTTATTATATGTTTTAAATCAAGAGTCACTTCTCTCTCTCTTTCTTTCTCTCTCTTTCCTGTCATTCTCTGCCTCAATCATTTTCTCATTTCTCTTTTTTTTCTCCCCTTTATTCTATCATTTCTCTCTCTCTCTCTTCCAATCTTCTCTCTCTCACTCTTTCTCTCTCTCTCCCTTCCTTTCTTTCCTTCTCTCTTCCTTCCACTTTTTTCTCTTTCTCTCTCTCTCCCTTCCTTTCTTTCTCTTCCTTCCACTTTTTTCTCTTTCTCTCTCTCTCCCTTCCTTTCTTTCTCTTCCTTCCACTTTTTTCTCTTTCTCTCTCTCTTTTCCTTCCTTCCCCTCTTCCCCTCCCTCTCTTTCTCCCTCTCTCCCTTTATATTTATCTCTTCCTTCCTTCCTCTCTTCCTCCCTTTCTCTCTCCCTCTCGTTCACTTTTCTCTCTTTGGCGAACCCACAAACTGTTCAGATTCAAGAAAAAGCTTATCAGGGGGGGTTGGGGGTTGTAAAAATCTAGTTATGAGCCGCCAAAGGAGGAAGCAAATGGCGCGATGTCCACGCAGGGTTTTTTTTAGACACTCTTTTTTGCGAGCCTGGCATGATTTTTTTAAATTACAAATTAATAACCCGGTAAGGGTTAACCTTAGCACCGTCTCCTGTAATACCGTTCTGGAAGGCGAGCAGGGAGCAGAGGGGCGAGGGCGAGGGGTGCAGACCCTGAAATAGGCCTGCAACCCCTCCCCTCGCTCCCAGCGGCCCCTGCGAGTCAACCACCATTCGTGGTGGGCTCCAATGCTTGGCGCAGCGCCAATCAGCTGGGAGGCAGCGCCCCGCCCCCCCTCCCCAGCTGAAACTGACGTCCGGCCGGGGCGATTCTTCCCCCGGCCGGACAGGCATGCTTGTGCTGCCAAAGGCAGCGTGTGGGCGAGCCTGCGCTCTGCGCAGGCGCACCCAGCTGGGAGGCGGTGTTCTCGCCCCTCCCAGCCATCGCAAATATCGGCCGGGCAAAAATCGCCTGGCCTCTTAATTAAGGGGAGAGGAAAAATAATAATAATAATAATAATTGCGGTTGCAATTGCACTCCCTAAAGCTCCCTGTTTCTCCGGCGGCCGCGTGTCACCGAAAATGGCTACGTGTGTCAGTGCTGACACGCGTGTCATAGGTTCACCATCACTGTTCTAGGACATCACACTCACTCTTCTTTCAAGGCCAAGGATTTCCATAGTTATGCTGGAACACAAACATGTGTATGTGCACACACACACACACACACACACAAACACACACAAACACAGTGTTTGTCTCCAGAGGATAAGTCATCTGTTCATGGAAAACAAGGCTTTCAATAGCTCCTAATAGATGAAACATCATAATTCTATAGTCTGAAGATAGATGTCTTAGTTCCAGTACCTGAGAGATTCAATGCAGAGAATACCAAGAACCAAGAACTTTAATCCTCTAATACCAAAGACAATATTAAAAAGAGTTGGGGATTTTGAGGCTCAACACACACATACCCAGAGACACTCATGATATTGCCAACTACATCCCCCAAAACCCCATAAAAATCAAAAGTATGACCCCCCCCCAACCGGAAAACCATTGTTCATGCTAGTTGGAATGTGATTACTTATGAACAGCCTTTCTCCAATGCTTTGAAATGAATAACTAATGGAAAATATAATATTTAGGAATACATATGTGTTATTTAGTGCAGAAATGATTCACTCAAAGTAGAAAGAAAGAAAATACTCATTTTGTAGCAGTATGATGTTAAAGTTCATTTCCTCTGTTTCCGAGTGGAGACATTTTTGATAGGATATTGTTAAGTTTAGAGTCAGAGTTATTTAAATAACATTATATTGTGTTCCCTGTATTTTTAAAGTTTGATTGCAGTTTAATGATCTGTATAACAACATCTTGCTTTGTATTATTCCATTTTGTGTCCTTCAGTACAAAGTTAATGATGGTGAGGGGTGGGGAAGTTGAAGGAATTATTATTCTATCAAGTTATTTCTTAGTTTTCTCCTCAGAGTTTTAACCAAAGGGGAGAAAGCTAATTTTAGTTTTTATAGAGTGTTTCAATATAATCAAGTTTATTTCAATAAATAACAATAGAATTGGAAGGGATCTTAGAGGTCTTCTAATCCCATCCCCCACTCAATCAAGAGACCCTATACCTGTGATAGCAAACCTATGGCATGCATGCCACAGGTGGCACATGGAGCTATATCGGAATGCATGCAAGATGTTGCCCTATGTCAGCTCCAGCTCACATGTGTATTCTGGCCAGCTGATTTTCAGCATTGGGAAAGGCCGTTTCACCCTCCAGAAGTTTCCCGAAGTGCAAAGAAAAACGCTCAATGGACAAACTGAAAGTTCAGAAAATGCACTTTCGTTTTGCCTGTTGTGCTGTTTTTTGCACTCTGGGTGGTTTGGGGGATTCTAAATGGGTCTTTTATAAATATTATATGATAGATAGATAGATAGATAGATAGATAGATAGATAGATAGATAGATAGATAGATAGATAGATAGATAGATAGATAGATAGATAGATAGATAGATATTGTTGTTGTTATTGTTATTGTTGTTGTTATTACATTAACCAGCAGAATTATTTATCATCCATGGCTGCTCCAGATTTCACTTACAGTTTTGCTTTGAGCTTTCCTTTGTGTTGTTTTACTCTTGTGCTCACTCCCAGGAATTATAAAATAGAGCATGAGAAGAAGCTCTGAACATACTGACTGCCCACTCACTCTGAACTGAGTGGGCAGGCAGTATGTTCTTGAGAATCCTGGCCAAATATGACAGTTTAGAGCAAACATAACTGAAAAATTTGGAAAAGTATTGTCAAAAGATATAGATTATATTCACAAATCCTGCTTAAATGTTTTTTGAAGGCCCCATTTTGGTTCTCCTTCCAGCTGTGCGATTAAAAACCCCCCTCCTTATTCAGCTAATTTTAAAAAATCCTCCTCCTTCTTCTTCCCCAAAAAAGAAAGATATCTTTTTTTTCCTCTTCTCTCTCTCTCTCTCTCTCTCTCTCTCTCTCTCTCTCCCTCTGTCTCTCTGTCTCTGTCTCTCTCTCTGTCTCTCTGTCTCTGCTTTTCCACCCAGCTTTTCAGCTTGATTGTGACTAAAGAGAAGGGCTGTTTGTATTTTCAGCTCATTCCTTTTTACATTCAGATGTGTCTGAAGCATGCCAACAAGCAACACATTTGCCAATTAGCTGTGAAAAATGTAACACCATTTTCAGAAGCTTTGCTGAACAACCACATTCCAGGTGAGAACTCACGGAGCAACATATGCCAAATGTTGAACTAACTGGTCCCAAAACAGTATGGACTTCCGTTCTTGACAAAATGCAGATAAACTAAAAGTAACAAGAAACCATAATAGGCGGCTGAATGGCAAAAGAGAAGAGAAGCTGTCAAACTGTTCATGGAAGTGTTAGGCCGCTGTTTTTTTCCTGAACTGAAGTCTTGAGTGAGAATTTGACAAATAGGCATTTCAAGATACCAAATCATATATTTATCCCTAAGCCTGACTTGCTGGCCAGCTTTTTGTTGCATGTATGTAGGTTAACAAGTCTGACTTTGTTGGTCCAAAACTTGGGGTTGTTGAGCAGAGCTCAGAATCCCAGAGTAATTAAGCATATTAATACATACATATACACATCACAAATGTACAATGAGGTAGTTCCACAAATCATGACAATATGCTATTGTTGTGTGCTTGCTGGAAGACTGCCAGCTTCAACTTGATTAACTTTTCATTGTAACTTACTGCTTGGGCACATATTTCTCTTCTTCTCTATCGCCTTCTAAATTTTTATTCTGCATATATCATGCTACCTTTGCTGTGCACATTTGACTACAGGTAGTCCTCAACTTACAACAGTTCATTTCAAAGTTACAACGGCATGGGGAAAAGTGACTTATGACCGTTTTTCACACTTATGACTGTCGCAGTATCCCCATTGTCATGTGATCAAAATTCAGATGCTTTGGCAACTGGCTTTATTTATGATGGTTACAATGTTCCAGGGTCATGTGATTAGCTTTTGTGACCATCTTACAAGCAATGTTTGCACATTTTAAACACATTTTTTCACTTAGCAACAAAAATTTGGGAATTGATTAAGGTTGTAAGTTGAAGATTATATGTAGTTCATTTAGATTACAAGAGTGGGGAAAAGTTTCCAAAAGTATCATGTAAAGCAATAACAACAAAATAGTATGTAGTATATTTCTTTTTTTTTCTTGCACTTACTTTTGGTTTTTCCAACAGCGTTCTGCTTAACCCTAGGATAGAGTTTTTCAGCAATTTTAAGCTCTGTGGATTTCAAGTCCTAAAATTCCCCATCCAGCATGCTGCTCTGGAATACTAGATGCCCCGAGTCTTCGGAGAAGGGTGGCATACAAATCTAAATAATAATAATAATAATAATAATAATAATAATAATAATAATAATAATAATAATAATAATGATGATGATGCAAGAGACTAAGGGAAAAACTCAAACACAGCCAATTTTTTTAAATTACTAGAACATTGCTGTTTAATCAGAGGTTCTTGGAAAAAAAAAAATTTTAAGTTTATCAGGTCCACCTGTCTGAAAATATTTGAAAAGTTTAGGACTATAATCTGTCCTTTTTTATTTTTTCATATTTAGTAATAATCTTCTTTCTGGACTGGCCAATCAACATTATGATTTTCCCTGCTGCTCCAAAACATGGTTATAGTGAACAGAGAGGAAAAATGTAATTATTTTTTACATCTGTATTTTTTATACAGAAATGTTGACATAGCCAAATTTTTACTTTCCATAAGAGTTTTAAGTCAATGAAAGTTGCAGAACATTGTAAGTGCTTCTCTTTTGATTTCATCAATCACAAGGAAAACCTTCCGGGGGCAAATAGTATTAGCTCACAGAAAGTTTTCTTTTTCCCAATGGAAGAGGCCCTGAAGGAGATCAATTAACAATTTCTCAAATATGTGCAGCAATTTAAAAGTGATCAGCATATGCAGGAGCACGAGGCTTTTAAGATTTCCTAAGTATACCTAATCAATCAAGTATATTAAAATCGTTAGGTGGAACTACAGAAATATTAGCAGGCAGAAGTAATCTAAATGAAAAATGTAACAACATTTTGCTATTCTCTGCATTTCATCTAGAGTTGTGTTCTTGTTTTACTTTTGTTAATTCTATTCTATGATGAGAAAGATAATGAGAAATGGAGAGGAAAAGGGAGATTGAGATCGTAGAGATAAAGATATAAAAATAGAGACATAGATAGAGATAGAAATAGAGGTAAAGGAAAGATAGATAGGGGACTGGAGGCTAAAACATATAAAGAACGGTTGCTGGAATTGGGTATGTCTAGTTTAATGAAAAGAATGTGACATGATAGCAGTGTTCCAATATATAAGGGCTTGGCACAAAGAAGAGGGAGTCAAGCTATTCTACCAAATACCTGAAGGCATTACAAACAGCAATGGATAGAAACTAATCAAGGAGATAAGCAACTTAGAACTAAGGAGAAAGTTCCTAATATTTAGAATAATTAATCAGTGGAACAACTTGTGTCCAGAAGTTGTAAATGCTCCAACACTGGAAATTTTTAAGAAGAGATTGAACAATTATTTGTCTGAAATGATATAGGGCCGTGATGGCGAACCTATGGCATGTATGCTAAAGGAGGCACACAAGCCATTGCCCTAGCTCAACTCCAACATGCATGTATGTGCTGGCCAGCTGATTTTGGGCTCCCACAGGGGCTCAGGAGGGCATTTTTGGCTTCCAGAGAGCCTTTGGGGGGATGGTATTTTTCCAGGGAAAAATAGTTCCAGGGAAGCATTTAGAGCCTGGGGAGGATGAAACACAAGCCTAGTGGGCCCTCAAGACATTGAGAAACAGGTCAGCAGGCCTCCAGAGGGTAGGGAATCTGTTTTCACCTTCTCTGGGCATTGATTTATGAGTGTGGGCATTCACACATGCTCTTTCGGCACCCAAGGAAAAAAAGGTTCGCCATCACTGATATAGGGCATCTTGCCTGAGCAGAGGGTTGGAGAAGACCTAGAAGACCCCCAAGGCTCCTTCAAATTGAAATAGAGAGACACAAACAGAAGCAAAGACAGAGATACATCCTTGCAGAACATAATATATTCATAATCTGAAATCTCCCACTATTACACAGTCTTCCTAAATAAATATATTTCAAAAATAAATTCTTTAAACTCTGCTCTCAGTTGTCAAGATTGTGTTACATAACTGAAAACAAATTGAAAATGTAAGAAATGTTTGGATCATTGTCCATCAAAGTCAATATTGTTTACACTAAGAAACAGTTCCAACAATTACTGGTGGGAAGCATTCCCAGAATCCCAGTTCTACTCGGAGATGGGTAGAGATTGAACCCAAGCATTTCTGAATGGAAAATGTAATATTACTTTGAGTTTTGGCATTCCCCAAAACAATCTGAAATTTCATTTAAAACACAGTGTTAATCGCAGAACATTAATCCCATAATTTTTTTTACAACTTTTACAGCAAAAGAATAATTAGTAACATTAAAGATGTTCAAAATGTTAGGATATAAACTTTCATAGTCTAGTAAAACAACCAAGAATTAGAACTAATTTTGGTTTTGTTTGATTTTTTTCTTCAAAAGATCTTTGGTTATTCTATCTTATTTTATTTTGTTTATATCCAGGCCATGGGCTAGAATGAGTAACTATTATAAAATTTCAGAAAATCAATGGGTTGGCTTGGCTTGGCTTCTTCATATATTTTCCCATTTTTTTCCTTAAAAATTGTTGGATTGAAACTACTATCTAATAAGAATGGATAGTCCTAGAAATTACATCATCTGCCTAGGACTTGTAGTTCAGCTGTAACACAGTGTGCTTATCTTCCGAAATACTTAATTTCTCAAGTATGTCATTACCAGAAGCATTACTTTCTTGTCATCTTACATTTTCAATCTTAAATCCATCTATTGATTAGATCAGTTAGAAGATGGTTTGTCTCTGGCTGGGTAATATATTCTTCACTTCATGGGTAATCATCTAGACAAATAGATCACAACCTGCAAGATGGCCTCTTCTATGGATCTTCTCTGGATCATGCCCAAGCAACTTTCTCAAGCCGTTTTTTCCTGGATGTCCATGAACTAACAACTTTTTAGCAGGGAAACATTGCCCAAATCAACTTCATGTTGCCTTCTCACTTTGTTCTTTATTAAAACTGATCTAGATCTATTTATAGTTTCTATTTCACATTTGTTTGTTTGTTTGTTTGTTTGTTTGTTTGTTTGTTTGTTTGTTGTATTCATATGCCGCCCCTTTCCTTCCTGTTCTATTCTCAGATTCTCTGTGTCAGAAAAACTGGCAATAAGCATATATTTGGGTTCTGCATGAAAAGTCATAGAGAGTACATGGCTGAATGCAGGCTATCGTAAGGGCAGTGGTATACTGTGACTTTTATAAAAACATTTTGAGAGATTTGTCCAAATAATTATATGAATAAACACAAAAAGCAATTACACTTATGGAAATAATTAGAAGTTGAGAGAGACAAATAAAATCTATAAATGCTGCCAACGATATCATTCATATCTGTAATGTATTTCCCTCAGCACCTGGGATAGAAGCCAGCTACCCTTTACAGCTACTAGCAACTATACATACAATATTGAATTCATACTCTGCTAGAAACCAAAACTTTTCTTAGAATCTGTCCAAATACCATAAAAGAATGAGCGTGGTTTTGAGTTCTTTAAAATCTGGTTGATGCTGATTATTAAGCAAAATAAATGTGATGGAGAGAAATGGGGAAAGATTTTATCAAAATTTAAAAAGCAAAATACTTCTGTAAACTAAAGTCTTGAAGATCTATGGCTTTGCTCAGTCATCCAGGTCATGGCAGGCCCAAAGGTAGTTTTCAAGAGGCAACTGGACTTTCTTTGTTTTCCCTTGGAGACATTTTGCTTCTCATCCAAGAAGTTTTTTCAGTTCTGAATTGAAGAACTGAAGAAATTTTTGGATGAGAAGCAAAACATCTCCAAGAGAAAATGAAGAAAGTTTAGTTGCCTTTTGAAAAAGCACCTTTGGGATAAAGTCTTGATGGGGAAGTCTTCTTCATTTAAGCTAAAGTCCAAACAGTACCAAGTGAATCATTTCAAAACTTATTTTTGAATCATTATGTCAGAAAGCTTTGACCTCAATCCTATTTGTCTTGAAAGTTCAGAGTTTAAAATTCAAGAGCTTTACTGTTTACTGTTTCATGACACTTTCATTGGATATAATACTGTTCCTGTTGCAGATTTATTTTTATCTTTTTTAATTCATGGATCTGCCCAAACTGCTGTTCAATACTTGACATTTCTTCTTTGTCAGTTTTTTTTCTTTCAGTTCCCTGAAATCTAGCAGTATTTCAATAGAAATGTCTTCTAAAGACTAATAGGATCTATAATATGAGGTGAAACTATGAAATTGTCCGATGTAAACATTGTAAAACTTTTTTCAAACCTCCCAATGTATAAGAGTTTTAAAAAACCTGTAATTAAAAAGTTGTTTGACTTAGCTTTATTCAATAGTGGATACCTTTCTAGAATGATGGATATTTGTGCAACAGACAAAACATAAATAACCATCATACAGTTTGCTCTGCAATGCAGAAATGAGAAATAAGTCATAAAAGGATTGTTTGCTGAAGCAGAAAAGAAAACATTCAATCCATGTGGCCTAAAGCAGATATTTACTTGATCTCTTGGGTACATGACGTACATTTTAATTTAAAGGACTAAATGCAGTTCTCCACACTTATTATTATCCTTGGGCTGAAACAGAAACAGAATATTTAATTTTAACCTAATTTAGCACAACTTCTTAATGTGATAGAAACTGCAAGTGAATTATTTTTCAATGGTAAAAATATTACATACACAAGAGCCTATTTATTTAATGGATGGGTAAGGTATGAGGTAAGGTATGAGGATTATGTTGAGAGTAGAAACTCAGTTCAATTTCTCTCATCCAAAAGAAGCACCTTAGAGTCTTCCAGAATCAATTAAGAGACTGGGAGAAGAATAAACAATGATTCATATTTATGCATGTTGCCTCTTGGAATACA
The DNA here is from genome assembly GCF_031021105.1 of Erythrolamprus reginae. Taxonomy (NCBI): domain Eukaryota; kingdom Metazoa; phylum Chordata; class Lepidosauria; order Squamata; family Dipsadidae; genus Erythrolamprus; species Erythrolamprus reginae. The sequence continues at coordinate 103,948,257 of NC_091952.1, read as the reverse complement.
AGCAAGTGTCTGGAATAGCTCCTGGTCCAAATATATGTCCAAAAACAAGTAGCTAAGAATGATTGCCTAATTCTCACTGGAAAGAGATACTCAGTAAATCCTTTTCCTTTCATTCCAGTTCCTATTTTGTAATACCCCAGATGTGCTTGAAGTCCAGCACAAAATGAAGGATGCACCTAGTCAGTTCCCTGGAATGCTCCACTGTATCTCAAAACAAGAAATCTAGATGACAGGTTGGAGTTGAAATGTCCCTTGATGCAGACAGTTTGAAAACTTGGTTTGCTTTATCTCAACCCAGTGTTCAGGTTAAGGGAATTAAAACCAATTTAATACTAGACAACTGTAATGTATAATCAATACTTCAAACCAATCAATAATCTTTTCCAGGATACAAAGCAAGCAACTTTATTTTTCTAGAAATATTTAGCTGCAGCTTTTGTTCTTATTCAGCTCAGTTGATAGGAAAGCAAGAACTAATTTAGTGTAGTGATTAAAGCATAAGGCTCAAAACCTGGAGATGTGCGTTCTAGCCTCACCTTAGTCATCAACCCAGATGATCTCAAGCCAGCCACAACCCTGGGAAGGCGACAATGGTGAATTACAACTGAAAATCTTGCCAAGAAAAATATAGGGATTTGTCCAAGTACTCACCCATGGCCCAAAAACTGATTTAAAAAGGTGAAAAAACCAAAGCAAAAATGTAAGCAAAGATATTGATGAGGATTCAATCAATCTATTCTTAATCAAGTCATAGACCAATATAAAGTAGGAGAGCAAAGCAGCAGCTCCTGAAATAACTCCCAACTTGTGACTGGCCTCATCCTTTTTGGCTCAGGCTTATGGCCTTAAACTGCCAATCAAAGACAACCAAAAATCCTGAACCAGCTCCAGTAATTATACTGGGGCCCATAAATACAAATAAATAAGGATTGATTTTTATATCACCAAACAACACAAAAGCTACTGCTTCAGAATACAGACACACAGTTCAGAGGCCAGTCTGAAAAATTGATCATTTTTATTTGGTCATACATCAGCAAATAAAACAAAAAATGACAATCAATTAAGATAAAAAGAGAAACACATCAGATTCTGCAATATTTAAGAAAATTGGAGGTGATACTATGGCATACTGTAAAAACTACAGAACAATGTTCACTGTGATCAACAAAATGAAATCTGATTGATCAGATAGTAACAACTTAAGGCAGAATGAATCAGAACAACCAGAATGTTTTTGTAAAAAATTGAGATAAAAATTCCTGATGAGTTCTTGTGTAGAGGAACAATACAAAGTAACATGTTCCATCATTTCAGTGCTCCTTTGCCACCTGGACACAGTTTCTGTTCAAAAATGATATTTCTATATTGCCTTTCAATAATCCCACTTAGAAGGAATTGAATCTAACCAAGGCCAGACCCTTCTAAATTTCAGAATCATTGCACCGCTTAAGTATCTGGCTGGTTGGAAAATATATGCAGAATCATTCAGAAAAGTGGCTTATAGGAAGAACAGATAAGTCTGATTGCAGCCTTAAACCAATGTGTTGGGTAAGTGGATGTTTATAAACCATTAGGGCGATAGCTGCCCATGTAAAGCCATAAGATTGAAATTTAGCATGTATTGTCTGGCACAATTATTCCTACAAGCTCTCAGTAATAATAAAAGGATCCAACTTGACAGAGGAAAGAAGAGAATTCAAGCCAACAGAAGATGTAATTTTTTTTAGGCCAGTTTCATGATGAAGCACTACAATCAGGACACAGTGGGTACTTGAAAAACAGATATTAGAAATTTGGATTGAATTATTTCAAGATAAAGAAATTATATATAGAGGCCCATTAGACCGGAAAGAGGAGTTGGGCTTGCATCTTAGCTGAGAAAAGGTAAATCCTTGCAAATATATGCTGAGCTCTCTTGGAGAGGCACAAAGGCAAAAAAGGCACAAAATAGATCTTGTTATGTATGAAACAATATTTGCATACTTGCTGTTGATTGGCTAATCTAGCAGCAGGTGTTTTAAGCCCTTGTCAGTGGCTAGCAGGTTGAAGGGAAGCCCTTAAAAGCAGCTTCCCTGCCGTCTGCTAGCAGACCATATTAGTTACAGCCTAAACTAAATAAAGGTGAGGAACTGTTCCTTCATTTATGCATGAATCTAGCAGATCACCTTTTTCTTTCAAACCTTCAGCCCAAGTCACTCTCTGGAGCAGGAAGGTAGCAGAGATAACCTCCTGGAATACCCCATACAACTCAACATTTCCAAGAAAATCTGCAGAAATTCTGATCTTTCTACTTCAATGGATAAATGACATTGTAGTTAACATGGATAACTTCCAACAAGCCCTTGATATATAAATCCTCCATGGCCATCAGTGGATTAAAACGGAAGCAGAAGCTAGCCGTATTGTCAGGCCATCCAGGAGCAGTTGGTTCAACCAAGTGCCATGCGTGCAATAACAATAAAAAACAATTCCTCCTAGAAAGCCATCAGAATGTCATAGATGGAACAGCCACAAGATTATTGTAACCTCTCTATCTCAGCTCCTAAATTGCCAGAATAGAACAAATGATTTGAATTTTTTTTTCCTATTTACCCAGTCTAAGAAATGCATACTGTACACTTCCAACCAGCAACATCTCCACACCGGATTTACCCAAATGAACAAATTCTTGTGGCAGACTCTCATTTACATTGCTATATACTATTACAGTTTTTAAGGACAAGGTAGTCTTGATTTCATCACTATATAATTGACAATGGTCATAACCCCACAGATAAGAGGCATAAAAACTTACCATTTCATATGCTGTTAATTTACCAACCATGACAAGAGCAAAGTGTCTAACAACACTTCAAAAGAGGAAGTTAAATCTATAAACACATAACTCCTTAATATGGGGGGGAACCTAGCAGACATCAAAATAATAATTCTGACACACCACCCAAACAATAATTACCATATTTTTTGGAGTACAAGACGCACCAGAGTACAAGACACACCTTAGTTTTTGGAGAGGAAAATAGAGAAAAGAATCTGCTTGCCAGGTATTCATCTGGCTAGCATCCTTAGCCAGCACATTATTTTATCCCCTGGGTAGGGCTTTTAAAAAAACTTTATTCAGAGAGAGTAACAATGAAAGAGCTTGCATGCCAGTAAGAGCTGGTAACATCATTAGCACCTGGTTAGGGCTGGAAAGAAACATTTGGAGCAAGTTCGACCAATGCGAAAAAACCTGCAAAGACTTAAGGCTTGGAAAACATTATTTGCAGAGAGTAACAATGAAAGAGCTTGCAAGCTGGTAAGAGCTGGGAACATTGTTAGCACCCGGTTAAGGCTGGAAAGAAACGTATTCCAAGCAAGTTAGAGCAATGAAAAAACCATGCAAAGACTTAGGGCTTGGAAAACATTCTTTGCAGAGAGAAATGATGATTTTTGCATTATTTCAAGTGTGGTCTTACCAAGACATTATAAAGTGGTATTAGCACTTTACATGATCTTGATTCTGTCCTCTATTAATACAGCCTACTGTTGGCTTTTTTGACAGCTGAAAGATATTGTTGGCTCATATTTAAATGTTTATCCACTAGGATTCCAAGATCTTTCTCGCAGTTACCACTGTTGAGTCAGGTATCACCTCTTCTATACCTGTGCATTTGTTTTTTCTTGCCTAGATACAGAACTTTTCTTTTCTCCCCATTAAATTTCTCTTTGTTAGAATGAGTTCTAATCTGTCAATATTTTTTTGTATCTTGGGCCTATCTTCTGGTTGTTGCCTATTCCTGCCAGCTAGATGTCATCTGCAAGCTTGATGAGTTCTACTTCTCTTCCCTTGTCTACATCTGATTTTCAGAGCCGGGACATTAGTGGTTGAATGGCATTATTTTTCTTCATATTCTCGCCATACCCCCTCTCTACTGGCCAATCTGCCAACCAGACTCCTTGCATGGTTAGTTAAATTCCTCTTCTTGTTATATCTTGTCCCCATTTTCTTGACTACCTTTCTTCTTGGTCTTCAACTTCTTTCCTTGAGTTTTTGGAATGTAGAAATTTCAGCCTCTTTGTTGGCTCTGAAACAGTCACCAACAGGACATAGACATGTGCAACTTTTCTTTGCCAATAGTACAACAGCCATTTTTGGTGAGTCAACTCACCTTTAAATATGGCTGGCTTTACAAATAAGATGTAAGAACAGGCTAATTTCCCAGCCATATATCAAGCAGGACACAGATGATTCCAATTAATATTGGCCTCTACACTTTCTCTATTGATGGTGACCTTATCTCTGATAGTTCCACATGCCAGTCTATGGAGATTCTCAGTCATACAGATCATGGCTGTCCCAAAGGTGCTTTTTCAAGAGGCAACTGGACTTTCTGTTTTTTCTTTAAAGATGTTTCATTTGGCATCAAAAAAGCTTCTTCAGCTCTGACTGGATGGTGGGGAATGGAAGGATTTATACTCCTTACAGACAGCTAGTCATTTGCATTCTTTTCACATTCTACATGCCAGTGTGAAGATATCCAAGATAATGATATGTCTGACCAAGACCAATAATGCAATCCTTTCACATTTGAGAGAAGACTCTTTTAGGCTTCTGTCTGCCATTTCATGTGTATGACTTTAACGATATTATGTATCTTGATAAGAACAGCTGAGTTACCTGGAGGTCTTTGAATACAGACACAGCTTTTTATGGTACTTTATCAATTCTTATAGACAAAAAGATACTTGAGGAGTGAAATGAGGAGAGCCATATTTGTATACTACAATCTAATTTTTCCCATGCATAAGTGATTTACCTTTCATCCAATGATAGACATACAAATTTTATTTATTTATTTATTTATTTTGTCCAATACACAATGAGGGTTTTAGTGGGTATATATCTATATACACATAATAAAATACATGATGAAGGTTATAGAGGAGATACTCATAGTAAAATATATCTAAGAAATAATAGAAAAGAAGATAAAGTAATAGAACATATCAATGAAAGAATAGAAGAAGAGATATAGGAATAGAAGAAAGGTAAAGGAGATATAGGAGAGCAATAGGACAGGGGACGGAAGGCACTCTAGTGCACTTGTAAACAGTTTTAAATTTGGGAGAGATAACAGTTTGGGTGCCTGAACTAACTCAGTGGCTTTTATCCATTTTTTAAAAAATACAAAGTGACCAAAATATTAGCAGCTCCTTTTCATTACTGCTCTAGTTTCTTGATCTGTATCTGAAGACCAGAAAAGAAGGTAAATTACAAATTAACTATTTTTTTCCCAATTCAGGGGGGGGGGGGAAGCAGGTATTTTGGCTCAGGCAAAGTCTCTTATTACTTATCCAAGTATGAAGGATGGGGTGTGAACAAGAGCATGAACAACAGATCAGCATTTAGAAGGGACTTTGGAGCTGACTCTATATCATTTCAGAGAAATGGCTGCCCAGTCTTTTCTTTAAAACCTCCAGTGATCAAGCACCCATAACTTCTGGAGATAAGCAGTTCCACTGGTTAATTGTTCTCACTGTCAGGACGCTTCTCCTTAGTTTTAACTTGCTTCTCTCTTTTTCGGTTTCCATCCATTGTGGTGTCAGCCCCATGGAAAGTATTATCTTTATTCTCTCATAGATATAAGTGATAAATACAAAGATCATTTAATTGTGGTTGTTAAAGAATAATCTTTTAATTGCCCTTCGATGGCATGTGTGTGATGTTTGCTTCTAAGTGAGAAGGTGACATTATATTTTCACTGTGCATTAATAGATATGATTGAGCTATAATCAGACACAGTTCAACTAATTGGGTCGTGCTTGACTTCTTAGTTGAATGCAGTGAGTGAAAGTCTTTCTTTTTCTTTTTTCACTTTTTCTCTTCCCTTTTGTATTAATCATGAAGAACCAAATTGTTGGAGGCAATATGCTGACTCTGTAAACTGCTTTGAGGGGTCTGTAAAACCACTGTGAAGCAGTATATAAGTCTAAATGCTATTGCTGTAAGCTAGGGGTGTCAAACTCATGTTTGACAACATCATGACATGATATATCAGGACTTTTACCCCCTTCGCTAAACCAGGCATGGGTTAAGAAACATAGAAACATAGAAGACTGACGGCAGAAAAAGTCCTCATGGTCCATCTAATCTGCCCTTATACTATTTCCTGTATTTTATCTTACAATGGATATATATTTATCCCAGGCATGTTTAAATTCAGTTACTGTAGATTTACCAACCATGTCTGCTGGAAGTTTGTTCCAAGGATCTACTACTCTTTCAGTAAAATAATATTTTCTCATGTTGCTTTTGATCTTTCCCCTAACTAACTTCAGATTGTGTCCCCTTGTTCTTGTGTTCACTTTCCTATTAAAAACACTTCCCCCCTGAAACATATTTAACCCTTTAACATATTTAAATGTTTCGATCATGTCCCCCTGTTGTATCCTGAAATGGCTACCTTGTAACTCTGTAAATAGTTTGTTCCTCTTTCCAGCGCTGTCTGAGCCCAAGCAGGAAGTCGCTCCTGATTGGCTCAGACGCGGCCGGCTCTAGCTTTGGCGGGAACCGCAAAAGTATAAAAGAAGCGGTTTCTCCAGGCAGAGCCAGTCGGTACTCGCTGAATTGTCACTTTACCTTGCTGAGCTGTCACTTGTTCTCTGAGCTGAATAAAAGTACCGATTGCTCAAAACCCTGTCTCTGGGTCTACTTCACTGGCGACGAACGAACGGAAGAAACTTCGCGTGCAACATGGACAAAATCCAGATCGGCCAGGCTCCGGAACTCTTCGATCCCGAGAAAACGACATGGGACGAGTACATGGCCACCTTCGAGATATTCCTCGAGGCGGCGGGAATGCAGGACGCCGGAGCCGATCGCAGACGGGCTATCTTTCTTAACTACTGCGGCGCAGAGATCCGTAGACTTGCCCAAACTCTCACCGAACCAGAACAAGCAAGAACCACAGCGTGGGACGTCCTTCAACAGAAACTAGCGAGCCATTTCAAACCAACCAGACCAGCCATAGTTTACCGGCATCAATTTCACATGATGGCTCAGAGAGAAACCGAGTCGATCAGCCATTTTGCAACGCGGCTTCGAACGGTACTTGCTCAATGCAAGTTTAAAGACCCGGAAGCTCGCCTCACCGACGCCTTGGTTTTCGGCATGAAGAGCAACACAGTGAGAAATAAACTCCTCACCGAAGAAGAACCGACTCTACAAACCGTGATTAAATTAGCGCAAACCGCGGAAGCAGCCGACGCAGCGGCAAGAGAATTAAAAGAGCACGGAAGGCGAGAAATCATTGCCAAAATCGACGCCGAGTCTCCCAGCGCCATGGGAACAGATGACCGCAGCCAGCCAACTAGCAACGGGGACAACTGCCTCCTCCTGCAAGACCAGCCGAGACACCCTAGAGCTACTCACCCAGCCCCTGCGCGGGCTGCCGGGGAAATCACCAGCGCCATCGATGCCCTTTCCGAGACGCTACTTGCCGCCGTTGCAACCGGAGAGGCCACATCGCCATCGCATGCAGGGCAACGGCACCAGAAGAAACTTTTGCCACACAACAATACCAGCGACCTCAAAACCAGCCCCCCCAATCGCGAGAAAGGAGACCGTTCCGCAACTCGGGTCAAAGGAACTACTCCACCGCTAACCGCGACTACAATAGAGGTAACTCTCAATTTTCCGTGAATAACACGGCAACCAAAAAGGGGGCTAAAATTGTTATCTCATTGTTACTAAATAACCAGCCTTGCTCAATGGAGCTGGATACGGGCTCGAGATATACCATCATGCCCTGGGAAAAATTTAAGCTATATATGCCTAATGTGTCTAAGGCTGACCTAATTCAAACCTCTTTGGTGATCAGAGACTTCCAAGGGGGGGTAATCTCGGTCCTGGGAACAGCAAATGTACCTATTGCATTTAAGAATGTTAAATGTACCCTTCCCATGCTTATTGTGACGGGGGCCAAACACTCCCTGCTAGGTCTAGCGTGGATGGAACCGTTGGGGATCGAAATTTCGGGTGTGTGTAATGTAAACTGTGATAATATGCCTAACTTTGTGAAAGAATTCCCTGAAGTGTTCAGCCCCACCTTGGGATTGTATAAGGGACCCCCTATATCTTTCTCTATTGACCCCAAGGTCCCACCAGTTAGACTGAAACCTCGCAGGGTCCCCCTTCCGCTTCTCCCCAAGCTAGACATACAGCTGGACAAACTCATTAGTCAAGGTATCTTGGTCCCTGTGGAACAGGGGCCATGGGAAACTCCCATAGTGACACCCCTGAAGCCAGATGGCTCTTTAAGAGTTTGCGCTGATTACAAATCAACCCTGAATAAGGCACTCCAACACCACCCCTACCCCATCCCGGTTGTGCAACAACTCTTACACTCCCTGGGGGAGGGGAAAAGGTTCGCAAAGATCGACCTGGCGCAGGCTTACCAGCAACTTCCGGTCGATGAACAGACAGCAAACGCTCAAACGATTGTAACACACAGGGGGGCTTTCAAATGCACGAGGTTACAGTTTGGGGTGAGCATAGCCCCAGGAATATTCCAGAGCATCATGGAACGCCTATTGTCAGGGGTAAATGGGGCAATTCCATATTTTGATGACATCTTAATTGCAGGGGAAAACCAGGGACAAGTGAACAAAAGAATAAGGGAAGTACTTAAGAGGCTACAGGACAAAGGGTTACGAATCAAGCCTGATAAATGTGTCTGGGGAACTGACAGTATTGAATTCCTTGGGTATAAAATAGATAAGGAAGGTATCCACCCCACAACAGAGAAGCTGAGAGCAATTAGAGAAGCCCCAGAGCCACGAGATAAGAATGAGTTGCAGGCATTTTTGGGCCTCCTTAATTTTTATTCCGTTTTTTTAAAGCAGAAGGCAACAGTAGCAGAGCCTCTCCATCGTTTACTCCAGAAGGAAGCCCGCTGGACATGGGGGGAAACTGAACGTGAAGCTTTTTCTCAAATAAAAAATTTATTAACTTCTAAAAGTGTAGTAGTCCAATATAGTGCTTCACTACCCATTAGGCTCACGTGCGACGCTTCGCCGTACGGCATAGGAGGAGTTTTAGCTCACGTTCTACCTAATAAGACAGAGGCCCCAATAGCTTTTTTTTCAAGAACCATGACCAGCACAGAGAGGAATTATAGCCAGTTAGACAAGGAGGCTCTAGCATTAGTGGCAGGGGTAAAGAAGTTTCACAATTACATTTTTGGAAGAAGCTTTGAGCTAGTCACTGACCACAAACCCCTACTAGGCCTGCTAGCCCCCAACAAGCCCACTCCACCTTTTATGTCTCCAAGACTAATCAGATGGGCTCTTTTCCTCTCAGGGTATCAGTATGAGCTCACCCACAAGGGGGGGAAGGAAATCAATCATGCAGACGGCCTCAGCAGATGCCCCATAGCAGACTTAGTAGAAGACCCTGTTCCTTCCACAGATGTGCTAATGATAGAACTCGAGGAAAACCCACTAACCACAGCAAAAGAGGTAGCTGCACACACGCAGCAAGATCAAATCCTTAAACAAGTGGTGAACTGTGTTCTAAAGGGATGGCAAAATGATATTGTTAAACCTGAATTGTGTGATTTCAAAAACAAAAGGCTTGAATTATCATATGTAAAAGGTTGTTTGCTGTGGGGGGATAGAGTGATCATCCCCAAACGCCTAAGGGAAAAGGTACTCAAAATGTTACACGTGGGCCATCCTGGGATTGTCAGGATGAAGAGCCTAGCAAGGGGGCATTTATGGTGGCCAGGGCTAGATGCTGATATTGAAAGTTGGGTTTCAAAGTGTGACCCGTGCCAAGAGTCAAGGCCCAGTCCCCCCAAAACAACTCCGGCTGAGTGGGAACAGCCTGCTGGTCCTTGGTCTAGGATCCACATTGATTTTGCTGGCCCAGTGGGGTCTCAGTACTTTTTAATAGTGGTTGATGCCTTCTCCAAATGGTTGGAAATAATAGCAATGAACAACATAACCACAAGTGCCACTATCAAGGTATTGAGCAGACTGTTTGCATCCCATGGTTGCCCCGATCTCTTAGTGTCTGACAATGGGCCACAGCTAACAGCCAGGCAATTCGAATTATTCCTAGATGGCCTAGGGGTCAGGCATGCCCTCATCTCGCCTTACTCGCCCTGGGCTAACGGGTTGGCAGAACGTTACGTACGGGTGGCAAAGGAGGCATTGCACAGGTCAGGCCCTGGGGATGTGCAACAGAACTTGGACCAATTCTTATTAACCCAGCACATTACCCCTAACTCGCACACACATGTAAGCCCTGCAGAGTTATTGATGGGAAGAAAGTTGAGGTCACCATTAGACAGGTTAAACCCAAGGTTCTGTGTTAATAATAACCAAATGTGTATGAAACCAGAAAGAGAAATGTATTTGGGACAAAATGTATATGTAAAATGTTTTGATGGAAATGTAAACTGGATGAAGGGAATTATTGTTAAGCAAAACGCACCCAAGACTTATGTTGTTAAACTAGAGGATGGTCGTTTGTGGAAACGACACATAGACCACATTCGGAAACGAACTGAAAATCAATTGCCACAAACCGCTGACATGGACTCTCCCCCTTCAACAGACTTTAGTACATTGCCCGAACTAAGAAACACGCAAAGAGACTTATCGGGCCAGGGGGAACCATCCAGCGACGCCGAGCCATCCTCGTCCTCCGAAGCCTTCGTTGGGCCCGCCAGGCCAAGTCCGCCGCACCGGGAGAGCGGCGGCGAGCCATCCTCCACAGTCAGTGGCGAAGGAGAAATTGAACTGCGCAGGTCAGCGCGAGAGCCTCGGAGGCCTCACCGATTGGACGACTTCGTCACGTGGCTTTCTTGATGGATGAGTCCAACTATGAGGGGAGGGGTGTTGTATCCTGAAATGGCTACCTTGTAACTCTGTAAATAGTTTGTTCCTCTTTCCAGCGCTGTCTGAGCCCAAGCAGGAAGTCGCTCCTGATTGGCTCAGACGCGGCCGGCTCTAGCTTTGGCAGGAACCGCAAAAGTATAAAAGAAGCGGTTTCTCCAGGCAGAGCCAGTCGGTACTCGCTGAATTGTCACTTTACCTTGCTGAGCTGTCACTTGTTCTCTGAGCTGAATAAAAGTACCGATTGCTCAAAACCCTGTCTCTGGGTCTACTTCACCCCCCTTTTCCTTCTGTCCTCCAGACTATACAGATTGAGTTCATTAAGTCTTTCCTGATACGTTTTATGCTTAAGATCTTCCACCATTTTTGTAGCCTGTCTTCGGACCCGTTCAATTTTGTCAATATCTTTTTGTAGGTGAGGTCTCCAGAACTGAACACAGTATTCCAAATGTGTCCTCACCAGCGCTCTATATAAGGGGACATGGCATGGCCAGTGTGTGATGTATCAGGCCCATAGGGCACAAGTTTGACAGCCCTGATATAAGCAATCTAATGCCATACGTAATGGACATATTTTAAGATTATTGCTGTATCTAAAAATATATATATATTTAGTTCCATTCTGCTTTCATTTGTCATAGCCTGGGATGAATTCTTTTGCAGCTTGTTTGTCTCCTGAAATTGGGGAGAACTATTATGCTTTTTTTTTTAAAGCCTCTTCCTTTAAAAAAACACTGTATGAATGTTTCTGGTCCAACAATTTGGATTTTAATCTAAAACCAGTAATGAAGTCTCACTTTAATCTTGTCAAGACAAGCATATCATTTTGAGAGGTGGAGTTCTACATGTTTTTCTTATTTATTCAGCATTATAGATTACTTTTTAGAATGCTTGCAATGACCTGCATACATGATCACCTGTAACTTATTCTTTATAACATCATACTAGTTAAGAGCTTTGGTGTCCATATTGTACTGGATAATTTTATTCTTTCTTTATATATCAGATTTACCCATTCTGACATATTATCATCATTATATGGGGCTTTACATATAGCAAATTAGGGAAATTTGCATGATCTCACCTAAAGTCTCTCAGTCTCCTTCAGACTGTTTCAATACTAAATAGAAGTTATTTCAGATTTCATTCCCTCCCTCCCTCCCTCCCTCTCTCCCTATACGTATGAAAGCTAATTTCAACGAGTTAGGGTTTAATTAAAGCATATATGGATTTCATGAGGGTTGACGTGGGTATATCTCTGTACTTCTATATCTTTATCTAGATGCATAAGAATACATATGTGATTAGAAACACATGAAATCAGTATAGAATGAATATCCTTAACTCAATTTACGTTGTGTTTGCTAATCTGGTTCATTAACTTTCCTTGGGGAAAATGTTTTGTTTGGAAAACTCTACATTCAATTATTTAACATTACAAAAAACTATAGAAAAGCAGAGAAACCTATCCAAATGCATTTCTGCATTTACAATTTTAATCTACAAAAGCAGACTTTGCAATTATGGATGCTGAAATTCTCATTTTGTGCCTTATATTTAAAACTATATAATAGCTTCATTTCTATGAAGAATGGGGCATCAGGGATTTCTGCTACATGAACCAGAAACTGGAGGGAGGGGGTGTTTCATTTTTGTAGGGAACATCAGAGCAATATACATATAACTTTGTTGCTAAGCTTGTACTTTTGTTCAAAGACAATAAACACAAATGAATATGATTTTTTTTTGCCTTGAGAACCTTAGGGGGGGAGACAGTAGGGAAAGGGAGAGAGTGGGTTGCTAGGGGTTCACAGGGGTTCAGAAGAACCTCTAGCTATGAGTTTGGAGAACTTCTAAATGCCACTCCTGGCTGGATCTGCCCACCCTGCACCTCCCCTTCCAGGACTCTCCATGCCTCCCGTTTGGGATGCAGTTAAGTGCAGTGTGCATGCAAAAACGTGGGAGGCTAGAAAATGGGCTTGCCAGAAGTTCGGAAAGCCCAGAAACAGGCCCTTTTCCAACCTCCAGAGGACATGCCCACCATGACCACGTCCACCCAGCAACTGGGCAGAGAACCTCTTTATAAACGTTTTGAAGCCCACCCCTTGGAGGGGAGACTTCTTGCACAAACTACATAATGATGGAATATTGGTTGAATGTTTTAAAAGGAAGAACAGATTTTTTGCAAACAAAATAATGTCCTCACTAGGGACATTATATCTTACACTGTTTGTTGTTGCTCCACCTTGTTAGAGTAATTTCTCGAAAATTCTGTAAATTTACATTATCTTATTATCTTATCTTATTAATTCCTAGAATGGATCAATGAAACTAAAGCACCTGAAAGGAACTGTTCCCTTTGGCAAATCAATAACAGAATTTGTTAAAAATCCAGGCTTGCCTATTTTATATCCTATTTCATCTCATATTGACTTGTATCATCATCAGATATGGTATCTTCTTCAATTGCCTTTAGGGGTTAGAAGTTTCATACTATGGGGATTCTGTTCTTGCTTGCAATAGTTTCAGAGAGTCTCTAGAAGCTGGCAACTGTTTATTCCCAATATTATCTAATAGAGGGGTTCCCAAACTTGGCAACTTTAAGACTTTTGGACTCCAACTCCCAGAATTCTTGGAGTTGGTCCACAAGTCTTAAAGTTGCCAGGTTTGAAGGCCTCTGACCTAATATCTTAATGAAGCCACTGCAGGAATTGATTAAGACTTTGGGGACTGTCATTATTATGTTGAATACTTTATGCTTCTCCATAATAATGGAATCGGAAGAGCTTATACAGGTTCTAAACCAGTGTCTGCAATAATGGATTAGGTAAGATTGAGAATAATTTGAGAATCAATCTGGACAAAGTGGATATTTTGTGTAAGGATAGTTTTTATGTGGGATAAATTAGGTTGTTCATAAAATGATTGCACTTTCTGGAAAGAATCAGTACAGAGTTTCTGAATTCTTCTAAAGTCATTAGAATACCAGGCAACCTATTATGTCAGTTAGTCACTAGCCATTGCTATTTCAAGCTTACATTGGCAGTTTGGGACTAGGGTAACTAATGCACCACTGTTGCCATTGCATATATTTTGTGTGATCTTGCAGCATTTCCCCAGTGATAAATGTCAGGTCATGAACAACATTTGAAAACATATTTTCTCACTGTGGCAAAAATTAACAATTTTTTCATACAGTTTAAATGGGTCAGTTGTAATTTAGTTTATTTCAGTACAGCAAACAATAGAATAGAGTGGAGAGGAGAGGAACGGAGTGGCGCGGTGCGGAGCGGCACAGCACAGCACAGAATAGAATAACATAATTTGGTCAATTGGTGGTTAAATACACAAGAAATATGTCTCTTGTGCAGAAGCTTAGAAATAAATAGAGTAATAATAATCATCGCAATGATACCAGAAAGAAAAGGTAGTAGAAAAGATGAGAAGGATAATAGCAATATAGCTATATTACATGGATAAATATATTTAGGCATACAGTAAGATGGTGCTATGGAAATTAAGTGCTCAACAGAGTGTTGGCATCAGGAGAAAAAAACGGTGTCTGTCTGGTTATTTTTGGCATACTATCCAGATCTCTCCCACTTAACTTTGGAGGTGGAGGGAAATAAATCAAGACTTCCAATAGTTGTTTACTGAATTAAGTGCTACCAAGCACAGTGAAAAATAAAATCTGGAATATATCATGGCTGAGCAAAAATTGGATGGAAACTGGTGACTAGAGAACTAAGGATTTTTTTTAATCCATGGAAATTGATTTTTTGATCAATGGAATTAATAACTAACTCAGGGAAAGAAAAATAGTGTGTTGTTGTTGTTTTAAAAAGGGGGGTTTCTGCAGATTATGAACTAGCAATCTTTTATTTACAGAACAAATAACAGCAATTATGCTTCCTTTCCCAGAAATTTTATAATACAGTAGTTCTAGAAAACATTGAGGACCACAATTTAGTTGTTGTGTTAATTTATGACCAGAGGTGGGTTTCTCCTGGTTTGGACCAGTTTGCCCAAACTGGTAGCGACCCTCTGGTGACATCATGATGATGTCATAGAACCAGTTCAGTCAGTGCTGGTCCACAGGCACAGACATCTTTTTTAAAAATTTAATTAATTTTCATTTTCATTTTTTTCTTCTGAGCATGTACAGAAGCTGAGTTTCTGGCACTGTGCATGCAGTCACCATCTTCTTTTCGGTTACTTACTTATTTATTTATTTGTTTGTTTGTTTGTTTGTTTGTTTGTTTGTTTGTTTGTTTGTTTGTTTAAGGGGAAATTGAATTTCATTTTTTTTCTTCTGACCATGTGCAAAAGCCACGTTTTCTGCCAGTCGCCATCTTGTTTTTGGCTTATTTATTATTATTATTATTATTATTATTATTATTATTATTATTATTATTTTATTCACAAAAAACAGTATTACAAAGCAAATGAAATTGATATGCTGCATTTTGTATCGCAATATCACAAAGTTGAACACTCCCAAGTGTCTAGGACTGTATGATATATTTTCATAGGATGGGTGCAGATCCAAATACTGGATAGTGCAGATGCAACTGACAGTGGTTTTGTCAATGTTTATTGTTTTCAAATGCTGGCTGAGGACTTTTGGTACAGCACCCAGTGTGCCGATCACTACTGGGGCCACCTGTACTGGTTTTATGCCAAAATCATTGTAATTCAATTTTAAGATATCAGCTAAATTTTTCTTGTTGTTTTTCATCAATTTGACTGTCATCTGGTATGGCGACATCAATGATCCACACTTTTTTCTTTTTCATAATCGTGAGGTCTGGTATATTGTGTTTCAAAACCTTGTCAGTTTGAATTCAAAAGTCCAAAAGTATTTTGGCATGTTTGTTTTCAACTACTTTCTCAGGTTTATGATCCCACCAGTTCTTTACCACTGGTAGATGGTAGTTGTGGCTCAGGTTCAAATGGAGCATTTGGTCCATGTATTTGTGCCTCTGTCCATCTGTGCAATTTTCTAGCAGCTGCTGAGGATATGATCAATTGCTTCATCCTTGCAAAGTCTGCATTTATGGTCATCCTTGCTTTGACTGCTTGCTCCTGGACTGACAAGAATCAAACTTGTCTCCTTCTTCAGTGTTCCATTAGTGAACCATAACAAGATCTTCTCCTTATCAACTTTTCCTTCAATCTTGTCAAGTAACTGCCCGTGCAAAGCTTTATTGTGCTTGCTGTCGGCTCTGGTTTGCATTGCAGTTTTTGTATATTGGTTCTTTGTCTGCTGTGCTTTCAGAAGTTTCTGGTATTTACTTCAATCAATGCAGGTTGTTCACTGTCTTTGATATATTCTGCTAATGCATGTTTTTCTTCTTCTACTTCTACTGTTACAGGATTTTCTGGGCAGATATAGTCTGTCAACATCACCACAAGGGTGATGTGAATAGTGAATGGTCATGAGTTTTCTTGTTTTTCTGTCCAAATTGTCCAGTTCAGCTTGTGTCCAGTTTATTATGCCAGCAGTGTATCTTATGACAGGTATAGCCCATGTGTTTATGGCCTTGATGGCATTGCCTACTTTCAGCTTGCTTTTTCTTACTCTTTGTTTGTATTCTTTGCTGATCACGTTTTTCACATGTCCGTGTTTGATGTTGTCTAGTTGTGGTATGCCTAGGTATTTATAGGCTTCTGGTTGTTGACACTTTATGACTTGATCATTAGGCTTATTTATTCCCCTTGCTTGCAGTGATTTTAACCCTCTTCAGTGCTACAGTGGCACATTTATCCAAACCAAAGTCCATGCTGATATCTATGTTAACGATTTGGACAGGGTTGGTCAGAGAGTGAATTTCACTTTCAGTTTTTCCATGCAGCTTCAGGTCATCCATGTATAGCAGATGTGAAATTTTATTAGAATTCTTGAATGTTTGATAGCCAAGATTTGCTTTTTGTAAAATTGTTGACAATGGAATCATGGAAATGATGAAAAGCAATGGTGATAATGAGTCGCCTTGAAAAAATCCTCTTTTGATGTTGACAGATCTGTAGTTTTCATTTCCAAAACACAGTTCAGTTTTCCAGTGCTTCATCATGTTTTCAATGAAAATGCAACATTTTTGCAGATCTCAATGGTGTCTAGGCACTTGATGATCCAACTGTGCGGGAGTGAGTCAAAAGCTTTTTTATAGTTAATCCACAATGTGCGAAGATTAGTTTTTTGGCTTTTGCAGTTCTCCAGAATCATTTTGTCAATTAAAAGCTGAATTTTTTTGCCCCTGATATTTTGTTTGTTGCCTTTCTGTTCATCTGGTAAGATGTCATTTTCCTCAGTATAATCTTGAATTCTGTCATCTATAATGCCAGTCAATCATTTGAACATAGTGGGTAGATGCATTATTGGCCTGTAGTTTCCTGGTGCTGCTCCTTTTGCTGGATCTTTTTGTATCAGATATGTTCTCCCAGTTGTCAACCATTCACTGATACTTCCTTTTTGCGGCATCTCATTGAATTGTTGGGCAATTTTTCATGCAGACTGGCCATATATTTGAGCCAAAATTCATCCAGTTGATCACTGCCAGGTGATGTCCAGTTCTTTACTTTTCACACCCATTTGCTAATCATTTCAGTTGTTATTTCTATCTGTTCCATTTTGTTTTGTGAGAATTTTTCCTCAAACTTTTTTATCCACCCAGTACTTTTATTGTAGTCCTTCTCATTTTCCCAAAGCTCTTTCCAAAATGCAATTGTTGCAATTTTCTCAGGCTTTTCAACTACTGTCTGTTGCTTGATTCAAGCTCTGGTAAAACCATCTTTGGTCTAATTGAAACAGTTGGTTTTGTTTGTACTAGATGATTCTGGCTTCATTTCTTTTGATTTTTCTGTCTGTTGCTGTAATTTGTTCTTACACAATTTCCAGAGCTGTTTCCATTTTTCTGGTGTTCAGCCAGTATTTTCTGATCACGTATTCTTCGATGTTCTAATTCTTCAGGTTTTTTGTCTTTAATACTCTTCAAGTTGCTTGCATCTTATCGTAAACTTTTGATTTTCAATTCCATCCTGATCTTCCATTTTGGTTTTAAAGCCAATTTTCTAGGAGGCTGCAGTGGCTGTAGGAACCCAAGGTCTTCTGTTACTATTACTGCTGTACTATAGGCAAGCTGGTTTATTTGTTCAATGGATGTTATTTGGACAGTAGTGAGTACAGTATTCATATCTTTCATCAGTGGTACAAGTTATTTTCTGGGCGCAGTTTTCAAAGTTGGAAACCATCTTCTTACTGCATTTGATGCAGAATGGACTGTGAGTTTATCTTTCAGTTCTCGTTGCCTTGTTGTCAGTGTTCCTGAATTATCGTGCAAGAATCAAACCTTCTGTCTCCTTCTTCAATGTTCCATTAGTGAGCAATAGCCAGGTCTTCTCCTTATCAACTTTCCCTTCAATCTTATTGAGCAATTGCCCATGCAAAGCTTTATTGCGCCAGCTGTTGGATCTGGTTTGCATTATATTATTATTATTATTATTATTATTATTATTATTATTATTATTATTATTATTCAGCACTGTGCATGCACCCACAAGGCACAGCCACACAGTATGGGAGGAAGCGAACCCACAGCATGGTAAGTTGGAACCCACCCCTGTTTATGACCATAACAAAGATTTGATTAATTGATTGATTAAATGAATGAATGGTTCTTCCAGCCTCTGCAAAATAGCGAACTGCTATTGTTACAGTGTAAAAGTGCACAAGATAAAATGGGCAGGAGCACAGAATGTGCTATGTGACACAGCAGAGAAATAAATTTGGAGGTTGCATTTACAATAATAAGAAGATGAGTACAGAGTGACCGCACTCATTCCTCCAAAACTGGTTATTGTCACATTCTGGTAATGGTACAACAGGGTAATGGGCAGTAGAGATACATCCTTAGAAAATGTGCCTTCAGTAAAGAATTGACCTTTGGCCGGTGAAGGTAGTCGGATCAGATGATTCTATTTCATTTATTTTTGTTTCTAACTGCAAAAAATGCTCTGTGTAAGTTCTAATAAAGTACAACATGCCATATTGATATAGGAGATACAATGTTCAATTATAATGCTTGAAAAATTATGACAACATAACATTCTAGGTTTTCAAGATGCTGCTGATTTTTTAAAAAATGTTAGATTTCTGAACTCTTGCAGGAATTCAGTTATATCCTACGTATGATTAATGATTTAGTTGACCAAGGAAAAGAGTGAAGCTGAACCTTGCTTTTCTTACAAAACACATAATAAAGAAAAATTCAGTTAAAATAAAACTATGCAGGATGGAGAGGGAGGATGAAAAGTGAGCACAGAAAAGAAGTGGGGTGTTTTCTATTCCATTAGCCACCTTCAACATGCCACAACCCCATTAGGGACTAGGCTAATTTACATAGATCTTCAAGATCTTTTGGAAAGCCAAAAGTGTGGATCAGATACAACCTCAGGGAGCAAGATGTTTCAGAGGAGCAGTGGGTTGCTCCCAGTTTGGCCCAGTTCTAAGAACCAGTAGCACCAGCAGTGGGAGGCTCCACCCACCCGGGATGCTTCTGCATATATGTGCACTTCCGTCATGATGTGAACTAGTGGGAAAGGTAAGTAGAACCCACCCCTGGCTTAGCTTAAGTCTTTAAGTTTAAGTTTAAGAGAAGACTTACAGGAGACAATGTTAGCAATCTTCCAATACTTGAAGGGCTGTCACAGGGAAGAGCTCATCAAGTTTTGGTAGCACCTAAGGCAGCACAAGAACCAATGGGCAGATGCTCATTAGAGGGAGGTCCAACCTTGGAAATAACCTTGAGAAAAATTAAGCAATGAACATCTTGTTTAAATGCTCCATCACTGCAGATTTTCAAGAAAAGGTTTAATAATCATTTGTCCAGGTTAATATAATGACTCCTGCCTTAGAAAAGGGTTTGGACTGGAAGACCTCTGAACTCCCATCCAGCCCTATGATTCTTTTATTCTACCAAAGTCCCTTGTTTACTGGCTTCTATGTTTTTTGGGAAATTCTGTGTTGGCTTCAGTTAGAACCTCTTATATGTGCCTCTTCCTCTAGTGGCTGCCCTTGAGACATACAGTATAAGATAATATTCATCCCATTGCTGAGAAACATTCAAGATAAACATGGGGTTAATCTTGCAGAGTGTTATTCTCACACATGTTCAAATGAAATCTCAAGCCTTCTTTTCAGTTATGTGATTTTTTTTTGGTTGCCTAGGCAACAGTAAAGTGAAAAGAATTTAGGGCCATAATCTGGAAGACATTGATGGGATAGTCTTAAGAAATGCAAGGTTTCACCATATGGTATGATTCAGGGGTGGGTTCCTCCTGGTTTGGACTGGTTCACCTGAACCGGTAGTGATCCAGTGGTGACAACACAATGATATCACTGAGCCAGATCGCTCAGTGCCAGTCCATGGGCACGGCCATCTTTTTTTTTCTAATTTCCTTCCTTCTGAGCATGCACAGAATCCGAGCTCCAGCACTGTGTATGCAGTCATCTTTTTTTTTTCAGCTTTGTTTTTTTGGAAGGAGGGATATTTTGTTAGTGACATGAGCATGTGCGCATACCCATGAGGCACACTCACACAGGAGGGAATGAATCAGCAGCAAGGTAAGTTAGAACGTGTTGTGGTTAGCTCTGGCCCAGCTCCTGCCCCAAGGAATGTGAATGTGGGGGAGACATCCACATGCCGCAGGTCTGTTTTGCTTCCGGTGGAATCTGCTAATGAAGGTTCCTCTGACCAAGAAGACATGAGTGACAGGGAGGAGGAGAGTTTGGCAGACAGCTCAGAAGGAGATCAATTATCTATCTCCTCCTTGGATTTGAAACAAGAGTTAATGATACAGCCATGTATGCGGAGAGCTGTGGTAATTAGTGAGGCTGCTATAAATAGCAGCGTGTGGGTTTGGCCATTGTGAAGGATTATCTGATCGTGGTGTTTCGTGCCTGTCTTGCTGACTTTGACCTTTGTGTGTTGATTTTTCCCCGCTTTGAAACTAAAGCAGAGCAAAGTGTGTTTCACTTTGTGAAAGAAGAAGGACTGTGAATTGCCTCACAGCTGCAAGCTAAGTATCTAAGAGAGCCTGACAGGACAGAACCAAAGCTTGGCGTGATTTAGTTAGCTACATAGTTGCCTACAGAGCTTTACACAAAAGCTGGGTAATAAACTTCTTTTATTCCTTTTGCTATGTACAGTAGACCTAAAAGCCCATTCTTCAAAGTATTATAAACCAGCGACCCATCATAAACAGGACAGAATTTCTCCGTTGATTATTCACGCTTATGACCTGCCCTTGTTTTTTATTGGAGGAAAAATCAGTATTGATCATAAACAAACCAAATACAATTTTAATTTCATTTAGAATCTACTGCACTTCAGAAGATAAATAGTAACATCTATTTGAGTATGTCCCCTGCATATACTATATGTATGCCACAAAGAAATAGTTTGCTTAGAACTACATCAGGGCAATGAACTTTTTAAAACATACAATTGATAATGCACCTTTTAAAGAGAGCCACTGATTAATCGGTTTTAAAGAAAATTGAATATGAATATATTTTCTGTAGCCTTGAGATATGAAAGCAATGTGAAAGAATTTATAATATAAATCAGCCTTTGCTAAGATGGAATTCTCTAGATTTATTTAGTTTTAGTTTCTATTTTCCAGTGCATGGATGACTATAAACTCTTTTTTTGCCCAACCAACTCCCGTATGTCTACGTTTTCATATAACTGTTGGAGGTATAGCATTAAAATGTGATATATTTCTCAAAATGTATTCTTATACATGAAAAGTAAAGGAATTTAGTTTTTTTTTTTAAATAAAGCTGGGAACGAAAATGATTTACTTGTAAGTGATATAAAACCAATTTTGAAAATTTAATAGCTTGGTCATGTTTGGTTAAATGTATATGTAATCAAAACTTCCACATAGTTTGAAAAGTTGATTAAAGTATAAAAGTAAAGGCACTCGTGAATCCAGTTTAATTCTTCGTGACACAACCTGCAATATTGTTTGCAAGGTATATATAGAATAGAATTTTTTTTATTGGCCAAGTGTGATTGGA
The DNA here is from genome assembly GCF_031021105.1 of Erythrolamprus reginae. Lineage (NCBI taxonomy): Eukaryota > Metazoa > Chordata > Lepidosauria > Squamata > Dipsadidae > Erythrolamprus > Erythrolamprus reginae. The sequence goes on along the minus strand of NC_091952.1, from coordinate 103,926,287 downwards.
CACACAAGGAATTTGTCTTGGTGCATATGCTCTCAGCGTACATAAAATAAAATATACATTTGTCAAGAATCATGTGGTACAACACTTAATGATTGTCATAGGGGTCAAATAAGCAATGAAGAAGCAATATTAATAAAAATCTTAGGATACAAGCAACAAGTTATAGTCATACAGTCAACATGAGAGGAAATGGGTGAAAGGAATGATGAGAAAAACTAGTAGAATAGAAGTGCAGATTTAGTAGAAAGTCTGACAGTGTTGAGCATTCATGTTCATGCCTGAAAGTTTTTCAGCTTCTCAGTCTGGTTTTGACCCTTAATATTCTTTGGTGGTCTGAATCCCAGTCTTGTTTAACTTCTGAGTCCCAGCTATGTTGGCTAGCTGCTATCATCTATTGAGATTAGGTAATGAATAGAAGGATAAGCCCAAGCTAGTGGTGGGTTGCTACTTGCTACTGGTCACCTCGGTTCAGGTCAACTGGTAGCGATTGAAGCGCGAGGTTCCACCCACCCACCCAGACTTCATCATAGATGATCTTCACATGTGCAAAAGGTTCTGCGCAGGTGCAAAAGTGCCCCACATGTGTGTACATTCACAGTTCTGAACTGGAAGCAAAGGTGAATGTGACCTACTATTGGCACAAGCTACTCAGTTCATTTTTTCCCCCTTCATGACCCTTGCAACTCATGTATTCCCAAAATACAACAGAGACAAAGCAATCTCCCTCAAACTAACAATTCTAGGTAATTACTAAAGTCAATTAAAACTTGTAACCATAAGAGTGAAGCACTATGAATTGTAGCTTTGAGAAAAATGAATGATTAGGCACTACTGATGTTTCATTGCAGAATGTTATTTCACGTTTGATGCATTTCAGTTGGGCTATTCTTCCTCTGGGATTATATTTTATCAACCATCCCATGTATCTCTATTACATTCTACAGATACATCTATTAGTATCCCATGTATCTCTATTACAGATAACAGATTTTTTTTTCTCTGCTGACTCATTCCAATGGAATAAGTCCTCAAAAGAATAATTATTTTGTCAAATTTTGCAAAATGTGCCCTTGTATTTTTCTCTTCTTCTTTCACAGTTTTAAAAGATGCAACTTCAAAGTTTAATTAACTAAATCAGGGAAACACATTTTCTCCTGAACGCATGATAGAAATCGAAAATAAAACATCTCCCTGGAGTCAGTTTGAAAGATTATATAACTAGCTCTGCTACATTGTTTTTCTCTCTTTGATTAAAATATAATATAAAAACCTGTTAGCGACGCCAATGAAAGGAATTATCAAATTTTTAATGCAACATTTCTTTCTTTGTTTAGAACAAAAATAAAAGAAATGTTTTAACACCACTTTACACTTCATAGTTCTGTTTAAGATTACTTAAGTTATGTAAGTCAAAGCTTTTTAATGTGATTGGCAAAGGATTTTTTCCCTCAGTCGAGGCTGTCTTGCTTTAATATTTAACATATAGTTAATAGCAGTAGCACATTTCAAAGCCAACATCAATAATAATTACTACCACTCAATTTTTCACTAAAATAGACAAGTTATCAATGGAACTTAGTTTTTATGTGATCACTAATAAAGCATATTCAACTTGGTTTGTTATTACCTATAAAGCCCTACTATGTCCTTCCGGTCAACGACTACTTCAGCTTCAACCGCAACAACACAAGAGCATGCAACAGCTTCAAACTCAATGTTAATCGCTCCAAACTTGACTGTAAAAAATATGACTTTAACAATCGAGTCATCGAAGCGTGGAACTCATTACCGGACTCAATAGTGTCAACTCCCAACCCCCAACATTTCTCCCTCAGACTCTCCACGATTGACCTCTCCAGGTTCCTAAGAGGCCAGTAAGGGGCGTACATAAGTGCACTGATGTGCCTTTTGTCTCCTGTCCAATTGTCTTTCCTTTCCCTTTTATCATATATATTCTTTCCTTCCCACCTACTTCTCTTCCTCTTTACTTCCTATCTTTTATATATCACTTAATGTCTATTCCCTTTTATATGTATTGTATATTGGACAAAGAATAAATAAAAATAAATAAATAAAAAATATTTACGGGACCGTCTTCTGCCACATATCTCCCAGAGACCAATAAGAACTCACAGAGTTGGCCTCCTCCGGCTCCCGTCGACTAAGCAATGCAGGTTGGCAGGACCACGGGGAAGAGCCTTCTCTATGGCTGCCCCGGCTCTATGGAACCAACTTCCCCCCGACTGCTCCCACCCTACTGGCCTTTCGCAAAGCTACAAAGACCTGGCTTTGGTGACAGACCTGAGGGCCATAAATTCACAGCTTGATGGCCAACTGCAAGAATGGTGTGTAGATATATATATATATATGAGTGTGATTTCTTTTGATAATAACTTTTTATGGGTTTTTTTTAGTTTGTTATGTTTTAACCTCAGTTAACTGTTCAACTTCTTTTACTGTTTTGTATTTATTCTTATTGTACTTTTACTGCTGTTGTAAGCTGCCCTGAGTCCTTTGGGATTGGGCAACATAGAAGTCAAATAAATAAATAATAAATACCTTTTCTTTTTATATAAAGTATGGTTTCACATAAAAATGATTTTGAAAAAAATATTTATGAATGAATAAATATATCATATAACCAATGACTGTCTAAAGGTTAGGCAATATTCAACTTTTTTTTAAATCTCATTGGAGGTCCATGAGGAAAACAATCAAAGCATTCTATCGAACTAGTGGTTATATTGAACTGTTTCACATGGAAATCATATATATAAAGAGGCTGCTATTCTTACTGTATATATGCAGGTAAATGTAAATCCGCCTATGCCTAAAGAGCCTCTCTGCTCTGTATGCTCAAGATATGCATCTCATGGGTTTTATGTTTTAAGGGAAGAGATTGAATGGAAGGTTTCTTCTTCCTCCTCTTCTAAATTAAGGGATTCTTAGGTGATCCTGATTATCCAGCAGTTGCTCTTGAAACATCTGTGCTTTTTTGAAATATAAAATATAGATAGTTGAAATTAAGTCCTGAGACCATTTTATCTTTTACCCTTTGTTTATGACCCCTACATGGCATTGGACCAGATTACCTCCAGAACCGCCTGCTACCGCACGAATCCCAGCGACCGATAAGATCCCACAGAGTTGGCCTTCTCCGGGTCCTGTCAACTAAACAATGTCATTTGGCAGGCCCCAGAGGAAGAGCCTTCTCTGTGGCGGCTCTGGCCCTCTGGAACCAACTCCCCACGGAGATTAGAATTGCCCCCACCCTCCCTGTCTTTCGTAAACTACTCAAGACTCATTTATACCACCAGGCATGGGGGAGTTGAGATATTCCTTCCCCCTAGGCCATTACAAGTTATGCATGGTATGTTTGTGTGTATGTTTGGTTTTTATAAATAAGGGTTTTTAGCTGTTTTATTATTGGATTGTCACATGCTGTTTTTATCATTGTTGTTAGCCACCCCGAGTCTACGGAGAGGGGCGGCATACAAATCCAATAAATTATTATTAATTATTATTATTCTTCCTGGTTTTGCCAACTGATTGCATTTCAGGTTTGATTATATTTAACAAATAAACATCAAGCCATATTGTTGCAAGCTGCATTGAATGATACAATATGTCTGGCTCGGTTTGATTTGGTTTGAATGTAAAGATGAAATGAGTGTGCTGAATGCAAGCAATGAAAATAAATACTGTTTTACCTTTCCACCCATATTCTGCTGCAATTCCTCAGGTTTTGTATCAGCGGTCTACCTTCTGTAGTCTGTGAAACGCCTCAATGAATGAGCTCATCCTGTATCTCATCTGACAGCTCCGCTTTGAACTGGTCAGGTAAGTCACTTTCATTCCAGCCCACATCCTGAGCTAGCAGCTGAAACTCAGCAGCACGCTGCCATGTTGATGTGGATGTTACTCTGTTGTAGGTGACAGATAGCAGAGCTGCAAGCCATTTGCTTGACTAAATCCTCAAAGTTAGCTCTCAGCATGTCATCGACTTAGTTTGGTTGTCAAATTCTGGTTTTGATGCCTAAAGGGGGAGTTGTCTACAATATCATCCCTTAATCATTACATATTTGTTGGTTGGCAGGAAAGTCATCAAATCTCAATCAACTTGTCTCGTGTAAATAATATATAGTTCGCACTGGATGAGAAATAGAGTACGTTGGGGATAGCTATCAGGCAAGGAAGCAGTTATTCAGTCTATGAAGAACTCCAGCTGGTTCAGCCATAGGGACTCTAGCTAAGATTAATATGATAATCCTTGGTTGGAATGCTATCTGGCTCATCTTACAGATTTATGGGTCCATTGGGTTACCACTGGTTTTGGTCCTATGACAAAGTATTGTTCATTTGATAACCAATTATAAAAGGTGGTAGAAGAACCTATGTTACTGTGTTTTTCTGTGTATAAGACACAACTTTTTAAATTTTTTTTTTACTGAAAATGGAGGGACATCTTACACACAGGAGGCTGAGAGGAGTAGGCGTGGCCTACCCCCTTCTTCCACCTTTGTCACATGAGCCTCCACCTTATATGCAGCTCTATCATTCCTCTCTATTGTAACTGTTTCCCATATCACATTGCCACTGTAGGTGTAATCTCTATTGTTCCTGTGATCATTTCCTGTCTTGTATTACTCACTCTATAATAAGATGGCTTGTCATGTGCCTACTTATTCTACATGAAACGTGGGGATGTCCTATATATGTCCTACACACAGGGGTATCTTTTATATGTATGTGTGTGTGCTTGTATGTGTATGTGTAATATATATATATTCGATTCGACACAAAAATATGTAACCCTTCCCTGGTGCAGAGCTGAAGAGATTGGATACTGTAGCCTAGAGGATAATTCTCTGCCTTACAAGGCAAAGGTTGCAGGTTCAAGTCCCAGTGGGTATGGCTAGCTGATGAGGCCAAAATAAGGCCGAAATAGATCTATCCTAGTCTCCCTTAATTTTCAAATTCAGCAAAAAAAACCACAAAAAAAAAACATGTCACACACACACACACACACACACACACACACACATATATATATATATATTCCCTGGTGCAGAGCTGAAGGGATTGGGTACTGTAGCCTATAGGTTAATTCTCCGCTTTACAAGGCAAAGGTTGCAAGTTCAAGTCCCAGTGAGTGTATGGCTAGCTGATGATCAGGCTGAAATAGATCTACCCTAGTCTCCCTTAATTTTCAAATTCAGCAAAAACATGTCACACACACATTCCTTTTCTATATTTTAGATAAATATATCTGGGAAAATATGGTATTCTTTGATACTTTGGAGTAGCTCCCCAAAACTGTAGGAGAAAACAAACTATCAAGATCATCCAATCAGAACTCAGCAGTCTCTCTTTCTCTCTCTCTCTCTCTCTCTCTCTCTCTCTCTCTCTCTGTCTCTCTCTCTCTTTTAATTTTTGGGCTTGAACTCTGTCATTTTTAGGGATCTGTCTTGAGGTTTTGTTTGTTTTATAATTAAAAATAAATAAAAATAAAAAGCAAACTTCACATTGTGTGTGGCCGAAAAGAGAATAGTCTTACACATTGCAGCCCTGGGACAGCAGATATTAAATATGAATGCCATGGTCAGTTTTCACCTTAGAATGAAACAGCAGCAGAAGCACCTCCGGGGGCCCCAAATGTGACAACTTTAGCACTTGTGAACTTCAACTCCCAATTCTGGAAGAAGTCCACAAGTCTTAACATTGTCAGATTTGGACACCTCTGGAGTACACAGAAGCATAAATACACACCTGTGAGGGGAGGGGAAAGCTCTTACATTGCCTTTCCTCTCTAGTCTCTAGCAATCTGCATCTTAATTTTTAAAATAAATTCTCCTACTCCTTTGTGGAAGAGAAAAACAAAGTCCCTTTTGCAGGCACTAGAAGATTTTCAAAATAATTGCCCAACTTTATATAGAATGGAGAAATCCAAAATCCATTACTAGGTACTGATTTAGGTCTATTTCTCGTCTATAAACATCATTTCTATTACAGTATTTCTCTTTCATTCTGTTAGCAATCACAACAGCAGCTGGAACTGGGAACAAATGATGAAGTATCTTCCAAATGATGCTTTCATGTTGGACTTGCTCTGAAAACAGCTCCAGGATTGCCGGTGATAGAGTGAATTTATAGTTTGCCCATTGTTTCCTTTAGAGAGCTGTGGATTTTCTACATAAGGTAGCAACAATATAAAAGAAAAACAAACATTATTTTTGAAGCTGTCATGGGTAGAAGCTATATGAAATGGAGAAAAGTTGTAAGAGGGGAAAAAAAACCTTTGCAGATTGAAATTCCTGCAGGGTTATACGGACATCTAGTGGCCCCAATGGAAATTTCATCTTGCATTTCATTTTAATTCTTAAAATGTTTTTCTCAAAATTATTAACAGTAGCAGAGTTGGAAGGGATCTTGGAGGTCATCTAGTCTAACCCCCTGCTCATGCAGGAGACCTATACTAGGGACTCAAACTGCCGAACTGCAGACCTGCTGAGCCACCTAGTCCTCTTTTAAAACATGTGAAGGACCCCAAAACAGCTTTTGTTTGTATCAGTTCAGTTTATTGCTAAGCCTTTATTAAAATTTTAAATTGATATTTTTTTGCTCCACTATTGCTTCATATGACTCTACAATGGGATTTTAATAATTATTTCTAAGGTAGGCTGGCAAAATAATTTTGCTTTCACAAATCTCTGAAAGGATCTGAGATCCTAAGACAACACTGCTTTAAAGGGGAAAAAATCCAGTTTATGGGAACAAATCTAACTCTTCGGTGTGTATGGCTATGGATGTAAAGGTCTCACTGACACCAGTAAAGTAGTGCCTCTATTTTATTTTATGAGTTACATTTAATGCCGCTGTATGCGTTTATATGTCTATTTGATCTAATTTTTTATAATGTCCTCCTGACATGGTGAATCACCATTTATCTTCCTCATCTTCCTGTTTATTCCATGTTGACTTAGATGAAGTACTTGGTTTTAATGTCCTCCTGTAGCACTTCTGCCTAAACTTCTCTAATACCTTTTCCATTTCTGTTGGTTTGAATAAAATTTACATAGTTAGTTCCATGTGCACGATTGCATATTATGGGACCAATCTCCCATCAATAACACTTTTCAGGAGCTACAGTTTTGAGTCTACTTTTTTGGCAAAGATTTCCCAGTAAATCCTGAAATATATTTATTGCTTGAAAACTATTGCTCAACTTTTTAGAATTGGAAGTTCCCCTTGTTTTAAAGTTTATTTCACTTTTTCATCTGACACACAGATTTAAATGAAAACAAAAATATTTCCAATATTTTGCATAGTTTTTGCTATTGCTCCAAAGTCTTTAACATTTATTTTTCTTCATTTATGTCATATAAACTCCAAGGTAGGGAAAAATATATTTATTAATACTTTCCCTCCAATTTCACTATTTTTTTATACTTGTCTTTGAAAATCTGGACCAATATGAACATCCTTCTTTTAAAAGAAAGAAAGAAAGAAAAACTCTCTATTAACCTTCCTTTTCAGTAATGATATGTTTAACCTTGGGGGACGAACCAGAAAGAGTTTTCACAAATAAAAATAAACTACACTAGAAATTGAACCTCAGGAGAACAAGCTAACTGTCATTTTGATATAATATACTTGCTTACCTAGAGCTAACTGGGAATAAACTAAACAAATGTGTTTGAACTTAGCAAGGCTATATGACCAAGACACTTAAAGTAACAAAAATGGGTCAATAACAGGAAGGAAGGAAGGAAGAAAGGAAGGAAAGAAGGAAGGAAGGAAGGAAGGAAGGAACACCAATGGCAACCCATTATTGTTGCTGAGAGCAGATACACGAATCCCTAAAAGAAGTATGTTTGTGATGGATATAAATATGGATTTTCTAACATTTAAAAATCATCAGCACTTATAAATATTGACAGATTTAGACTTCTTGTTCTTTAGCCTCATTGTAAGGAAGAACAAGAAGTCTTTCAATCCATGATATACAGTATTGGGATGGGTGACATTTTGCGGGGGTTGGGGGATAGATTTTATGACTTATTATAGTATCCAGTGGCTCTGGACAGCATGACCACCGATGTGATATAAACACTTAGGAACTTTCTACACTCCTTGACTAGGCAACATTTATGTACAATATAGGTGAGTCAAGTCTTCAGAAAGCTTAATCACTCTTTTCGACTTTTTCAGAAAACCTAGAAAATTATGCCACGAAAACTAGCCACTTTGTTGCCAACATTCCACAGTGCAATCTGAGATTCTGGAGAGCACAAGGTTTATCCTGAGGTTTGCCAATCTCTCACATTCAGCTTTTGCAGACAAATAGGTTTGGTGTTTTATCTTCTATAGGGCATGTGTTTGTATGTGTCCCTATCTATATCCTCATGATAGGATGCAAACTCTTCAAATTGTCTGCCACTGTTGCAAGTAAGATCGGTAGCCCTGTCATCTTCCATGGAAATCTACTGTCCTGCAGTCTCCTTATTAGAAGCAGCCTTCTGGAGCACACATGGGAGATTTCCTATCATTTCCTTATCTAGGGAGGCTCCAAAAAATCAATCTGCTGACCCATTCCTTGGTCTTTGCCATGGTCACCAGCTCACTTTCAGAGAATCATCTTCAATTTGCCATACCTTCCCCAGAAGCCTAAAATGAAGCATCTATGCTTTGCCTGACAATTCCTCTAGCCAATTGTGACATTTCTATTTGATGGGAATGTCCCCTGAATGTTTTTTTTCCTCAAAGATAAATAAATGAAGTAAAAATCAAGAACAGTTTCTTTTCCACCAGAGTAAGGGTGTATTAAAACTTAAAAATATGATAAAAATTACCCTCCCCCCCAACACTCCACTGTTTATTGTAGTTGAATCTGGAAATCTAGTCCTGGCCTACTAGTTCAAGGTTTCTGGCAGGATGCCTTCCTTATGCATTACAATTATATTTTGATTAAAGTAGTTCAGTTAAAAGAATTGAATGACAGAAATTTTTTTAGAGAAATATTTGGATAGTACAATCAGGAAACGAGAATCAGGCTAATCCTTTAAAGCCTGAGCTAGGGCAGTGTTTTTCAACCAGTGTGCCGCGAGACATGGCTGGTGTGCCGCGAAGCTCAGCAAGAGAGAGAAAGAGAGAGAAAGAAAGCAAGAGAGAGAAAAAAAGAAAGAGAAAGCAAGCAAGAGAGAGAGAAAAAGAAAGAGAAAGCAAGCAAGAGAGAGAGAGAAATAAAGCAAGAGAGAAAGAGAGGCAGGGAAGGAGGGAGAGATAGAAAGAGCAAAAAAGAGGAAGGAAGGAAGAGAGAGAGGGATGGAGAGAGAGAGGAAGGAAGGAAGGAAGAGAGAAAGAGGGAGAGAAATAGAGCGAAATGGAGGAAGAGAGAGAGAGAGAATTTTTTTTGTCCAAACTTTTTTTAGCCCCCCCCCCACTCTCCCCCCCGCTCAAGGTGCCCCATTATTTTGTATATGTAAAAAATGTGCCGCAGCTCAAAAAAGGTTGAAAATCACTGAGCTAGGGGACACTAAGTTTGAAAGAGGAAGTGAGCCAAAGAAGGCTGTCACCAGAATGTTTCCTCTAGTGGTAACAGATTAATAAGATAAATTATCAACATTAATTATTCTGTCTTAGTATTTAAGGTACAGATAAATCCATTCTCCCCCAATTCACATTTGTTTGCTCCCTCCAACTTAGTCCTTCTAAGATTTACACTACTGTATCACAGCTTTAGTTAAAATAGAAGTAGCATTTGATTTGAAACAAATAGTTCAATAAAAATATTTGTTTGAGGGTCTGCCACAAAGAAGAGGCGGTCAAATTATTTTCCAAAGCACCAGAGGGTAGGATGAGAAATAATTTTGGAAACTGATCAAAGGGAGAAATAACCTGGAATTAAGGGAGAAACTTTCTAACAGTATGGACAATTAACCGATGGGGCAACTTGACTTCAGAAATCGTGGTGCTCCATCACTAGAAGATTTTAAGAAGAGACTGGACAATCACTTGTCTCAGATTGTACACATTCTCCTGCTTGAGCAGAGGGCTGGTCTAGAAGATCTACAAGGTCCTATCCAGCTTTGTTCTGTTCTGTTTTGTTCTATGAATTAAGTATAAATCAATGGAATAATTGTAGCATCCTAGAAGTTTTAAATTTAGAGAGATCTATTTTGTAACCAAATTTAATCAAGCACAATAGGATGATTCAGTTTAAAAGAAACCTAGTGGTACATTTAAAATGTATTTCTCTAGTCCTTTTAAAAAAAACCACCGTGATGTTTAAAATAGCTTTTGGTTTCATTGCAATTTATCTTATCAGGACTCTTTCACTCCTGACTTTTCTTTCGATCCCAGAGACCAATGCAATTGTGAATAGGCATGAAAAACATCTGCATTGTATTATACATCAAACATATACAAATCCATTTCTGCACTTTACGCACATGGTAGGAAATTAGAACTGGCAACATTTTTTTCCCAAACAGAACAGCTGCATTATTCAATCATGATAGCAAACACAATTTTCCTGCATAAGAAAAATCATGTAGATAGAAAAAGTAATGTTCCTTGCAGAGAAGTAAGGCCCTGCGAGACATTAGGAAACTCTAAAAAATTAATTTCCATGAACATCTGGAGAAGTGACAGTAATTAAATTGATGCCCACTCAGTTATATGTGAAGAAAACAGGTGTATCTACAATTTTTATTCTTCAATCTGATTTTGCTTTAGAAATCAAATCATTAGTACCCAAAAGCTTGAGCCTCAAAGTCATAAAGAGCCACACTTACAATGTATTTTGTTAGATATTTGCCTGGGTGACCTACCCAGACAGGGTAAAAGTCAAAAGTTCAGATTTGTTTATTGCATGTTGATTGGTTGCCTTCTTTTGGTGCTTAAAATGTATCTTTGTAAAACTGCCCTGTTGCTGGCCTAGATTGTATAAATAGGAGAAGTGTCATTGTATAGAGCTCTCAATACTCCATTGCTTCTTCACTGAATTGACTTCCTTGTCCTGTTAGCGAAATAAACCTTGTTTGATTCAACCTTGCTTTGAGAGTTATTACATTGGTGACGAGGAAATCGACCCTCCGTGTGCTATCATGGCTACTCCATCGGTAGTCCAGCCACCTGAATTCTTTGACCCAGAAAGAATGACCTGGACAGCCTACATGGCGAAGTTTGAAATATTTTTGGAAGCGGCCAGCATGAAAGACGCCGACAGCGGCCGCAAGCGTGCCCTTTTCCTCAATTACTGTGGCACAGAGATTTTTGAGCTGGCAGAAAGTCCTTCAGAACAAGCATATTGATTTATTTACAGGTAACAGATCCCAAGAGGAACACCATTTTTCTTTCTTCATTCTCCCACTGAACAACCCTTAGATGCCTTTTTGTGATTTCCTTAAGAGTCTGAATACTACAACATAAGTGGTTTAAGCACGATTTATTAAATTTCAATTAACTGGTTCACAAATGCACTATGCCATAAATCATGGTGTTAGGCATTCAAGATTAATCTATAAATTAAAGATTAATCTGCAAATCCTGTAGTTCCAAATGGCTTGGAACGACAAGTTTGAAGGAACATCTTTTTCCGTATGTTTTTGCCTGCTTGATAAAAGCTTTCTCCCAAGAGCGGTTCTAGGTTGCTCTTCTCATCGGGTTTCATTAATGATATCTGATGAGCAGATCTTTTTGGTTATCACTCCCCAGTTCTTCAATGTTCTTTGCTCTTAGACTTGCTTGGTCTTTATTTTATTATATTTCCAGCATGACCTTTTTTTTAATCTCTGGTTTTTCAAAAGATTACTATTTCAATTTCATATGTGACTACAAAACTATTTTTTGACTATTGTATGTATGTGCTGTTTATACAAAATCTTTTTAAATCACTGCTTTATTTATTGTCTTTTGACACCACCTGTTTATTTAAATTGTAGCTTGGGAGAGAGTTGTAAGCCAATGAGAATATTATGTACATTTTGAAAACAATGAGTAAATTTAAGGACATTTTTATGAACCACAATGGCTGGGTTCACAGAATCTCCTAATCCTCAAAATAAGTCAAGTATGTTCTGGTTTATACAGTACTCAGCGGTGGGCTCCTCCCATTTTGGACCAGTTTGCCTGAATGGTAACATCCTGCTGGTGACATCACAATGATGTCACCAGACTGGATCAGTCGGTGCTGGTCTATGGGCGCTGCCATCTTTTAAAAAAAACCCTTACAAACAGTGGTTTTTATACAAGGCTGCTATATATATATATGTACTATACGTATTTCTCCTGGGTTGTCTCAAAATAATAGTCACACTGTGCACACTCTGACATTGTTTAAACTATCTGGCTATTCTGTCTAAACTAAAATGCTAAGCCAAAGTTTATGTCAATCATTTTTGATCAATGTGATGGAAAATAATGTATTTTGATTCTGCATCTCCAGGAACAGGTTGGTGAGATGATCATATGGATTTTCCTAAATTAGAAGGGGGAAATTGTACATGAGCAAAATCTACAAGGATTTGTAGATTTTCATATTCCAACAACATCTCAAGTGAAGAAGTTATAAGATTGAAGACTGATAGAAAAAAGTATAATACGGGAAAATAAATAAAATATAACTTGCTCTCTTAGTCATTGCTCAACATGGTTACCTAAAAATTTATTTGAATTTTGCCTTCACTCATAATAGTTTCGTTTTCCTTTACTTTAAAAAATATAATTGGTGGATATAGAAATAAAAGATAAGGAAAATATGAAGTTTTAACACAAACAATATCCCACCACATGCCATTTCCTATTTTCAAACAAAACATTTTAAAAGTTGTATGATTTGTTTCTATAAACGTGCCCTTATCTGAATTTGGTTAACCTTTAAGAAAATAAGTCAATTTTACAAGCAGTGTTTACCCCCCTATTTTTCTACCCATCTCTGTATTTAGGCACTTTTACAGCTTCAAATGTTGTGCAATATTTAACTTAACTGCTGTTAGTAAGACTGACATAAATTGTGCATATACCTGCTGTAGTTTCTATCAACTAGAGGGTGAACATTTGCTGGTAATTGAAAAATCTGATGTTTCTTAAATAGTACATAATGTACCATTCAAAAATAATGTAATATCAGTTCATGACCAAACAGGGGGAAACCTCTACTTTGGATGATTGACATTTCCATCAATAATTCTGACCTTCACTTTGAATTTTATTTCATTTACCTGGCTGAATTGCCACTGTTAGAAGCACCCCATCAGGAATGCCAAAAGCATTTTGAGAATGAAATTTAAAATAAGCTTCACTCACAAAGATCACATTCAGGAAATTGGAGGACAAATTTTGGCATCTTATTCAATAGATTATTAAGGAAATAAAAATGGATCAAGTTATGCATTTATAGCAGGTTTAGAATTGCAGAGTTTACTGTGAAAATGAAACTTATTGGAAGCTTATTGATTTATTTTTCTTAGGATCAGCAGTAATCCTTTCTTTTCATGGCATCTATTTTCAAGATTTAGAGCTGTTACTAGGCAATACACCTATTCCATATTTTTCTCTCCTGCACATATACACATATACTCATTCAAGGGGCCTAGAATTCAGAATCAAACTACTTTCTTTTGGCTCATAATTTAGACAATCTGATAAGGCACTGCTCCTTCGACTTGGCATAAAAATACAATAATAAATAAGATAAATAATTTTACTGCCATTTCATAGGGCTTCTAATCTGTTGAGGAAGGCAGCCACTTCATCTTAGGAAATGATGATGGATCCTAACTATTTTCCATTTTCTTAATCAAAAACATTGGCTCTTGTAAAAGTCATGTACCAAGATGAAGGATGCAGATTAAGAGATGAACTTTATGGCAAAACAATAGAAACAATGTAACAGTGGAATATCTTAATCAGATTCCATTTTGAGCCCAGAAAGACTGCTTAATATCTAAGCAGATATTAAGCAATTTTTGTCACCATGCAGCTTAAATGTTAACATTCCTACTGCTTTACTCTATGATGCCACCCTGTGATTTCTTACATAAATTCTATGCATTGTTTAAAGATCTGTCAAATATATCACCCACGTAATTTAATAAAATTAGTCAGATATTTACAATCTGATTTTCAGTGATGTCAAATGTCTGGACCAACATTTCCTTAGGACTTTGATTTTGTCTGAAAATATTTAACATTTTATTATAAGGATACAAATCATTCTACCCATGGCTATTCAGCTACTAAACATTGCATTAGTTTTGGGCCAAGGGAAATTGAATCAGGCTTTGGGCCTCTCTGCACCAATTTTTTTTTTTGCTAAGCAACCATAAGTGGTAAAATAAAACAACTAAACCTGGAATTTAAAACATGAAAACAAAACATTGGGATTAAGTTAGAAAAGCACTGAAAATCCTCTACAGCTGTAGAAAATCTAAACACTTTTTCAAAGAAATAAAAGGGATCCAAACAAGGGTGTGCCATTGTTCTGCAAGCTAAAATCCTTTTTGAGCATGTCTGTAAAAGGGATAAGTGTTGTGGCTGGTCCAGCCCCTCCAGCAGCCAAATCGGATGAGGAGGAGGTGTAGGAGTCAGGGTCAGTATCAAGGCAACCTAAGAGCTCCAAGGGGAAAAAGGGAATGGAGTTGTCAGAGAGAGATAGAGGCAGAGCTTAGGCAGAGTGACAGAGGCAGAACCTCAGATGGAGAGTCAGCAGCCCTCAGGTATGGAGATGGCTGATGAGGAAGTGGATGAACAGTTGGGCCCAGTGCCTGATAGTGCAGATGTGCAAAAGGCAGAAGAGAGGAGAGCAGTGGAAATCTGTGGGCCGATCCTTGGGACAGAAGAGCCACCACTGCTAGCGAAACCCTACCCCAGCTCTGGGGATAAAAGGCAGGGGACAGAGATGAATAGATGTGATAGACAACTATTCATCTCCCTGCCAGACAGACTTGTTAATCTATATTGAGAGAAATTTTTTTGTCAGCAGTGCTGGTGCTTCTAATAAAGGAATCATTGATTTAAATACAGAGGGTTTGTCATGTTAGGAGCTGGGTCAGAACAATAGGGTGTGGTCACAATTGCTCACCATTGCTTTTCGCAGTTTGATCCCTTCCTGTTTACCCCCTCTGCACATTTTATTATTTATTTCTTTATTTTATTCATTGGATTTATATCTCCAGGGACTCAGAGCGGCTTACAACATATAAAAGAAAAACAATACAAATATCCTGAATCCAATTAATCTTAAACTCGCGTAACATTAAAGGTCCATCATTCCCCTTTCAAACAACACTCTTTCAAACATATTACATTCCTCTTTCAAACATACTACTCTTCCCAATCTAAATTTAGTAGAACGTGCATGCTAGAATTTTAAGAATATTCAAAATTATTTATGAAAAAGGTATGGAAAGGATTTTTCTGAAGAGATTGTTCTGTATTGTCTATAATACTCAGTAGAGGCTCTCCATGAACACAGGTTTATTTATTTATTTATTTATTGGATTTGTATACCGCCCCTCTCCGTAGGGTTGGCCTATCATTACCAACTACAGTGATACCTTGTCTTACAAACTTAATTGGTTCCAGGACGAGGTTTTTAGGGTGAAAAGTTTGTAAGACGAAACAATGTTTCCCATAGGAATCAATGGAAAAGTGATTAATGCGTGCAAGCCCAAAATTCACCCCTTTTGCCAGCCAAAGCGCCCGTTTTTGCACTGCTGGGATTCCCCTGAGGCTCCCCTCCATGGGAAATCCCACCTTTGGACTTCTGTGTTTTTGCGATGCTGCAGGGGAATCCCAGCATTGCAAAAACGAGCGCTGGGAAACTCCACCTCCGGACTTCCGTTGCAGGCAAAGCGCCTGTTTTTGTGCTGCTGGGATTCTCCTGCAGCATCACAAAAACACGGAAGTCTGGAGGTGGGTTTTCCCATGGAGGGGAGCCTCAGGGGAATCTCAGCAGTGCAAAAACAGGTTCTTCGCTGGCAACGGAAGTCCGGAGGTGGGGCATCACAGTGGCTGCGGTGGGTTTGTAAGGTGAAAATAGTTTGTAAGAAGAGGCAAAAAAATCTTAAACCCCGGGTTTGTATCTCAAAAAGTTTGTATGACAAGGTGTTTGTAAGATGAGGTATCACTGTACTATCTTTTATTCTGGTACTTCCAGTTCTCTATGTTGCTATGAATTTGTGCCAGAAATGAAAATTATATAAAAATATGTGCAATATGTATAATCTTCCCAATTCTAGTGCCCAAATGGGTTGAATCTGTTTTGATTTCGATTTCCAGTCCATCATTACTATTTCCAAACTCAGTTATTGTTGTTCTATTCCCATGCCTTCTTAAAATAGGTGAGACAATGTGCTTCTCTTCTGTGGATCAAAGATATTTTAACATTTCAAAGTTCTGGAGAGAGAAAGCTTCTTTGTCGTGATATAGTGTCTAAGTATATGAACTGGGAGATCTGTGGTTCAAAGTTAGCTGCTTTAACCTTCTCTGTAAGCTTCTTAGATACATCAGATTGGTTTTTGTGAAATAGGCTATGATCAGTTCCAACAGGACTTTTATTTTTGAGTCAAAACTCAAATCCAGTTCATCAGTTTATTAGTTTATTTCAAATACAGATGGAATTCTTGTTTTCTTTGACTTTAAAAAAAGCATGGTCAGCCTTTGGTTCCCATGGTCATATCTAACTGCTTTCTATGGGCAAGCTGAAACATTCAGAAAGACTTCTTTGGAAAAAAGCTGTGTGGGTGGCAATATGTGAAAAAAATGTAATCATTAATTGAAGCACCCAAACTACAGTTTTTGATCGATTTTGTTTCAATTGCAAACCGCCCTCATTCAGATTGCCACTAGTGAATCTTTGTGTCCTATCTTATTTTTATCCAGTTCTAGATAGTATGCCTTGTTGTGGTTAACTCTGGCCCAGCTCCTGCCCCAAGGACTGTGGATGTGGGGGAGACATCCACATGCTGCAGGCCTGTTTTGCCCCCGGTTGAATCTGATGATGATGGCTCCTCTGACCAAGAAGACATGAGTGACAGGGAGGAGGAGAGTGTGGCAGACAGCTCAGAAGGAGATCAATTATCTATCTCCTCCTTGGATTCGGAACAAGAGTTAATGATACAGCCACGCATGCAGAGAGCAATACATAGGCAACAACAACTGAGAGATTATTATCAAAGAAAATGAGGCCACCTGTGGTTGGGTGGGGCTGTGGTAATTAGTGAGGCTGCTATAAATAGCAGCCTATGGGTTTGGCCATTGTGGAGGATTATCTGATTGTTGTGTTTCATGACTGCTTTACTGACTTTGACCTTTTGTGTGCTGATTTTTCCCCACTTTGAAACTAAACCAGAGCAAAGTGTGTTTCACTTTGTGAAAGAAGAAGGACTGTGAATTGCCTCACAGCTGCAAGCTAAGTATCACAGAACTGATAAGGGACTTGTACAAATTACCAGTTTGTCTGGAGACCAGTGCTCTTTGCTATACCAAAGGAGGGCTTAGGTTAAGTGCATTTTCATTATAAAGAACATTGTTTTGAATTTTCAAACGTCTGTGTGTCTGTGAATTTTTGGGAGGAGTGTACTAGAGAGCCCGACAGAACATGCCCTAAATTAGTTTTATGTTTGCCAACATAGCTGAGTGTTTTTCTGAAGCTAGTTCCACACATTGTGTAAAGGATCCACATATTCTATTAAATCAGATGTAATTACATTATGGTTATGTTTGGACTACATGCTAAATAAAAATGCAGACTCTGGATGCTTGGTGGCCATTTGTAATTCAAATGAAGCAAAGTATATGAGGCAAGAAAATTATTTTTATATGTGTTAATTAAACAAGCATTGTAATTTCTTGTGTCATGGGAGCACAGCCTGATTCTATGACATGTGAATACGAGGGGGTTTTTTTTGTCCTAGCACTATGTGTGAACCTGACAACTATGGTTTTTTCACTGAGCAACAATAAGACTATAACATGTAAAGATTATCTTATTTCATCCTATCTTGGAATCTTGTTAAGGGTACTGTTTACTTATGAATCCTATACAGGACTAGGAAAATAGATACAATATTCTTTTCAATAGCACATTCTTACTGCAATACTTCTTAAGAAGATAATGAAAACAACAAAATAGATAAACTGTTACAATATATATTCATTTAAAACATGGAAGTCTCATTAAGTTTCTTATCTATGTGTTTGTTGCATGTGCAAATTTCCTTTTGAATTATATTAGGCATAGTTTAAAACTGTAAATGTTTGTAATCTATGTGCTGTACAGTGGTACCTCTACTTAAGAACTTAATTTGTTCCATGACCAGGTTCTTAAGTAGAAAAGTTTGTAAGTAGAAGCAATTTTTCCCATACGAATCAAACCCATTAGGAAAGAAATAAAAACTCAGAATTTGGGTGGGAGGAAGAGGAGGAAGAAGAGGAGGAGAACAGTCACTGGTGGAGGAAGAATGTGAAGTGAGGGGAATAAAAAAAATCCAAAACTTTAAGGCTTAAAAAAAAAAGAGGGACTCTGAGTCAGCAAGGAGCACGCGTCTTCCATACACCCAGCATGAGGCTGCCTCTCATACACTGCACCAGAGAGAGAAACCCAGGTGGGCGAGAGTGTGGAACCTCCCGCTCCTTTGAGTGAAAGGTGGCTGCTGCTGCTGCTGCTACCTGCTTCCTCTTCTTTCCCATGCTGAAGGGCTCCCCTCTCCTTTCACTCGCTCACTTTGTAACCGGCGCTTTTCCTTCACTGTGATGACTCCTTGATTTGGCTGAAGCCGAATTGATCCAGCTGGGGCAAAGCGCCACCTTTTGCCTTTCTGCGCTCAGATGCTCTGGGAGGCAACCTCGCGCTGGGTGTGTGGGAGGCATTGCGAGGGAGTAACCACAGCAAAGTGGTTTATTCCCTCTCCAAGCGCCCAGAGAAAGGAAAATGCTCCGTTCGCTCTGGGCTGCCCAGAGAGAAGGGAGCATTTCTTTTCTCTGGCTGCTGGCAGAGGTTTATTCCCTCTCCAAGTGCCCAGAGAAAGGAAAATGCTTTGTTCACTCTGGACTGCCGAAGCCTCCTTAAGCGCCATCAAAAGGCTCCTCTAGTAGCCCAGAAAAGCCAGAGATGGCCAGGATTAAAGGGGGAATGGCAGGAAACTGGCTGGGCCTTCGTGCCACTGTCAAATTTCCTGGGAAATTTTTCCAGGCTCGAGTTCTTAAGTAGAAAATGGTTCTTAAGAAGAGGCAAAAAAATCTTGAACACCCGGTTCTTATCAAGAAAAGTGTTAAGTAGAGGTGTTCTTAAGTAGAGATACCACTGTATACTCCTGAAAATGTTACCCTGGCCTGCTGGCTGCCAAGATTTAAGAGTCCAGCAACTCAGTGTATGAAGCAAAAATGATTAGATCCCATTGTTCGATAAATTCATAAGATGCAGCATCTACCACAGCATCTTAAATATTTGGAATGGTGGATGCAAGGATGAAAATCACTTATCCTCTCTTTGCCATTGTCTTAGCAAAATTGTTTCTATAAAGTTTCAATGTGCCTTTTGAGAAAAATCTACTGTCAGCAGTTCCAAAAATATGAATGACACAAAAATAACTTCTCATTAATCCACTGAAAGGGAACAAAATCATAGACATCTTTCAGAACAACCAAGAAGTCAATACAGTAGTCCCTCACCTATCGCTGGTGTTACGTTCCAGACCCGGACGCGATAGGTGAAATCCGCGATGGGGAATTTCTCCTCCTTCCCACCAGCTCCGGATGCCTGGAGGCGAGCAACGGCCAGCTAACCTTCCCCCCCACTACTACTTACTCTGCGCCTGAGGAAAAGAAGGGGAGGGGAGCAAAAGAATCGCCGCCCCCGAGCATTCCCGACCCACTGCTATTCTTTGCAGCAGTTCGGCCAAATGTTGTCTTTTTTGCCTTGCCCCGGTTGGAAAGTCCCTGGTGAGCTGCCCCGGCTGGTTCTTTTCTTTTCTCTCTCTCTTTTCTTTTTTCCCCCCTCCACCCGCCCAGCACTTCCTCTCCCGCCCTCGAGCCCAGTCTGGAAATCCCCGCCACGTCGCATTCCTTTCTTTGCTCGCGCTCACTCGTTCGCGCGCTACCAGGAGCTCTTTCTACAACCCCAAGCACACTGCCACTGCCGCCAACCACTAAGCGCGCCTCCAAAGACTGCCTTCTCGGCACTGGCGAGGCGGGTTGAACGAGGGGATGGGCCTCCGCCAGAGCTCAGTCCCCGCCCAGCTCATCATTCGCCCCGGCCGCGGGCTGGTTGGCTTGTCCTGCCCTTCCAAACTTCTAAGCGCCGTATCTGTGCCAACGCTGACTTCAAAACCCACGATGAAGTGAAGCCGTGGTGGGTGAAGCGCGATATAGCGAGGGACTACTGTATTTCTTCCACATACGATCTGCATTGCAATTTTCCTTCCTCCTGGGGTGACAAAGTTTTATCGAGAATAGATCATCTCAGACTGATTATATGAAAAATCCTCCTATCACAAAGAAAAGAACATGAAAAAAATATGTTAAAGATGCTGTATAATATCATCTTTTAATGAGGGGAACTGTGGAGATGGATTCCATTATAGCTTGTTTGTTTGTTTATTATTTTACAGTACTAATAATTCAAGATATCCAACAAACATTCCTCCTCCTCCTTTCTCCACAATGACCATGTGAGGTGAACTGAGCCATGAGTTAGGCTGAGAAAGATCACCCTAAGGGGGAACTTGATCTCCTATTTCCTAGCTTGATGCCTTAACCACTAGACCTAACTGGGTGTATACTAGCAGTATGATATAGTATTCACCAACTCAGGATTTGCCACTTCAGTGAAATCCAGATTAAAATGACACTTGGTCATCTCTTGATTTCTTTAACTGGAAAATGTAAAAATCCTTCCTACAAAGAGAATTTGGATAAGGAATGGGGAAACTAAGATTTGATAACTCATTAGAGTCAAATTTGTACATTGCACTTATTCTGTCTGGCATGGTTAATTATCAGTAATCAATGCTCAATGAAGACTTGAAAGCAAAGTCACTATGTATATTTGTCTATTTACAAAGAAACCTGCTGGAAACAGCAATGAAATCATAGGAATGTTAGTCCTACTGCCAAAAGTCCACCGTTATCGGCACAGTTAATAACGAGCCTCCAACATAAGGTAATAAATTCAAGTCATTAGTTTTCAGCGTTGACAGGTTTCACAAATGCCTTCAAAAACCAGGATTTCAGGGTTGCAGAAGGATTTAAGAGAGACTCTTCGGCTACTAGTTCTTTCTTTATATATAGGAATGTTGAACTTCTGAACCGAGGTTTCCCATAATACTCAGTGATGACAAGCTGTGTATAGAAGTATTCAATGCCTAGGTCTATGTTGCTGAAGATATTCGTCTCTCTCATTCTTAACCTAGCATCTAATATTGGGTCCACAATATTATCATCTGACTCAAACATTACCACAGTTGGGGGTTCTGCAGTCTCTGGAGGTTCCCTAGGCCCTAACTCTCCCTCACTCTCACTTTCTGATTCCTCTGGTAAAGACAATGGCGTATGATACCAAGATAGACCCGGTTCATTCTCCTCAAAGTCCGTGATCAAATAAGCAGTAAGCCCCAACTGATTTTCACCCATGAACAGAGTTCATGCTAATTCACAGATAACACTGAGCTATAAGCCAAGATTTATAAACCAGAATGGCTTGATTCATAGTACATATAAAGCCCAAAAATAAAGTACCCTCAAGTATGAGCCATAGAACATCAGTTGATGGTATTGTTATGTTTTATGGGAATCTACTATATTGGAAACAAGTAGGAACTTTAGAAAATATTTTTCCAGAGGAGCAAACAGAAAATCAGCTAAATGCCATACAACTTATAAGAATTTAAGACCTGTTAGATTTAGGGAAGGGACCTGGTACATGTCCATCCTATCTGACTGGTAAGATTGATAGATACCTTCAAGGACAGGTACTTCTGCAAATGATCTGATCTCATGTCATTTAGGGTTTAAAAGATATGTGCCTATTAAGAAACTGGAAGGAAGTTCAGCTCACCCACTAGCAATGCAATATGGGCAAACTGTGGGTCACTCAGAACTGCATGCTGCCACATTCTGGACCAGTCTTCAAGGGGTGCGCCAATGATCTCCTTCTACATTTGCTCCTAGCAGTTTGTCCTGCTTCCTTTTGTTCTTTAAGATCATGGTGAGCTACCAATACTGTTAAGGAAATCAAGGCCTTTCAAGGACACACAAAAGCAGGGACTTTGTCATTAGTTCCAGCTGATAGGAGACCCACAACGTTCAAGAATATAATTCTCTTTTTTCCCCAGCATAACAAATGTAGTCATACACCCAATTCTGAAGGTTGCATGCGTGTATATATCATCTTAGCATGAGAAAGGCGTGACTTCTCTCTGCCAGAACAACTAAGTTCTGATGTAGTTCAAAAGAATAGATACAAGGGGCAAATTCCAAAAGCTTTAGGGAATGTCTACTTGTTACTGTGTTGCGTAAGCAAAGATGAGAAACATGTTTATGTAACCCGGGTCAGCAGTTCCATAGTCCCTTTTTCCGGAATGAATTGAAAATAGCCAACGACTATGGTAGCATCTGACATTTATATAAAAGATGATTACGTTGTATGCTGTTACAAAGTGGGATGAGGAAATATGGTTGTTGTTTTTTTAAAAACAAAACTCCTTCCAAGGATTCCCCCATTAAAAAAAAAATATTTACAATAGACTATTACTAATCAGGATGTGCTGTATTATATTAACCTTTCCTGCAAAATAAAAAAAAGTCAACAAGTTAGCAGCAGATAAAAACAAATGAAATAAGATAGTTTACGGCAAGATCATTGATGCAATCCAAGGGTGCCTGGTTTTACAAACAGTGTGGGAAAATTTGGCCACATATGTAAAAACAGAATCATACTGGTTAAATAAGAGCCAGTTCAGTCCATTTTTTAAAATTTACCATAGTCGATCTAGCTGGGAATTCTGGCCTTTCTGGTCCACACTACCAGTAGTAACTGCAGTCATGCTCTATAAAACCTATAAAAGTAGTTCTCTGAACAAACATATTTCTAAACTATAGCTTCCAGTGAACCAACATTATGTTTCCTATACTGTACAATAAATGATGGAAATGCAAGACAGTAAATTTGATAGTCTATACTAAGGTGGTTCCCAACTTTCTAAAATCCTGATCCCATCCCCCTCCTGGTGACATATAATTCTTACTATTCAAAAAGTGAACTCCTACTCATATGGAGGAAGCCTAAAAGGCCATGAATTTGGTTTAAACAAGGTTCCAATTGCCCCTATTAAAAATCAAATCCCCCCCCCCCATGGGGTGTAGGCCCCATGTTGGGAACCAGGGGTCTATACAATAACCTTAATAACCTTAATGTTATTTAAAACATTAAGTAATAATGTTATGGGACAAAACAAATTATATTCTAAGTATTATTAAGAACGGGATATGAAATGTTTTAATATACTATATAGCTAAGGGTCAATTCATTATTAGTCTTGTGAACCAACTAAACATTCTAAACAAAAGAAAAACGAGTGATTTCATATGTTGCTGATTTTACTTAAAATACATGCCTTAAAAATAAGATTATATCACATCTTTGATTTAAACACAGGTTTAAAAAAACATAAAATGCTGTCATGGTATTAAACATCTAATTCACATTATCATAAAATAGATTAAACACTATGACAGATCTTTTGGTAAAGTCTTAATAATACAATAGATGATAGAACAGTTATTTAATGAAGTAAGTACAGTAGCTTATTTTATTTATAAAGAAAATGAAATAATGAAACAATTATTTTAAAAATCCAGCAACTATTGAAAGGCAGTCTTTAAAAATTGTATGGTATTGTAACTTTTTAAAATATATTATGGAGAATATAATATAAAAATCAGATTACTGGTACTAAATCTTTCTATTTATAAAGTATGAGCTTTATTCCTGCAAAGAACAGGCTTAGAGCATTCCTTTATCTGCAATTTACAATTAAGACATAGCTGTATATTAAGAGATTTAAATCATATGCAGACTAAATTTAAATAAAATGGCTTGTCTCACAAAGAAAAATAATACAAATTAGCAAAAACAAACAAAAATCACTCCATCTTAGTAACTAGAACAATGATGAAACGAAAGTACATCTCTACCAAAGGAAATGAACTTTGTCAACAGAATAGAAAGCAATGTTTAAAGTAGATGTAAGTTATAGTTAAAATTGCAGGAAGTTATAGAGGAAGTACTATAATCAGTGGTGGGATTCAGCCGGTTTGGACAAACCAATAGTTAAATTGCTGGCTGGACCCTCCCCTTCCAGGAGTCTCCATACGCCCCATTTTGGTTCCCAGGTAAATTCAGACAGGCATATTAGGCCCAAAATGGGGCACTGGTGGCCATTTTGTGTGCACCCCCTCGCGGTCTTTTTGCTGCCAGGCTTCAGGGAAGTCTACTAGGCCCAAAACTGAGCGGGGGGGGGAGTGCCCCCCCACCACAGCCTGTCCTTGCTCCCAGGGGGGTGCAGGTCATGTGCTGCCTGTCACACACCCTGGCCATGGCCACCATGGCCACGCCCACCCAAGTGTCCATTAGGGCAGAGAACCAGTTGTTAAATTATTTGAATCCCATCACTGACTATAAGTAGTCCTTGCTTAACAACCATCAAAATTATGACAGACACACACCCCCAAATTATTTTTGACCCAGTTCTAGAGGTGATTGCACACAATCCCATGGTCACATGACTGGATTCTGGATGCTTGTTAACTGGCTTGCCTTTACAGTAGTGCAGTATTCCATAATCAAATGACTACTAACAGTGTTTGCAGCCAGTTTCTGTACACAATATCCATAGGAATAGATGGATTTGCTTAACCTCGGCATTCATTTATTGATTGCCATGTTCGCTTAATGATTCCACTCAGGAAGTCATAAAAAATGAAGTTAACCATATCCCCCCCATTCTAGCCATCGAGACTTTGGAAGTTACTAATGGCACCCACAGTTCTGCTTGGGATGTCACTTTAAAACATTTAAATCTTCTTTTAGCAAGGACTTACTGGAAATTAAGATGTATATCTTATAAATTCTCCATTACAGAGAGCAAAACAGTTGTAAAATTATTTGCAGCTTGTAAACAAATCCTTATTTCTGTTATTTATATAAGCCAAATAAGAACATTTAAAGTAGAATACAATGAACTAATGAAAGATTAGTATTCCTGAATACCCTTGCATAAAAACATTAAAAGAATGGAATTAGAATTCATTTGCACATCTGACATTATTTTAATTTGCTCTCAGTGAAGAATGAGTGTTATCAGTTATTTTTTTAAAAAAACCACATCAATGATTATTTTTGCATATTTACTTACATTCATTATTATTTTATTCTCAGATCATTGCCTGGATAATGTCATTGGCTGAAATATTAATCAGCTGGCAGTAAAGAAATACACATGTTAAAAGCTATGACTGAATTCAGATCATGTATTAAAAATCCCTGAATGTGATTATTAAAATAATATAGACAAGAGTTACTGTACTCTGAACAATATAAGTTTTAGGGGAGGGATTGTTATGTGTATGTCTGTGTGCATGTATGCATGTATGTATGAATGCATGTATGTGTGTATGTATGTGTTTATGTGTGTGTGTGTGTGTGTGTGTATTTATGTATGTATTTATGTGTAACATTCAGTAACAACTAAATGAACAAATGGCAAAAACAAAAAGTGTGGGGGTTTTGGAAAATGAGATGCTATTATTTAAATGTTTATGTTTGCAAAACAAAGAATAATTCTAGAATATTTCTAGCAAAAACATCCTGAAAACTTTCTTAGAATCAAAGACTTTTTGGGAAGGGGGCATCAGTTAAAAATCAAATTGGCTGTAAATGGGTCATCATAAACTCTCTGATGAAGGGAAATCATGATCAACCATGGAAGTAACTGGATTATATCCTTTAGTGAATATAATATCTTGTTCAATTTATCTTGAAAACAAAATTCTAAACCATGACCCTTCAGTTGATCTTTTGTTCCAGTCTTCAGGGGCGTTCATATTTTTGTTCTGAGATCAACACAAGCTTTGAAACAAAGCATTTTAACAGCCAAGGATCATTAGTTATGAAAGAGCACAGAAGCAGGAAAGGTTTGATCGTACATATTTGCAATAGCTGCCATTGCAAACTGCTTTAACTGCAAAGAGAATCATGTTACTTTTAGAATGTCGATTGCCCAAATATGAGATCACTTCCCAACATTCCAGTCAAACGCAATGCAGTTACTGTAACTTCTCTTGTTCCCAGGACTTAAATACCGTAATATATGCTAGACAGCAAAAATGTCAGTGCAGGTACACATGTACTATACTTCAGTGTAATGTTTGGCCATTGTAAGGGTTTAAAATTCTAAAAGTAGGTGGGACTCAGAAGGGAAGTAAAGGCTCTTGTGGGCAATCAATTGGTGCTCTTTGATGCTGGAGCAAAGAGAAATAGATAGAAATAGGTACAAATTGACAGATTTTTAGTTCTCAGCAGGGAGTACATGCAAAATGATTAATTATGTATTGGACTTATCTGTTTTTTATTATTTTATTCTAGAATTTTTAATTTTGTTTATTAAATGTTTTTATTTGTTTTGATTTCAGGTATATGATTGTAATAAAATTTGGATATGTGATATTGGATTAACTTTCCACGTCAGTGGATATAGTTTGGTCTCTAAACTATATGAGACGCTTAAGAGGCCAGTCTAGAAATTGGAATGTCATCCATTTTAATCCCATCTTCAACATGAAGTCAACATTTGAGTGACGTTATACCCGTCACACTCAGCCCTAAGAAGGCAGCAATGACCAGCCACTTCCTGAAAAACCTTTCCAAGAAAACTGCAGGGGGTTATCCAGGCAATCATCAGGAATCAAAAGTTGATTTGAAGGTACAAAAAGTTAATTTGAAGGTACAAAAAGTTAATTTGAAGGTACAAACCCAAAGAAATAAGTGTTTTACTTAGGTATTCAATTTTTATACTCGCTCAACTCAACATCGCTCTGTCTACTTTTTTTCTCTGAGTGCTGGACTGAATTGCTCATCCAGATTTAATTCTTCACATATCAAGCAGTAGCACAGCCCATCTTGTCAAGATTTACATCATAAGCACAAACCAGCAAGGGAAACATAAAGGGATTTTAGAGAATCATCTTTCAGCTGTGGCGAAGGGGGCGTTTGCCCACGTTCGCCTGGTGCACCAGTTGCGGCCTTACCTGAACCGGGAGTCACTGCTCAGTCACTCATGCCCTCATCACCTCGAGGTTCAACTACTGTAATGCTCTCTACATGGGGCTACCTTTGAAGAGTGTTTGGAAACTTCAGATTGTGCAGAATGCAGCTGCAAGAGCAATCATTGCCTTTCCCAGATATGCCCATGTCACACCAACACTCCACAGTCTGCATTGGTTGCCGATCAGTTTCCGGTCACAATTCAAAGTGTTGGTTATGACCTATAAAGCCCTTCATGGCATCGGACCAGAATATCTCTGGGACCGCCTTCTGCCGCACGAATCCCAGTGACCGATTAGGTCCCAGAGTTGGCCTTCTCTGGGTCCCGTCGACGAAACAATGTCGTCTGGCGGGACCCAGGTGAAGAGCCTTCTCTGTGGGGGCCCTCATCCTCTGGAATCAACTCCCCCCAGAGATCAGGACTGCCCCCACCCTCCTTGTCTTTCGCAAACTCCTTAAAACCCACCTCTGCCATTAGGCATGGGGAAATTGATTCGCCTGGGCCGTTCTGTTTTATGCATGGTTTGTCTGGGATGTATGACTGTTTTTATATTAAGGGTTTTAAACTGTTTTTTAATCATTGGATTTGTACTGTGTTGTTGTTGTGAACCGCTCTGAGTCTCCGGAAAGAGGCGGCATACAAATCTAATAAATAATAATAATAATAATAACAACAACAACAACAATAATTTTCTGTTTTGTTTGAGAAGGCAACTCCATAACTAAAATAGGTGATGGTCTATTCATGAACAACGCTTTTCTACCAGAGGGCACATCTGTATATTCCAGCTTGTTACTTGGATGGGGAAATAACTACTGTATATACACACTAAGGGCACCAGAGAAGTGATGGCAACATGACCTGGGAAGGACTGGCTATATTTTGGCTCTACAATATCTCACATGTTCCATACATTAAATATAGAATGACGATTTCATACTGTGGCTCATATACAATACCAAATTGGGAGTATTTAGCAAGCCATAACAGCCTCACATATTCATTTATCATATGGCATAAATTCAGGGTCCAGGTTATGCAAAAAAAAAAAAAATCCAAATATGATTTAGAATTATGCACAGATTGCAACGATGACAGATGGCTGCATGGGGCAGGAGTGTGATGGAAAGGGAGAGGAATCTACAATGCTTTAAAATAACAAGTGGTTTGCAAAAAAACTTTTATGCAGAATGGTTTCCTATATTTTTAGGACTCAATTGGCAATATAAATAATTCTGAATATGTTCCTAACTGGGAAAGGAAGCCACTCTTTGTTTTAACAGTTTAAAGAATGTATACTTTATAGAAAGTATGTCTTTACTTAAAAAGAAATAACCAAGGGTGGGCTGCTGGGGGTTCGCAGGGGTTCGGGGGAACCTCTAGCTAAGATTTTGTACATTTCGGAGAACCCCAAATTTCACTCCTGGCTGGCTCTGCCTACCCCACCCTGCCATTCCCAGGAGTCCCCAGGCACCGTTCCCTGTAGGCTGCGCGCATGAGCACGCGCGCACCCCAAAATACATCCCGCGCAACCTTTTCCATGGGCGCGCAGTCCCCATCCACCTGCCAGCCCGTGGGGGGGTGGGGGCGGGGAGGCGCCGGCAGTAGAAGGCGCTGCCCCCACCCGCCCAATCCGCTCCCTCTCCTCCTCTTCCGCCGAAAGAAATGCGCGGAAGCTGCCTACTTGAGGCTCGCGTTGCTCCACCCCGCTTCGTCCTGCTTGTCATCCTCCGTTGTTTTTGGGGGAGAGCGGCAGGAAAGCCCTGTGTCGGCAGGAAAGCCTTCCTGGCTTTCCCGGGCAGTTGGCTTGAGCCTGGTGACGGTCAGCAAAGCCGGAGACGTGAAGAGAAAGGAAAGAGAGGGAGGGAAAGAGGAGAGGACAGAAGGAGGGAGGGAGGGAAGGAAGGGAGAGAAAAGTGAACGAGAGGGAGAGAGAAAGGGAGGAAGAGAGGAAGGAAGGGGGAGATAAATATAAAGGGAGAGAGGGAGAAAGAGAGGGAGGGGAAGAGGGGAAGGAAGGAAAAGAGAGAGACAAAGAGAAAAAAAGTGGAAGGAAGAGCGAAGAAAAGTAAGGAAGGGAGAGAGAAGATAGGAAGGAAGAGAGAGTGAGAGAGCAAGAAAGAAAGAAGGAAAGAGGGAGAAACATAACGTGTGTGGAGTGTGTGCGCGTGTGTGTGTGCCGCCGATGGTCCGGGAGCTGCAGCGTGTGCTTGGAGAGATGAAGGGAAAGGGAGAAAGGCGGGGAGAAATGCAGTGTGTGTGTGTGTGCTGCCGATGGTCTGGGAGCTGCAGCGTGTGCGTGGAGAGATGAAGGGAAAGAGGGAGAAACGCAGGGAGAAACGCAGTGTGTGTGGGGTATGTGTGTGTGTGTATGGGGTGGGGGCGCCGATGCTAAGGCAGTCCGTCCGTGGTGGGGCTGCAGGGCAGGCACAGCAGCACAGAGAGAAAAGGGGAATTGAGATAAAGAGAGAGGGAGAGATGAAGGGAAAGAGGGAGAAAGGAAGGGACAGAAAGATAGAAAGGAAAGAGGGAGAGAAAGGGAGAAAGGAAAGAGGGAGGATGAGATAGACAGGAGGGAGAGGGGGGAAATAGGATAGAGAGAGGGAAAAGGAAGGGAGAGAAATAGGGAGAAAGGCAGGGAAAGAAAGATAGAAAGTCTGGATGTACCAATAGGTATGGTTAATTTATTATATTTGATTTGTTCTAGCACCCACTTAAGCACTGCAAACTACCTAAGATTAGCCTCTTACAACAGCTATTGCAAATTATAAATCTTTCCCTCTAGAAATACCAAGATGTATTTGAGAATGGACAAAGACAAAGATGGAATGGTCATCATCAATGTGAGAGACAGATGTGAGAAATTGTAATGCGAGCCAGACTTTTTTGACTTATTAAATACATTTATGAATATATTGGATATTGATAATGTTTTTAATCTGAGACTGACAGACTAAACCTAAAGTTCTCAAATACATCTTGGTATTTCTAGAGGGAAAGATTTATAATTTGCAATGGCTGTTATGAGAGGCTAATCTTAGTTTGGAGTGTTGAATGATTACTGTGTATTTGAAAATAAACTATTAAAAATATAGAATTATGGCTGCAAGAACTCGCTCATGTGTGATAGCGCACGCCCACACTTACTTTATTTATTTATTTATTTATTTATTTATTTATTTATTTATTTATACTTTTTATGCCGCCCAGTCCCAAAGAGACTGCTGCTCAGACACTATATTTTTCCGCCCACCCCGAAAAAAAATTAGAGGGAACACTGTCCCCAGGTGGCCCATTTTGGGTGGAGGTTAAGTGCAGGGTGCATGCGGAGGCTTGGGGAGGGTGAAAAATGGCCTACGAGATGTTCTGGAAGGCTAGAAACAAGCTCATTCCTTCCCAAACTTTTCCAGAGGGCTCCCAGAGCCTAGAGAGGCTGTTTTCATTCTCCCAGAGGCTTGAGGAAAGCATCCAGAGCCAGGGAGGGCAAAAACACCCCACCATCATGTTGCAGGAGAAAGACTAGACCATGGGGAAGGTTTGGTAGGGAAGGTTTGCCTTTTTGCCGATGACTCTAAAGTGTGCAATAGGGTTGATATTCCTGGAGGCGTCTGTAATATGGTAAATGATTTAGCTTTACTAGATAAATGGTCAAAACAATGGAAACTGCAGTTTAATGTTTCCAAATGTAAAATAATGCACTTGGGGAAAAGGAATCCTCAATCTGAGTATTGTATTGGCAGTTCTGTGTTAGCAAAAACGTCAGAAGAGGATTTAAGGGTAGTGATATCTGACAGTCTCAAAATGGGTGAACATTGCAGTCAGGCGGTAGGGAAAGCAAGTAGGATGCTTGGCTGAATAGCTAGAGGTATAACAAGCAGGAAGAGGGAGATTATGATCCCGCTATATAGAGTGCTGGTGAGACGACGTTTGGAATACTGTGTTCAGTTCTGGAGACCTCACCTACAAAAAGATATTAACAAAATTGAACGGGTCCAAAGACGGGCTACAAGAATGGTGGAAGGTCTTAAGCATAAAACTTATCAGGAAAGACTTAATGAACTCAATCTGTATAGTCTGGAGGACAGAAGGAAAAGGGGGGGCATGATCGAAACATTTAAATATGTTAAAGGGTTAAATAAGGTCCAGGAGGGAAGTGTTTTTAATAGGAAAGTGAACACAAGAACAAAGGGACACAATCTGAAGTTAGTTGTGGGAAAGATCAAAAGCAACATGAGAAAATATTATTTTACTGAAAGAGTAATAGATCCTTGGAACAAACTTCCAGCAGACGTGGTAGATAAATCCACAGTAACTGAATTTAAATATGCCTGGGATAAACATATATCCATCCTAAGATAAAATACAGAAAATAGTATAAGGGCAGACTAGATGGACCATGAGGTATTTTTCTGCCGTCAGACTATGTTTCTATGTCCACCATGGTGATAATCACCCAGCAACCAAGCAGAGAAGCCCTTTCTAAAAAATTTAAGGTCATCACTGTAAACATTTTTTTAGTCTAAATTAAGTTAAATTAAATCAAGTATGTAATATGTTCAATTATATAAAAGTTCAACAAAATAAAAACAAAAAACTAAGGAATGTTATTGTCCACCTCCTATGTTTTTGATATTGTTAACTGAATGGATGGTGGAGGTGGGTTTAGATTTTTAACACTCATTTCACAGTGATACAAACATTTTTACATAATTGCCTGGGAAGAATATACTTTCATGGAACAATTTACTTAAAATACAGCACTCATACAACCAGAGATTATTCACATCGAAAATGAGAGTACTGTGTTCTTAAAATAATGATTCCTCAACCCAGCCTTTAACTACCCTAAGATTACTGTACAACTTCCAACATGTTAAATAAATCAATATATTTGGGGGGAACCTTGCTGGGGAGAAGTGTTTTAAAGGAATGAAGAGAAATGTACAAGAATAACTTGGGTCAGAAGATTTATATGATCTGAAGAAAAAAACAGTTGAACCATTTTTTTTAATTTTTACTTTATTTTAATATTATTATCTACTATGATGTTTGTGAATTTTAATGTATGAAGTATTTTACTTTGTCCTTTTTTCTCCTTTTTCCTTTATGTCTTATTTTGGAATTTATACTCTTCCTGTTATTTGGTTTCTAGCTGTAAATAAACCTGCTATCATCATCGTCGTCGTCATCATGCACGTATGCAGTTCTATTCCTTTGTTTTGTAACAATTCATTCCCAGAAGATTATTTTCTGCATATAGTCTATTTGATCAATGCAACAATCCTTGGCTTTAAGCAGCAAAGCTCATATTGATCCTTATGTATGGTTATTGCTTTTAGTTTTGTTGAAGTATCTTCTTGCTTCAACATTGCTGAGTGATACAGAACAGCGTGATGGATTCTGCCTTCTATAGTCAATACTGTCTGTTATCACATCTTTGATTACCTGCGAAAAGCAAAAATATCGTCAAAACTCTACTAGTGTAAAATAGCCACCATTTTCTGTTGTCTATTTATACAAGCATCAGTCTCAAACAAAGGATATAATGTTGTTCTCTTTCATAATTTCATTTTTTTCACAAGATAAAATCTTTAAAAAGTATATAAATTTGCTGTCATATATGCTCTCCCTGCTTACAGAGGAAAATGTTCCATTAATCCCAATGGAACCTTCCTCTAAAGAGGTGCCGTGTTTCCCTGAAAATAAGATCCGGTCTTATATAATTTTTTTGCTCCAAAAGATGCATTAGGGCTTAATTTCCAATTACATTTTATTTTTTGGAAATACGCTACTAAATGTCTCTGGCTGGCTGATTATCTTAACTGTGATTTATTCTTGGGGTAAGGCTTATATTCATTTATTTACTTAATTTTTAATTTCAATTGCTTATATTACGAGCATCCTGAAAAATAATGCTAGGGCTTATTTTCGATGAAACATGGTATCTATCAGATTTGCACTGTATATTTTTTACACTAAATGAACAGAAGATCAATTACATTAGAGAAATAGTTTGATAGAAATATAATGATCCAGTTTGTGAATATTTGTTTATACACATATACATATGCAAAAACACATTTTATTTATTTTAGTTATTTATTCAATTTTTTTAATGCCGCCCTTCTCCTTAGACTCAGGGCGGCTTACAACATGTTAGCAATAGCACTTTTTAAACAGAGACAGCATATTGCCCCCCACAATCCAGGAAACATACATTTCCCATACATGTATTATAGCATACAAATAATCCAGTCCCTTTTTGAGTCTTTGAATATGAAACACTAGAGTCCCAAAGAGTTTGTGCACACATCCCAAGTCTGCCTGCCTACCTACCTACCTACCTACCTATCAATGTATGTATATATGTATGTCAGGGGTGGGTTCTACCTTCCTTCGCTCTTGGTTTGCTTCCTTTGGGATGCGCGGGGGGGGAAAAAAGCCAAAAACAAGATGGCAATGTATGTGCAGTGCTGGAAACTTGGCTTCTGCACATATGCAGAAGAAAATAATATATATTTTTTAAGATGGTGGCCCCAGGGACCGGCACTGGGCAAACTACATCCATGATATCATCATGATGTTGCTACTGGTTCATGTATGTATGCATGTATGGTATGTATGTATTGTATGTATGTATGCATGGTATGCATGTATGTATGCATGTATAAATTTCTGCAATCTTCTACTTTCTGAAATAAAAAAGAGAAGGGCGACCAGTTAGGTCCCACAGAGTTGGCCTTCTCCGAGTCCCATCGACTAAACAATGTCGTCTGGCGGGGAAGAGCCTTCTCTGTGGTGTCCGTGACCTTCTGGAACCAGCTCTCCCCAGAGATTAGGATTGCCCCCACCCTCCTTGCCTTTCGTAAACTTCTTAAAACCCACCTCTGCTGTCAGGCATGGGGGAATTGAGACATCTCCCCCTGGCCTATATAATTTATGCATGGTATGTTTATGTGTGTGTCTTGCTTTTTAAATAAGGGGTTTTTAGAGACTTTTTAATGTTAGATTGTGATACATTGTTTTTATTATTGTTGTGAGCCGCCCCGAGTCTGCGGAGAGGGGCGGCATACAAATCTAATAAATAAACTACATCATGATCCAAAGCTAATAGCACAATTTAATAAATGCATAAATGCAGCAGCACCAGCAAAAAGATTCTAGCCATGATCCAAAGTTAATAGCACAATTTAATAAATGCATAAATGCAGCAGCACCAGCAAAAATTCCTTCACTTATCTTTAATGCAGGTGAGGGATGGATTTTATTTGCCTAAGGTATGGACAAGATAATATGTGCATTGAACTTTTATATCCTTCGGAGGCATGTTTCTCTTCTTTCAAACATTATGTGCATAACATTATGTGCCACCCTGAGTTTTTGGAGAAGGGTGGCATACAAATCTAATTAATGATAATGATAATAATAATAATAATAATAATAATAATAATAACAACAACTTCTAGGAGTCCATTTTCAGTTAGAATTAGAATTACTAAGGATATTATATGAAAGGCGAATGTAGGCAATAGCAAAGACTTTGATGAAAATATTATAATGGATAATTCTGATGTATGATTTTATAATTTGTGCTTTTTGCTTTTAACTTGTATGCAATGGGGTTTTTTTAAATGGAGAATGAAATTTAACCACTAGATGGCACCTTTTAATCATACTATACCCAATAGTTCAGACTTTTACAGGAAAAGTAATGTTACCGGTAGGGTAGCACAACCCTAAACTAAGTTTCCCAGCTTCTCCATCTAATCTTTCCTGTTTTGTGAAAGAGAACTTTGAATCAACTTTTATCACTCAGAGTTGCCTGAAACCAAGAGATGGGCAGCATATAAATTTAATTAACAAATAAATTTCCATTGCATTGAACATGCATCAACATGTCCATATGTAGAATTTCTATGGGGAATGGAGGATGGGTTACAAAATGTTAAATGTAACAAAAATATCATTTGTCTATGCAAATGGAAGTCATCTGCCTTCCTTTTTTCTCTTCAATGAAACATTAGCAAATTTTCAGCTTTTCCATAAATAGAATTATGTCTGCATTCTGTAGAAGGAGCTTACCATTCAATATTGCCCAATATGCATTAATTAGAAACTCTATTTGTCAATAAATCATAACAGATAAATTCATCACCAAAATTGACCAAAGTATGAAAGTATCTAATTGGTTCTAAGAGTTTGATTAATACCTTAATTCTACAAATTTATGAAATTAAAGCAATATTGAGAAAGTAAGGTTTTAGAGTTAGAGCAAGGAAAAACAAAGGGATTTTAGAAATCTAGAATTGAAACCTCATCTGAATGGATTAAGTTAGGGAAAGAACCTATGAGATTTGCATAATTTGAATATTTATGTTTGGCTATGTAAACAAAATACAATGAAGTCATATCAAATTATATAAATTATGAAAATTGCTTATTTGCATGATGGCATCATTAAGCAAATAGCAGAAAGTTGATGTGCTGCCTGGGGGGGTCTATTGCATAAATTCTAGTAAAAGGAGGCTTCACTGCATTTGGAATAGTGAACAATTTTAGAATGCAATCTAAAAATACTTTGATACATGCTTGACTGTAGCTTCTAGAGCATATAAGAAAGGAGAAGTACATTGAGCATGATTTTTTTCCAGTCCTTAACAGCAACTCCACCATGAATTGCATTACCATATGGGAGAAACTGAGTGGAACATAGGCACTGCATTTGAACATTGTTGCCAACTCCTCCTCCCTTAGGCAACTGGATTTTCTTGTTTTTCCTTAAGGACATTTTGCTTTTCATCCAAGAATAAGATACATCATCCATCTCCAGTCTACAACACTGTCCTTTCAGCAGTTCCAAGGAAGCTCCACACCCATTTGCACTAGTCACCGTGAAAACACAGATAAACCTCCAGGTGGCCTCAACAACTCTCATCCTTCCCCACCATCCAGTCAGAGCTGAAGAAGTTTCTTGGATGAGAAACAAAACGTCTTCAAAGAAAAACAAGGAAGTCCAATTGCCTTTTGAAAAAACACCTTTGGGACAACTATGACCTGTATGACTGAGAATCTCCATATACTCCTCCCATAGGAATGCTTAGGGAAAAGGCTTTCAGCCTCAAGAGAAATCCAGTACCAGTCCCCACAGATCATGTGTAAACTGGTTGGAGTTTACTGGAATTAAGGTCCAACACATTTAGAACAAAGCAGGTTGAGATGACAAGTATATGTTTCCTTAATGCCATGGTAATATTGGCCCTAAGAATATGTCTGCATCATTCTGAAATAGGATCATTCAGTTTGGGGTGATAGTCATATTAAGAAGGAACCAATAAAAAGCCAATTCAAAGTTTTTGCCTACTGCTTTTTAGAAGAAAGAAAGCTAAGAATTAAGATCATTCCCCTTTAAACATAAGTTGTTGGACCCCTTTCTGTAAAGAACAAAACAAATCAGTGCCTCATTTATTTACACTTTATAGATTTGCAAGGAACATAGAAGGATTTTCTTGTTTAAATAATTGTTTCTTAAACCCTAACCTGGATTACTGAATTTAAAAGTACAAATCATTTCTGTCTACTCTACTTTTCCAAACTGCTGAAGAAATAGTGGGTGTAACTCTCTGGACAAGAATCAATAGAACTCTAAAGCAGAAAGTAGTTCAAAGCAGCAATCTTGGGTTTTCCCCAAGCTTTGTTGGCAGAACACAAAGCAGAAAGTAAGGACAATATTAACATTCTCTTCCCTATCTCCCACAATTGTTACTTTTGCCCAATAAACCCATTGTGCTGGCATTATCCAACAGCTTCATTGACCATTTATTGTATTGTCATCTGTCCATGTTTAATAATTTTCTTTTTCCATCCCTTGCTCTCCCAATAATAATATGGAAAGTGAGTGTTATTTTCTGATATTCAGAACTGGCCACATTATATACAAGTAAGCTATAGTAGAAAGAGCACTGCAAGTGCATTGGCTGTGTTATTTAATACATACATTTTTATTTTATGTTATCTGGGCCCATTTTCTTTCTGGTTTTAAAAGTGAAAGGGAATTATCTAGAAATTAATAATAATTATCAAGATTAAAGAAAGAATCCTTAAATGGTAGATATACGGATCATTGAATTCAACAGAGCTTCTAAAAATTCTCTTGTATATTATACATACATCTAAGTTGTTAAGGGTATTAAACTCCATCAGATCATGCAACCTGTTGAAAGCCTCATTTGAATACTGGAAGTTGAAAGTAGAGAACGGTGAGTCAGGATCATCAAAAATATCAAAGTCAGCAAAGTCTTTCTCTTCTTGAGTTTCTCTTGGAACACCTAAAATTGAGCAGCAAAGTAAGAGGTATTTTAAAACCAAATAATTCAGAAGGTGGGTATAGATTGCATGCAACTGAATATTTAATAACTGTAAATTTCCCTTGTAAGATCTTCCTCCTTTCTTTAAATTCCTAGGCAGCCTGGGAGTGGTACCAAGAATAAGCAATGATTTCAACAAAGTCAGTGAAACATTAATAAATCTTACTGAACCTTTGCTGTACTCAAAATTCTCAAAGGGAACTTAGGCTTATTGGTTTCAAAATCTTATAAGATGCTGTACACGTTTTCTCCAAACATCATAAAGAGATTAAATGAAATAACAACTGAATATTTTTAAATTATTTTAAAATTTAAAATAATTTTAAAAAGTAAAGATAATGATATGTTAATCCAGAATCAGTTGCCTTCTATTTACCTTCTGGTGTACAAAGCTTGACAAAGTTGGCATACAGTGATAGCGAACCTTTTTTGGTTCGTGTGTCAAAAGAGTATGCGTGTATGCTAGCATGCACACATATGGCCACACCCATTCCCTCCTTCTGCATGTGCACATACCCCCGCGCTGCCCTGCACGTGCGCACAATTCTCTGCCTGTCCCTGCACATGTGCACTCAAGCCTGGGATGGTGAAAAAATGGCCAAACAGGAAGTTGAAAAAAACCCGGACTTCCGGTTTGCCTATTGTGCTGTTTTTCGCACTCCGGGGCTTCAGGAAACTTCCTTGAAGTCTCCGGAGGGTGAAACGGCCTTCCCTAAGACCAAAAATCAGCCATCTGATCTAAATTAACTGATAAGCTAAGGAATAATTTCTTATATTTGAAATTCATTGTCCATTGTGTCCATTCCTACCTCCCTTCGCCTGTAGTGTCCAAAATGAAAGACAGAAAAAGAGAGTAAATTCAGTGTTAAAAAATAAAATAAAAAAGCATATATTTGTACAGAGCAAGGTTTATCTTACAAGGAACTGATTGTCAAATTTGTTTTTTGTGGTAATGATGCTTTTCTGGCACTGACCTGGTGCTTTGTAATCTCTGAAGTTGATATTGGCCAAAACAAAATGAATAATCGTTGGACAATCTACTTCAGATGCAGGATTTTTGGGCTTAAAGACATAACACTCTTTTAACCCTTCACGATCAAACACATTTGGATCTATTTTCGGGAAAGGAAGTTTGTTCATTTTGGCCCATTTTTCAGCAAGTAAAATTTCCTGGAAAGAAAGTCACATTTTTTCAAGACACAGACATCATATAAAGGAACACACGATCATGCATAATTGAGAGAAAAGACAATAGTCTTCTATTGTTCTGACTGAGTGCTAGAAGATGGAAGGATGCATATTTAAACAATTAATTGAATGTATTTGCCACCCATATGGTTTTAAAGTGACTCTGGGTGGCTTACAACATAAAAATATTAAGATCATAAAAAGTAAATATTCCTCACCAATAAAATGACAGTACTAAGTAAAAACCTAATTGCAAAATAATGGTTTGGATTTCACATTGCACTAAGCAATAATGTTTACTCCTTTCCAGCACATGGATTTCTCAGCTGGGCAAGATGTACAAGAACACACACTACAGCCACATTATTCTACCCAGAGGACAAACAATTGCTTTAGTTCTGTTTTTGGAAACTGGAAATCACATATTGCACCCTTTCTTATTTAAAAACAAAGTTACCCTGAATATGCCATTGCAGATTACGAAACATATTCCCATATCTACAAAACCACAAAGAGCAGATAGCATGAATACCACAATCGAGGAATGGATAGATGGAGTTCACAGAAATGGCAAATCTGATCAAGTTGGTCAGGCAAAGAAATGATGTAAGACTCGACTAAGTTTTTATATACTTTTTATATGAACTAAGAAAAAACTAATTTATGGAGGTGGAGATTAGAAAGGGTTAAGAGAAAGGAGAAAGAGTAAAATGGCAATTGTTGAGCAATTGCTAAACAGAAAAAAATTATATTTCCTTTCTTTTTTCAGTTTTATTTTTTCATTTTGTATATAATTTTTCTTTTTCTTATTCTACTGTTCCATTTTTATATCTTTATTGCATTGTAAAGTTCTAATTGAAACATGTTTTAGAGAAACAGAACAAACAGCATGAAAAACATTTTGTTAACAACATTTTTTATATTCTATTTGTAGATTTTCTGTTTTTAGGATCATATAATTTCTCTGTAGAAAAGCAGGAAATCAAAATAACATTAACTCTTTCAGCTTGGCAATAACTTAATTTCCTTCAGTTATCATGTCAAAGGAAAGATGGAAAAGTCAAAATTAAAGAACTGTAATCTGAATATAATTGTAAAGACAAGTGCTTAATTTTTTTAAAAAAAGATAATGAAGAGACAGTCATTGTTTTTATTTCTATTACTTTTTTGAGCTTCTAGTGATTCATCCCCTTTCATAGGAAAATTATCAAAAATATAGCTCTTTGTGATACTTCTACCCTGTTTTTCCCAAAATAATAGATCCCCTGATAATAAGCCCAATTGCACAACTGAGTACAGGGCAATAAGGCAAAGTGCTTATTTCAGGGTTCAAAAAAATATAAAGCAGGGTCTTATTTTCCGGGAAAACACAGTATGTTCAAATCAAATATAGCCATTTCTGTTCAAAACTGATTAAACATGTACAGTATATTGCACCAATCTTTTGTTCTGAATTGGCAAGCTGAGTGTAAAATACCATAAAAATTGTAGCTTTCTCTTGATTTCAATATACCTTTCCTCTGGTGAAGGAAATATCCTAATTCCTGCCATAATGATATCACTTATTTCTTTACTTCAGTTAAGAAAACATTAAATAGGGAAAATGCTGTAAAATGTAATCTTGTTTATTCTTTTGGCCCTCATTTAACCCTGGTATTCCCCTCGGGTCTAAAAGGACTCGAAATGAAGTTTGAGACCCTGTAAAAAAATTTCCCTGCATATCTGGAACTTGAAATTTCACGTCATACCCTTTTCGGAAATGTACCATTGATAGATTTTGTTAAGTATACAACTATGTTTATGGCTTATTTGACACACTGAAAGAAGCAATTTCCATTTCATTTATTGTGCTGTAAATATGACTGTAATACTGCCAGGAGAAATATCAGAAAGATACAACATTATACATTTTGGGAAATATTTGACACATTGATCATACAATAGACACTTGAGAATAATGCAATGGCTTTTGGGAAATATGGAAAAAAATAGAAATTGAGCCATAAGTGTCAGTATAATTTGTAGCATTACCACTGCCTTTATGACCTAGGGAATGTTATGACCCTCTTGTTTTATAGAGATCCACCCTTTTATAGTCAATTAAATATTACATTTATAATTGCAACTATACCAAACTCATGGGCTAGTGTTTATCACAAAAAGCTACTGATGATTTAACAATACTACTGATAAACTGGAATGTGAGATTTTGTATAATAAATTCCCAAACTTTGCCATTTGAAAGCCTTGACTATGCTTTTATACCTCCTGCTAACTTTATGGACATCACATTTTCTGAACAGAGGGAAAAAGAAATAGGATTCTCTATTATTCTTGCAGTTTGAAGAATACCACCTTAATTCTGCCCATTTATTAGGACCTTGAAAAGCAATAAAGTCTAACATTTATATTATCTAACAGCTATTCAGAAACAGATGTTGAAGGACCATCCAATATTGCATCAAATGACCATTATTTAGAATCGGTTATATTATTTAGTTTCCCCAAAGTGTATTAAGAGATTCAGCTGATGAACAGATACTGGAGTTTTTGTTTTTACTAATATGAGGAAGATTCATTGATTATATTTTATTAACAAATAAAACATTTAACATAAAACATTTTCTACTAATAGAAAGTATGAGATGAGATTGTAGTGTTCTGAGGCAGAACCATCTTACACTGTATTGCAAGGTTGTTTCTCCATCACTGTTTTTTCAAAGTACAAATAATTAATCCTGGTATTCTCCTCCCATTTACAATACACTTGTTACCCTCCGGGTCCTTTTGAAGCGAAAAATGCTTATTTGTTTATTTTGCTCATCAAACCCCGCCTCCCACCGTTTTTGTGAAATGAACAGCCTGCCAAATCAGGATTTTTTGACCATCTTTGGCATTGGCATACTAATTTGAACATTTCTGAACATAATGAAATGAAAATTGAAGTGAAAAAATTAATGCTTATTTGTTTATTTTGGTCATAAAAGCTACCCCCCCCCTTTTGTGAAATTTTGTTCATTTTTATCTAAATTAGAGTGCAAAGTCAGAACCTTTTGACCATCTTTGGCATTGGCATACTAATTTGAACATTCTGAACATAATGAAATTAAAATTGAAATGAGAAAAAATGATGTTCGCAAAGATAATACACTCGTGCTCCTCCGGGTCCTTCTAGACCCGAAGTATAAAAAGGTTGGTTCTAGCTACTGGAATGGTTTTTTTTAATACTTTTTTCACTAGTACACTAATTTGAATATTCCTGATCACAAACAAATGAAAAATGAAATGGAAAAAAAAATGGATTTTGCAGGCTAATCTATCTATAAATTGAAATAATTGCACACAGCCGGGGGGCAGGCTTTTCTTAGCAAAATAAACAAATAAACATTAATTTTTTCATTTCAATTTTCATTTCATTGTGTTCAGAAATGTTCAAATTAGTATACTATCAAAAAAAGGTATTCAAAAAAACCATTCCAGTAGGTAGAACCAACCTTTTTTTTACTCTGGGTCTATATGACCCGGAGGACTACAAGTGTTATAAACTTTTTTCCCCATTTCATTATGTTCAGAAATGTTCAAATTAGTATGCCAATGCCAAAGATGGTCAAAAAATTCTGATTTGGCAGGCTATTCTATCTATAAATTGAAAAAAAGTGCACAGCTGTGGGGGGAGGCCCTTTTCTGAGCAAAATAAACATATAAGCATTAATTTTTTCATTTCAATTTTTATATCATTGTGTTCAGAAATGTTCAAATTAATAGTGAAAAAAGTATTCAAAAATATCATTCCAGTAGCTAGAACCAACTCTTTTATACTCCGGGTCTAAAAGGACCCAGAGGGTAACATTGGTAACTTTTTTTGCCCAGCAAAAACTAGACACCCCCCCCCCCAAACCCCCCCCCCACCCTTAGAAAGAACCCCTCAAATGAGAAAAACTCATGGAATGGCCAGGTTTAGGCACAACTATTGTTTAAGATAATTCTAGTTGGAGCAGATTCAAAGATGTTGAGTTTCAATCCACCCACACTTTTATCAGATGGGAATAAATATGTAGGACAGATGAGGCAGAGAAATCTGTTTTGTGTTTCACTCTTTTGGACTTATTCCATGGAGGGTGACTTAGCTAAACAAATCATTATCTATCCTTGCTATCATTCCAAAGGACAATAAAAGACTTGTGCTAGTGGAGGTTAGCTACTCTCAAATGGCTAAAATAAACAATTTCTTGCACACACAAAAAGTAACCCTCCAAATATTATCAACCCTCTTTGGCCAAGGGTAGAATTGTATCTAGTCCTTAGAACAGATCTAGTTTCCAATTTATACTGAACTAGAAGAGTCTGTTGACAATGATTTTTGGTTGATTAGAAAATGCCCAATCAGAGGATATCATCTCCTCTGCAGTATTTGCCATTATTTTTATTAAATGTAGTATCTACATCATAAATATATAATAAAATTTATGTTCATTCTATTTATAACTGACCTACCTCTTCTTTTATTCCCTCTTTTCTGTGAGGTAGGATTGAGATGAACAAGGCTGACTACTTCAGGTTTATATAGCTCAATGGGAGCTCTAATATTGATCTTTCTTGAATCTGGTCCAACCTTCAAGCCATTACACAGAACTTGTTGGAAGACTTACAAACTTAAAATCTAGAGTGATGTATGTTGTAAATTCAGGTCCATAATTGCTCTAGGTTACTCACCTTAAAAGGAGGACTAGAATCACTGGGTCGAGCAGAAAAATCAAATGAGATAATAAGATCAACTCCTCGCTGAGGTCTTAAGATAAGTGGATATGGCAAATTAAAAGTAAGTCCACTGTCCACAACATGAATTTTTTTACTCTTTACATCCAGAGGTTCCAATATCCTGTCAAATTCATTGGGATCTAGGAAAAGAAACGTGATGATATGAAGGATTTGTGCCATTTTCCAAAACAAATTCTCATGTGTCAAATTCAAAAACACTTGAAAATTTTTGTTACGTGTAAGAAAGCTAAGGAATACTGTATCTATATCTGTATCTCTCTCTCTCCCTCTTTCTGTGTGTAAATTTAGAGAATTCCAAAATTGAATGCACAAATACCAGAGAGCTTTGTTCTACATTTGATGGACACATAAAATGATCAAAACAAAAAACATAAGATTCTTTTCTTACACATGATAAACAGCAGCAAGTCTTCTTTATGTACAACAATGAAAGGAACAATGGAAGAATAGATGAAGTTAATAGAGTTGATGAAGATGATGGAACTGACTGTTTGGTTGAAAGAAAATACTTTTATCTAGCTTTCTTTCTTCTTGGAAACCACTTTTGGTTTTTTTCCTCAAAGCTGAAAGAAATTAAACTTTAACTTTGGGATCTGATGACTAGCACTGTTTATAACCACAGAACCCCCGTACTATGGTTTTTTATATTCAAAGCGTCATCGTATTTCATGCTTGGACCAAAGAAATTCAGAACATATTCTTATTTATAGGATTTTCCCCTTCTTATCTACATCCTTCCCCCACTGTTGTTTTTTCTCCGCTTCCCCCTTTTCTCTTTGCAACTTTCTTTTTTGTACTTTATATTTTTAAAAATTCAGTAACATTTTGTGGGAAAGAAAATATTCGGAAGCCTCGCATATCTGGTTCAAATAAAAGCAAACTATTATTTATACTGTTAAGAAAGCACTGTAACCAGTTTCAAGGTATTGACAGTGATAAATCCAATAATAAGTCCAAGTGATGATGGGGAGAGGAGGGGTGGAGCATTGATTCACACAAAGCCCATGTAATAGTTGAGTGGTATTATCCTTTAGTGTGTTAGG
Organism: Erythrolamprus reginae; assembly: GCF_031021105.1. NCBI lineage: Eukaryota > Metazoa > Chordata > Lepidosauria > Squamata > Dipsadidae > Erythrolamprus > Erythrolamprus reginae. The sequence goes on along the minus strand of NC_091952.1, from coordinate 103,881,587 downwards.
CTCACTATTCATCTCTACAGTGTGATTAGTGGTTAGACTGTTGAAAGTAAACCCACATCCATTGTGTACTTTGGAGCCAGTCAATATCTTTCAGACTAAACTCCCTAATAGTGATTCTTTGAAGAGTGGAAGGGAAGGAAAAGAAAGAAAACTGTGCATCTTTTTTGAGGTCCTGGGCAAAGATTGATAAGGTATCAATGCAGTGGATTGCAGGATTTGTGCCTGCAGCAACTGAGAAGAGACAATTCCATTCAGTTATACATTCTCTTCAAAAGTGACATATCTAAATGATGGGACTTAGATTAGCATGAGCAGGAAAATATGCGTGAAAAACAATGTAGCTGCACAAAGCAAACATTTTAATGCTATCATTATTATTAAAAAAGGAAAGCCATTCACCCCCCCAAAAAAGTTTTGCCCATTTAAAGCACTGAATGCTATAAGGCAGTGATGGCGAACCTATGGCACGGGTGCCACAGGTGGCATGCGGAGCCATATCAGCTGGCACGCGAGCAGTTGTTCTAGCTCAGCTCCAACATGCATGTGTGTGTGAACCAGCTGATTTTTTTTCTCGCACAGAGGCTCTCGGAGGGCATTTTTGGCTTCCAGAAAGCCTCTGGGGGGGGATGGCATTTTTGCCCTCTCACAGCTCCAGGGAAGCCTTTGGAACCTGGGGAGGGTGAAACACGAGCCTACTGGGCCACTACAAGTTTGGAAACAAGCCATTTCCGGCCTCCAGGGGGCTTCCGGGGGCAAGGGAAGCTGTTTTCTCCCGGCCCAGGCATTGAATTATGGGTGTGGGTACTCACACAAATGCAACAGCATGCATGCACACTATTTCGGCACCTGAGGACAAAAAGGTCACTGCATCACTGCTACAAGGCATGGCAAAATAATACAATGGAATTAACCAATGTTTATTCGGGATAGTTCACATCCTTAATATTAGCAAAATAAAACCTTAATGGATTGGCTTGTTCAGCCCTCAGGTAGGGTTTAGTAAATTGAACAAAACCCAGAAATCAAACACTAATCCCTAGTCCTTCCATATTGTTTCACTTTGAAATGTTATTAATGGTATGGATAAACCAGTTTTCTTTCTTGTGACTATCCTGACTTGTTAACTGATGATAAGCCTAAATTTTTCTAGTTTAAAAGCCATGAGGAATTCTAATTTTGATATAAGACCAAAAATGAATCATAAGGTATCAAGAAAAGGAGGAAGGGACACGATAGACACTGAGGGTTTTGGGGTGGGGGTTTTTTGGGGTTTTTTTGGCTTCGATGCCAAAGATTTTTGTCGGACATTTCAAATTTTGTGAATAAGTTTTAGAATCTATTTAAAGAAGATAGTTGAGGCCTTATGAAAATAGTTTAAAAAATACATACAATTGCAACCAATGTGCTCTAAATGGAGGGGGGGGTCAGAGGACATCTGTATTAAATGAAGTTTAGAGTACAGTGGTTAGAGTGTAGTACTACAAGCTACTTCTGCTGATCACCGGCTGCCAGCAGTTTGGCAGATCGAATCTCAGTAAGCTCAAGGTTGACTCAGTCTTCCATCCTTCCAAGGTCAGTAAGATGAGGACCCAGATTGTTGGGGGAAATATGCTGACTCTCTGTAAAGCACTGGGAAGTGGTAAGCTAGAGGTTTCCCCCCCCCAAGATGAGGCAGACATAACCTCATCTTTCCACTCTATTGTTTCAATTACTTTTGTATTGCTCTGATACATCATGCAGAACAAAGTTAAATAAAAGCACGTCTGGATATTCTTTTACAAATACAAATTTGGCATGGAAAACCAGACATTTTGTTCAGATTATTCCAACTTTGTTCCATTTGTTATTTCCAGTTTCAGCTTGCATACGTACAAGCAGTTCATCTGAAATAATACATTTTTCTCTTCCAACAATGAACTAAACCAAGAATATGTGAAAAACAGAGATATTTCCTCTCCAGAAGTGCTTTTAAGAAAAGCAAGAAAGTGGAGAATGAACTTTTGTTTTACTTTGAGTCTGTGCTTGAATGAGAACTTATACAGGATACAAAACCTTCTATTCATTTTCAATTGAAAAGGGAATTTGGAAAAACATCTATTTCAGTGACTTCTGTCAACCCAGGGAGGACAAAATGAAGAGAAGGTTGCTGCTTTAGGCAACACCTTGAGTTCCTAGGTGAAAACTAGACTTTAAATGTAAAACCGTCTAAAAATAAAGTCAGTCCCCCTTTCTTCAAAACTATGTATATACCAACTTATAAAGATATTAAAAAATAGCCATTCTCAGTTAAGGGAGTCCCTTCAGATTGCTGATTACATCAGGTGGTGCTTATTTACGTTTACGTGGTCATATGGCCAACATAGTGGTATGGAGTGTCGTTACCAGCAGTGGGTTGCACTCGGTTCGCCCCGGTTATATGAATCAATATAGAGGTGACAGGAGGCTCCACCCACCAGTCTGGGACACTTCTGCACATGCGTATGATGCCATCATGTGCATGAAAGAGCAGCAAAATAATTCCTTGTTACCTTCCCCTTGAAGTAGTGCCTATTTTATATACAGTATTCCCTCACTTTTCGCGGGGGATGCATTCTGAGACCGCCCGCGAAAGTCGAATTTCCGCGAAGTAGAGATGCGGAAGTAAATACACTATTTTTGACTATGAACAGTATCACAAGTCTTCCCTTAACACTTTAAACCCCTAAATTGCAATTTCCCATTCCCTTAGCAACCATTTAGATTATTACTCACCATTTTTATTTATTAAAGTTTATTAAAAAAATATTTATTAAAGGCGGACGAATGTTTGGCGATGACATATGATGTCATCGGGCAGGAAAAAACGTGGTAGAGGGGGGGAAACCGCGAAGTATTTTTTAATTAATATTTTTGAAAAACCTTTGTATAGACTTTTCGCGAAGTTCAAACCCACGAAAATCGAGGGAACACTGTATTTGCATTTACAGGATTTCAAGCTGCTACGTTGGTAGAAGTTGGGGCAAGAACATTTATGCAACACCCAGGTCTTAAACCTGGGCTCTCGGCTTTCCAGATTGCTGAGCCATCACATTGCCCTCTCTCATCTAATCTAACATATGTCAACATGCATACATCACTTTTAAAATTATAAGATAAGAAAACAGAGATAAATAACAAAAGATATTCTAGACTTCCTTTTTTGAGCGCCTAATCACTTATAAATCATGGGGAGTTGATGGCATCCACTTAAAGAGTTCTTTAAACATTTCAAATGTGAAATTGTCAACTCTTTGCTTCTCCTATGTAGCTGCTATTCAAATCAACTTCAGTTCTGAAAACTAGGAGATAACTAGTATAACACCAATTAAGAAAACGAACAAACCAGGGAAAATCTTGCAAATTACAAACTGGCCAGCTTAACCAGGTAAAATGATAGAAATACATCATGAAATGATATAAATACATTATAAATGCATTCTTAATGCATTCTTAATGCAGGAAAGAAAAAAATAATCGGATAGTAATGTAAGAGAATTATAATAAAACTTGTTGAAAAAAATCTGAAGGGATTCTACAAACTTATTGCTTGTTGTATCAATTGTTGAGAATTTTTTGAGGCTATCAATAGAGCCACGTGGCTGGAATGACCCTGTTGATATTGAATAATTGGCCTTTTTAAAATAAATCTCTGAATAAGTTTCTCATCAAAAATTCCTGACTAAAATAAACAGACATGGGAAAATGAAGCCCCATCTTTTGGGAGATTGCAAAATGGTTATAATGGAAAACAAAGAACAAAGATAGCATTGTAGCAATAGCATTTAAACTTATATACCACTTCACACTGCTTTCCAGCCCTCTCTAAACAGTTTACAGAGTCAGCATATATTGCCCCCAACAATCTGGGTCCTCATTTTACCCACTTTGGAAGGATGGAAGGCTGAGTCAACCTTGAGCCTGGTGAGATTCAATCTGCCAAATTGCTGGCAGCTGGTGATTAGCAGAAGTTGCCTGCAGTACTGAACTGTGGCTCAGTGATGAATGAACAGCTTTCTTAATGGGAGGTGGAAAGGAATAAAGTCCTGAATACTGAGATGTATGTGTGGCATGCAGAAATTAGACATTTTTTCTTCCTTCTTACAAATAATTAGATCATCCAATGATCTCAGGAGATTTAGAGTAGAACTAAGGAGTAACTTCTTCACAGACTGTGCATTCATTCATTCATTCACTCACTCACTCACTCACTCACTCACTCACTCACTCACTCACTCTCTTACTTACTTACTTACTTACTTACACAAGAAGTGGTGACAGCCACCAATGTGGGTGGATTTAAAAGGATAACTTATTGGAAGAGAATTATTGCAAGAACTATGAGCCTTAAAGATTCAAGCTTACTTGCAGCTTGGGGAAGTTAATTTATTTATTGCTGAGATTTAGAGGCTGACTCCCAGCAGCTTACATCAAATAAAAAGAACAAGAAGAAAATCCTCTGCATCCAGATACACCCATTCTCTTTTAATTTTTTTAAAAAGGAGCTTTAGAAATACAAGCACAGAAGAGAGAAATTTCACTCCCTGCTTGTAAGTAGCCCTTGATAGACTATTGTGAGAAACAACATGGTGGATTTAAAAAGTTATGAGGAGTAAATAGTAAAGATAAAGTTTTTTCCTGTCCAGTTGTATCTGACTCTAAAGGGTGATGTTCATCTCCGTTTCTCAACCAAGAGAGACAGCATTGTCCAAAGACATTTTCTGTGGTCATGTGGCCAGCATAACTACATGCCAAGGCATAGGAAACATTGTTACCTTCCCACCCAAGTGGTACCTATTTATCTATTCACATTTGCATGCTTTCAAACGGCTAGGTAAGCATGATAGGTTGTGGGGATGTCAGGTCTTGAAGCAGGGCTGTCAGCTTTCCAGCTGACATGCTCAATGTCTTTAACTGCTGAACCATTGAACCCTTTTGTTATGAGGAGGCATATACAGTGGTAATATCAGGCCGAAACCTTCATGTGGAGTTAGAGAGTTCGGCCTGACACAACACAAGGGGTGATGGGAGGGGTAGTGAGTAGTCAGAGGGGAAAGTTACTAGACACAACCAAAGATTCCTTTCTCCAAGCCAAGCTCTCATACCAGTTCACTGGCTGTATTACTTTTGTGCCATGTCCCAGGTCATCACATCCTGCCTCGGGTAGGGAGCTGGAATAGCAGACTTCCAGTCCTATATGATTTATAATATACCTGGCAAAAGGTTTTGGAAGGGCATTTGCTGTCATTGAGAACAAATATCTCAATCTTGCATGAACTGAGTCTAAGATTACAATTATTCTTGAATGATCCTGTATTCCATTCTGGTAAGTGGAAGAAAACCACCTTCTCAATGAAATGAATGAACTAAAATCATCCAGTTTGGCTGGATCCAAACATGGCTTTTTAAGAAAGGGACACGCTTTCAGAGCTGATGGAAATATTCCCTCATGGAGAAGTCCACATCACTACAGACAGTATACCACATGTTGCCTCTCTGGGGCCTTCACAACTAGGAAAGGCATGGATCTAAGATAAATGTAGCTGCACCTGTAAACCCTGTCCCATTCTTGTGATTTCTCCCATCATGCATTTAACATATCTACTATTTTTTAATTAAAAGCTCCTTTGGAAATTATATTAAAATATGGAATACATTTGGTAATCATATAGAAGTGATTAAAACATATGAATGAGCATAAATTTCCAGAGTGTAAACTGCTGTTCTTGTTTGGTTTGATTTAGATATAATGTCATTAATTAGAAGGATAGCCTTATCTCTCATGAGAATAGTTCTTCTCTACTCCCTGATTTTCCCTAATCAGAACTTTCAAGGTTGGGAGTCAGCCAAAGTAATCCTGTCTCCAGCTTACTATTTGAATCCAACTCCTGACATCAGATTGATGGGCTGTTTCTGAAAACCAAGCCCTTGTAAGACAAGAACAAGAAGTGTGAAAATCGTATTACCACAGCAAGCCAGAATGAGAATGCTGATTATTTTAACTATGAACTACCCCCATGACTAAAGCCAGATGTCTCTCAAGTGCTGATAAAGGCAGGGAATAGAAGTACTGTATTTAATCTGCAGCAGACATAAAAGGAGTCTGCACTATCCTATTGACAAAAGGAAGACAATTGCTTAAAGTGGCTTCATTCCACTATATGCTAAAATGTATTATCCAGTTATGTGCCAAGTATCTGCACTGTTCCAACTAGTGTGCCTAAGAAGTGTTTTGAAAAATTCAATGGTAAGGAGGATGCGATGGAGTGACTGAAATTGGTTACGTAAACCCAAAGTTTGCACACCTCTTTAGGTCAGGGCTGTCAAACTCGATTTCATTGAGGATTGCATCAGGGTTGTGTTTGACCTCAGGAGGATGGGGTGGGCATGGTTAGGTGAGCATGGCCAGCTTGACGTCACTCATATTGGGGGTGACTGTGGTGGCCCAAGTGCTCTGCCAGTAAAAACAGGTTCCCAAGCTCTGTTTTTGGCTGTGATAGCCTCTTGCAACTCTCTGTCATCAAAAATAGAACTCTGGAGGGCTGCCTGCAGCCCTCTGGAACTCCATTTTTGCTGGCAGAAGCACCGCAGACCAGTCCTTTGCTGTTTCCAGGGTGGCCACGCGGGCCAGTTGTAAGCACCCCACAGGTCAGACCCAGCCCACGGGCCTTGAGTTTGACACCCCGTTTTAGGTATAAAAATATTCCTTGACTTACAACCACAATTGGGATCAGAATATATGTTGTTAAAGCAAAGCAGTTGTTAAGTGAATTATGTCTGATTTACGATGTTTCTGCTCTGGTTATTATTATTATTATTATTATTATTATTATTATTATTATTTTTAATTGGATTTGTATGCCACCTCTCTCCACAGACTCGGGGCGGCTAACAATGATAAAAAAACAACATGTAACAATCCAATTTAATAAAACAACTAAAAACCCTTACATACCATACATAACTGGTAATGGCCTAGGGGAAGGAATATCCTAACTCCCCCATGCCTGGCGACAAAGGTGGGTCTTGAATAATTTGTGAAAGACAAGGAGGGTGGGGGCCGTTCTAATTTCTGGGGGGAGTTGATTCCAGAGGGCCGGGGCCGCCACAGAGAAGGCTTTTCCCCCGGGGCCCGCCAAAAGACATTGTTCGGTCGATGGGACCTGGAGAAGGCCAACTCTGTGGGACCTTATCGGCTGCTGGGATTCGTGCGGTAGAAGGTGGTTCCGGATGTATTCTGGCCCAATGCCATGTAGGGCTTTGTTAAGGGAGTCTCTGCAGTTCAGTTAAGAATGCTGTCAACCTTGAAGTTGGCCTGACTGAGGCACTTTTGAGACTTCAGTACTGAAACACTGGAGAAGAGGGATAGGGAGGGGGGGATAGAGATAGTTGGGGTGTTGTAGCGAAAACAAAATACTTCTTGGGAACCAAGAACATTCCTGCAGGTGCTCGGAAGGAAGGGACTACAATCACCTAGCAACTGGACAGCATCCTGATTGGATCATGTGACTGATTGTTTTGAGAAAGTGAAAAAACTTTACTTTTAATTAGGTGAAAACTGCAAGAATTGGCACCAGCCTCTGCCAATATGACATATCCAATAAACCTATTCTGTGAGGAAGTTGCCTGCCTCAGAGTTTTGTTTACTAGGGGTATGTTGCTTGGAAACCTGACATTTCTCCCTTGCCTTTCGCAAACTTCTTAAAAGTCACCTCTGCCGTCAGGCATGGGAGAATGGAGACATTTTCCACAGGCTTATATAGTTTTATGTATGGTATGCTTGCGTTGAATGGTTTTTAAATTAATGGGTTTTTAGATACTTTTAAAATATTAGATATGTTTATTGTATACAGTGGTCCCTCGATTTTCGCGGGTTCAAACTTCACGAAACGGCTATACCACGGTTTTTCAAAAATATTAATTAAAAAATAGTTTGCGGTTTTCCCCCCTATACCACGGTTTTTCCCGCCCGATGGTGTCATACGTCATCACCAAACTTTCGTCCGCCTTTAATAACTATATTTTTTTAATAAACTTTAATAAATAAACATGGTAATAATCTAAATGGGTGCTAAGGGAATGAGAAACTGCAGTTTAGGGGTTTAAAGTGTTAAGGGAAGACTTGTGATACTGTTCATAGGCAAAAAATAGTGTATTTACTTCCGCATCTCTACTTCGCGGAAATTCGACTTTCGCGGGTGGTCTCGGAACGCATCCCCCGCGAAAATCGAGGGAACACTGTACTGTTTTATTATTGTTGTGAGCCGCCCCGAGTCTGTGGAGAGGGGCGGCATACAAATCTAATAAATAAATAAAAAAATAAATAAAATAAAAAAATAAAAAAATAAAATAAAATATAATATAATATAATATAAAATAATAAATATTTGTTTTACATTTCCTTCTGTCTCACTAATCAGAGAAACAGAATGAAGAAATATATGGATTTTCACCTGTTACAGCAGTATCTACTTCATCATCCTCCACCGATTCCTGAGTATTAATACCAGCGAAAGGGGATAATGGATAGCAAGAATTGAGATTCAAACCCAACATGAAATTGTGGACTTTGCCCGCCCGGCCCTCTCGGGTGTTGAAAAGAGCGCTGTCGCCTACGAGTGCCATAAACATCCTCTGGACCCAGCTTTCCTGACTGCTCTCTTCGTGATATTTTTCAGCCTGGGGGTTTTCTGAGCCTGAAAAAGTTTTAAAAAAAGACATCAGTATGAAACCTAGCACACTTATTATTTATTTATTTATTGGATTTATATGTCGCCCCTCTCCGCAGACTCGGGGCGGCTAACAACAATGATAAAAAACAACATGTAACAATCCAATTTACCGGTAATAAAACAACTAAAAATCCTTGTTATAAAAACCAAACATACACACAAACATACCATACATAACTTGTTAATGGCCATGGGGAAGGAATATCCTAACTCCCCCATGCCTGGCGACAAAGGTGGGTCTTGAGTAATTTGCGAAAGACAAGGAGGGTGGGGGCCGTTCTAATCTCTCGGGGGAGTTGATTCCAGAGGGTCGGGGCCGCCACAGAGAAGGCTCTTCCCCTGGGGCCCGCCAAACGGCATTGTTTGGTCAACGGTACCCGGAGAAGGCCAACTCTGTGGGACCTTATCGGCCGCTGAGATTCAAAGTCAAATTAATTAATAAATAAACTATTCTCCAGCAAGCAGGTAACAATGAAAACAGTACTTAAGCATTAAGCAGCACCTCACTGTTCCTACATGAATATACTGCCTGTGCTCAGAGAAGTTAAATTGCATCACTGCAATCACTGGTCTGAAATGTGGCAATAATAATATTTATTACTTAGTTTGCTTGTTTGCTGCCTATACCATGATTCTGACCTATATTGAAGATTGTTTTAAGTATTACAAGATGACAACATATGCAAAACACTTTCAATATCTTAACGTAAAATATAAATCATAAGCTCATGCTGGCATTTTTAACATGCTTTTTTAAAATTTGGGACATAACCTGGACATTTAAATATCTATCTTTATTTTTTAAAAAGGAAAAGGAAAAAAAAAAAAAGCAAACACTTGTATGAAGCATCCAGAAATGATTAATAGAAAGAAAGAACCTCTGTCCAATTAACACATAGTCTTGTTTGGCTCTTTTAGTTATATCTTTCTTTGGTAAGGCATTGTCCATAAAATATTTTGTAGGCAGTGTCATGATTGGTAACGTTTCTTACCTTTGGGCCCCTGTGATTCATCATCACTATCTGAATCATTGCTTACAATCTGTCGCAACCTGATATTTTCTGCGAAAACAAAGAAATAGTTTGATACTTTAAATATTGAATGAAAATAGAGAAATCAAAAAAATCAGAAAATATATTAGTACTGGGGAGGGGAAGGCGATCAATCAGAGTATTTCTTCACTGCAGTTGCTTTCCATTCCATAAACACAAAGAAAATGTGTGTCTTCTGTGGACCATCACATAGAACAGAGGTGGGGAACAATGATTCCAAATTCCAAATTCTGGGAGGTGAAGTCCACAAGTCATAAAAGTGCCATCATTCCAGATTCCTGACATAGAGACTGAAGCATGGCAGCAATATAAGGCAAAGGAAGTTTTCTGTATTAACTTAAAGGTTTTCATCTAGGCTAACTTCCCTCCAGAGGCACTTTAAAGAAAACATGTGACGTTTTCTTCTTTTTAAAAAGTTAACTCGAATTTTGCAGTTTTTTTATGCAAAAGATTTTCCATCTCCATAAATATCAAAAGGTGGCTAAGTAAAAATTGGAGGCATTGCATTTTTTTTCTTACAAAGAAAGCTGCAGTTCATGCCATCCTAATTTACAATGTTAGTTTCTTGTTCTATGACACTAACTTCCTTTTGCTGTTTGCTATCTGATTTAACTATTTATTATTATTATTTCAGTATTACTAAAAGGAAACATTTTTGGGGGGGGGGGGACCCTGATACTGTTTTTGTTTTACTTAAGTCAATGATGAGGCACACTAGTCTTAACAGAGTCAAAAGCAAGACCCAATGTAGTGTGCAAAACAAATTAACAGTCAAACTTCTCAGGTACAAGTGAGATTCAGTAGCTTACAATTTCCCTTACTTCACTTACTATCACTAAAATAATAGCAATTAATGTATTTTTATTTTATTTTATTTTTTATTTATTTTTATTAGATTTAAAAAAGTACTTTGTAGGTTACTTAAAAGTAAAGCCTATAAAATTAAGACCGAGATCAGGACAAGGTTACACAGGGACGATAATGTAAGTCTTTCTCATAGCTATTTCCTTTGGAAAATTACTCTAGGGTGGAAGGAAAAAAGATTGTAAAACTTCCCTCTCTATACAGATATGCAATTGAAGTTGGATATATCAGTTGCAATAAAAGAATAAATGAAGAGGTAGCTTCTATATGTTCAATGCAATAAGTAATTTGATCTCCAGAGTGGCTAGGTTCTATTTATATACTTAGATCAGTGTTTGTCAACCTTGGGTGTTTGAAGATGTGTGGACTTTAATTCCCAGAATTCCCCAGCCAGCAACGCTGGCTGGGGAATTCTAGGAGTTGAAGTCAACACATCTTCAAACGCCCAAGGTTGACAAACACTGACTTAGATACAGGCCAGCTGGAAAAAGGATATTCTCAACACTTAAAGCTGACAAGGACAAAGGATCACCAATCTAGTTTCTTGGAATTCCTGCTTTATGAGACCCTCAAATCAACCTCCTGGAATTCTATTAGGAGCCACTTCTTTAATCAGGATCTAGGACCTTTTGGCCATGCCTGTTTTTCCTCCAGGGTTTTGCCTCTGCGTTATTATCCAAAAGCTTTTCACCTCGGCTGGCCCTCCCCCATCTGTTAGCCCTGGAACATGGGTCACGGCCCCTCGATTCCAGTCCCATCACCGCAATCTATTGGTCAGGCATTTGGCCATCCAGGATAGCTTGTAACCAGCCAATTGGTGAGGTGGGCGCAGGGGCTTTGGGCAAGGTGCTGCTTTTGCCCTCTATCCCAATCCCTTCACTGTGGCCCATTTGTGGAAGTACAGTTTGCGTCGGGCATTTGGCCACCCGGGACAGTTCACACCTAGCCAGCGGTGCAGGTCCTTGAGGGCTTTGGGCAAGGTGTTGCTTTGGGGCAGGGGCTGTACCTGTTAGGAGAAGGAAGGGGAGGGGGTGGAAGAGTGGAATAGAAGGGATAAATATAAAGGTGCAAGGAATAAGAGAAGAATTGGGGTGGAAGAGCAGAGGTGTAGGGGAATAAATATAATGGAATCCAACAGTCTGGCATATTAAAAACATAGAAACATAGAAGATTGATGGTAGAAAAAACCTCATGGTCCATCTAGTCTGCCCTTATACTATTTCCTGTATTTTATCTTAGAATGGACATATGTTTATCCCAGGCATGTTTAAATTCAGTTACTGTGGATTTACCAACCACATTTGTTCCAAACATCTACTACTCTTTCAGTAAAATAATATTTTTTCATGTTACTTCTAATCTTTCCCCCAACTAACCTCAGATTGTGCCTCCTTGTTCTTGTGTTCACTTTCCTATTAAAAACACATCTCTCCTGAACCTTATTTAACCTTTTAACATATTTAAATGTTTCGATCATGCCCCCCCCCACCTCTCCTTTCTGTCTTGCAGACTATACAGATTGAGTTCATTAAGTCTTTTCTGATAAGTTTTATGCTTAAGACCTTCCACCATTTTTGTAGCCCGTCTTTGGACCCTTTTCAATTTTATCAATATCTTTTTGTAGATGAGGTCTCCAGAACTGAACACAGTATTTCAAATGTGGTCTCACCAGCATTCTATACAGTGGGATCACAATCTCCCTCTTCCTGCTTGTTATACCTCTAGCTATGCAGCCAAGCATTCTACTTGCTTTCCCTACCGCCTGACTGCACTGTTCACCCATTTTGAGACTGTCAGAAATCACTACCCCTAAATCCTTCTCTTCTGAAGTTTTGCTAGCACAGAACTGCCAATAAAATACTCAGATTGAGGATTCCTTTTCCCCAAGTGCATTATCTTACATTTGGAAACATTAAACTGCAGTTTCCATTGTTTTGACCACTTATTTAGTAAACCTAAATCATTTGCCACATTACAAACGCTTCCAGGAATATCAACCCTATTGCACACTTTAGAGTCATTGGCAAATAGGCAAACCTTCCCTACCAAACCTTCCCCTATGTCACTCACAAAGATATTAAAAAGAACAGGACCCAGAACAGACTCTTCTGGCACACTGCTTGTAACCAGGCTCTGCTCAGAATACTTGCCATTAACAACAACCCTCTGATATTTACTCTTCAGCCAACTGCAAATCCACTTAACTATCCAGGGATTAAGTCCAATCTTCACTAACTTATTGATCAGCTCTTTATGTGGAACCGTATCAAAAACATTTCAAATACTTCAAAAACATCTCAGTATGAGTGGCTCTGATTACTAGATAACTCCAATATTCCCCTTCCTGCAAAAATGGATTTCCAAAGTATATTTGTATATAGGGAAACAATGTGGGCAGGATATCTTATTCTTCTTATAAAAAAACCTGATAATATTCTCCGAAGTTTCTTGTAAAAGAAGTAGATCATCTTACTCTTCTGGAGTTTTTATTATTATTATTATTTCTCAAATAAATGTTCAGTTGGGAGCGGTTTGCAATTTGGAAAGCAAGTACTTCCTTAAAAGTATAATTGAGAGAGTGTTTTTTGCAAGAGTCATGCTCTCACGCAATGGCCATCTGAGTGCATATGTGTGTAGATCAGTATCAGGATTATCCTGTGACCAATGCACCCTTTTTTTTAAAACTCTGCACAAAGGCTGACTCTGATTTAAGGATTTCTGAAACATTGCAATACTGTAAGGACAAACTATCAGGCATTCAAAGAGTCATGAGAGAATGAGTACATCATAATCAACGCACCTCACTTATCCCTAAATAATTTTAAAAGGAAGCAAAGAAAAAGATCTGGTAGACCTCGACTTACAACCACAATTGAGCACAACATTTCTGTTGTTAAATGAAACTTATTTATTACTTTATTTTTTATTATTACTTGGATTTGTATGCCGCCCCTCTCCGAAGACTCGGGGCGGCTCACAACACATGGAACAAATCATAAATAATCTGACAAATTTAAAATATTTAAAGATTTAAAAAAACCCATATGCTAACAGACACACACACAAGCATACCATGTATAAATTAAACATGCCCAGGGGGAGATGTTTCAGTTCCCCCATGCCTGACGGCAAAGGTGGGTTTTAAGGAGTTTACGGAAGGCAGGAAGAGTAGGGGCAGTTCTAATCTCCGGGGGGAGTTGGTTCCAGAGGGTCGGTGCCGCCATAGAGAAGGCACTTCCCCTGGGGCCCGCCAACCGACATTGTTTAGTTGACGGGACCCGGAGAAGGCCCACTCTGTGGGACCTAATCGGCCGCTGGGATTCGTGCGGCAGGAGGCGGTCTCGGAGATATTCTGGTCCAATGCCATGAAGGGCTTTAAAGGTCATAACCAACACTTTGAATTGTGACCGGAAACTGATCGGCAGCCAATGCAGACTGCGGAGTGATGGTGAAACATGGGCATACCTAGGTAAGCCCATGACTGCTCTCGCAGCTGCATTCTGCACGATCTGAAGTTTCCGAACACTTTTCAAAGGTAGCCCCATGTAGAGAGCATTACAGTAGTCGAACCTCGAGGTGATGAGGGCATGAGTGACTGTGAGCAATGAGTCTCGGTCCAGATAGGGCCGCAACTGGTTTCTAATGTGAGCTGTGGATCGAGGAGGACGCCCAAGTTGCGGACCCTCTCTGAGGGGTCAATAATTCCCCCCCAGGGTAATGGACGGACAGATGGGATTGTCCTTGGGAGGCAAAACTCACAGCCACTCCGTCTTATCCGGGTTGAGCTTGAGTCTGTTGACACCCATCCAGGCCCCAACAGCCTCCAGGCACCGGCACATCACTTCCACCACTTCGTTGACTGGGCATGGGGTGGAGATATAAAGCTGGGTATCATTGGCATATTGATGATACCTCACCCCATGTCCTTGGATGATCTCGCCCAGCGGTTTCATGTAGATGTTAAATAGCAGGGGGGAGAGGACCGACCCCTGAGGCACCCCACAAGGGAGAGACCTAGGAGTCGACCTCTGACCCCCCACTAACACTGACTGCGACCGGCCAGAGAGGTAGGAGAACCACTGGAGAACAGTGCCTCCCACCCCCAACCCCTCCAGCCGGTGCAGAAGGATACCATGGTCGATGGTATCGAAAGCCGCTGAGAGGTCAAGGAGTACCAGGACAGAGGATAAACCCCTGTCCCGGGCCCGCCAGAGATCATCCATCAACGCGACCAAAGCGGTTTCCGTGCTGTAACCGGGCCTGAAACCCGACTGCTGGGGACCTAGATAATCTGCTTCTTCCAAGGACCGCTGGAGTTGGAGCGCCACCACCTTCTCAACAACCTTCCCCATAAAGGGAAGGTTGGAGACTGGACGATAGTTATTAAGCACGGCTGGGTCCAGGGGAGGCTTCTTGAGGAGGGGGCGCACGAGTGCTTCTTTATAGAGTGATTGAAAAACTCCCCTCCCCAAGGAAGCATTGGTAATCTCCTGGGCCCAGCTCCGTGTCACCTCCCTGCTGGCCGAAACCAACCAGGAGGGACACGGATCCAGTGAACAGGTGGCGGAACTCACAGCTCCAATGGCCTTGTCCACTTCATCAGGTGTCACCAGATCAAACTCTTCCCAGACAGGTGGACAAGTACGTGCCCCAGTCACTTCGACTGACTCGTTGTCATTGAAACATTGGTTAAATGGTTACATCTTTTCCTGCCTCCATTGTGAAGTGAATCCTTGCAGCTGATAAATTAGTAATCAGGTTGTTAGGTGAATCTGATTTCCCCATTAACTTTTCTTTGCCAGAAGGTCGCAAAAGGTGATCACATGACCTTGGGACACAGCATCAGGCATAAGTATGAACCAGTTGCCAAGCAACTGAAATTTGATCATATGATCATGGGGATGTTGCAAAGGCCGTAATTGTGAAAAATTATCATAAGTCCATTTCTCATTGCCGCTGTAAATTTGAATGGTCACTAAATGAACTGCTCTAAGTCGAGAACTACCTGTAATGCAAAAATTAACCACATCGAAGTCAATGAAATCAATAGGATTAAACATGTTTTTAGATTTCAGAACAATGTTGCGGATGATATGACAGTGGTGGGGCTCATTAATAAGAACAATGAGTCCGCTTATAGAAAAAAAAGTACTGTACAAGGGCCGATATTGTGGTGCAAAGAAAATGATCTTACATTTAACACCAAAAAAATTAATGAACTGATAATTGACTTCAGTAGGAAGAGAGATGTACATTTACCATTGCACATAAATGGCGAGGAAGTAGAGAGAGTTAGTAGTTTAAAATTTTTGGATTTTTATATCTCGGACCTTTCATGGGCTATGAATGTTAACATGCTTGTGAAGAAGGCACAGAAGAGACTGTATTTCCTAAGAATGCTCAGGAAGATAAATCTATCTCAGCTTCTACTGCTGTCCTACTATCGCAACATCATTGAGAGTGTCCTGACATATAGCATTCTTGCATGGTATGGAGCAGCTCTGTAGCTGACAAAAAAGCTCTACGGAGAATAATTAAAACTATCCAGAATATCATTGGGCTCCAGCTACCAGTCCTGGACAATATCTTCGCATCTTGCTCTTCTAGGAAGTTGCATAACATTCTCAGAGACTCTTCTCATCCTGCTTACAATGTTTTTGGACTGTTGCCTTCTGGCAGAAGATACAGGACAATTAAAACTCGGACCACACATTTTCTGAATAGTTGTTATCCCAGAGCTATAATTGCACTTAACAATGAACTAAAGGATCACCATCAGTGAGCTTTTGGACAGTATTACGTGGTCTGTTGTGTGGATGTTTGGGTGGTTCAGGGTGGGGAATTTGTAGCAGGTGGGGCATGTTTTGGGGATTGATATGTGTGTTGGGCCTGGTCTTTAGGCGTTATGTAAATTTGTTGTATGGGTATACTGTGTATATGCATAAAATGAAAATAATATAGTATTTCATTTAAGTATTTAATTTAATCCAATTGGGAGTAAGTCTCAATGCCTTTGAAAGACATAGAAACATAGAAGACTGACGGCAGAAAAAGACTTCATGATCCATCTAGTCTGCCCTTATACTATTTTTTGTATTTTATCTTAGGGTGGATATATGTTTATCCCAGGCATGTTTAAATTCAGTTACTGTGGATTTACCAACCTCGTCTGCTGGAAGTTTGTTCCAAGGATCTACTACTATTTCAGTAAAATAATATTTTCTCATGTTGCTTTTGATCTTTCCCCCAACTAACTTCAGATTGTGTCCCCTTGTTCTTGTGTTCAGGGGGACACAATCTGAAGACTTTATATTACAGACATGTAATGCATAATTCAAATGGTCCTTTTGAATGAAGTACAAATTCACCAATTTTAGAGCATAGGAAAGCAGCTGCTACCAACTAGCAATTTAGTTTAGATGCTCCCAAATTTTATTACCTAACCTTTTAGGAAGAATTGAAATTTCCTGTAGGATATGCGAAACTGTAAATTAGCCAAAAATGTACATAGATATTTTTTTTTCAGCCACAGTATTTCAAAAGCCTGAAAACTGCCTGGGAGTAGGAGGAAATGATTTCTGTAAGGGATCACAGACTAAACTAAGGACTGTCAACCATGAGTAAATAAAGGAGTGACATGGGTGACTATTACAATGAAGACATTTTCAGAGACAGCTCACCTCGCATTCTCTGTTGTCTATTTGGAATGAAATAAAACCTTTTATAGTATTCTACATTTTCTCAAAATAGATTCAGTGTTGCTTTTAAAAAGTTGTATTGACCTGTAATGTGTTGCTCTTGTCCATTGTAACAATTCTTCCATTTAAAATTCTATGTCAATTTTCATACAAAGTCATATCATAGTTAGTTAGTTATAGTTTATTAGATTTGTATGCCGCCCCTCTCCGAAGACTCGGGGCGGCTCACAGCATAGCAATAATACAATACATTACAAATCTAACAATAAAAAATTAGATCCATTTAAAAGACATTAATAACATAATAAAACCGCTAGCTATGCAGTCACACACATTCAACCTAATCTATCATGTAGTAAGGCCAAAAATATAATAAAAAGGGGAAAGATGGTAATTATCCCCACGCCTGGCAACAAAAGTGGGTCTTAGAGCATTTTACGGAAGGCGAGGAGGGTGGGGGCTATTCAAATCTCTGGAGGGAGTTGATTCTAGAGGGCCGGGGCCGCCACAGAGAAGGCTCTTCCCCTGGGTCCCACCAGCCGACATTGTTTGGTCGACGGGACCCGGAGAAGGCCCACTCTGTGGGACCTAATCGGCCGCTGGCATTCGTGCGGCAGGAGGCGGTCTCAGAGATATTCTGGTCCGATGCCATATAGGGCTTTATAGGTTATAACCAACACTTTGAATCATGCCATGCAGATGCTTCAAACAAGCTCCCACACAGGACATAATGATATCCTATACTAGTGGAAGAAACATCGCATCCTAACTGCTCATAGCTATAACAGCCATAGTTACTAAAGTCCATTAATTTGTCTAAACTATTATTAAAATTAGCCCAGGGATCCCAACCCTTTCTACACTGATAATTGCATACAGGTGAAACTTTAAAAATTAGAATACCGTGCAAAATTTCATTTATTTTAGTAATGCAACTTAAAAGGTGAAACGTAATATATGAGAGAAACTGATTACATGCAAGCAAGACAGTTCAAGTCATAATTTGTCATAATTATGATGATTATGGGGTGCAGCTCATGAGAACTCCAAATCCACCATCTCAGAAAATTAGAATATTATATGCATTCAATGAAACAAGGATTGTACATAGAACAATATTGGATCTCTGAAAAGTATAAGCATGCATATGTACTCAGTACTTGGTTTAGGCCCCTTTTGCAGCAATTACTGCCTCAATGCAGCATGGCATGAAGCTATCAGCCTGTGCCATTGCTGATGTGTTATTGAAGACCAGGGGCGAGTACAAGTGCACTAGAGTACCTGCCGTCCCCTGTACTATTGCTCTCCTATATTTCCTATACCTTTCTTCTATTCCTATATCTCTTCTTCTATTCTTTCATTGATATGTTCTATTACTATATCTTCTTTTCTATTCTTTCTTAGATATATTTTACTATGAGTATCTCCTCTATAACTTTCATCATGTATTTTACTGTGTGTGTGTGTGTGTGTGTGTGTCTATATATATATATATATATATATATATATATATATATATATATATATATATATATATATATATATGTATCTCTCTCTCTCTCTCTCTCTCTCTCTCTCTCTCTCTATCTCTCCACTAAAACCCTCATTGTGTATTGGACAAAATCAATCAATCAATCAATGCTTCAATAGCAGCCTTCAGCTCTTCTGCATTGTCCGGTTCCATGTCTCTCATCTTTCTCTTGGAAATGCTCCCTGGATTCTCTATGGGGTTCAGGTCAGGCGAGTTTGCTGGCCAATCAAGCACAGTAATCCCATGGTCATTGAACCAGGTTTTGGTGCTTTTGGCAGTGTGGGCAGGTGCCAAGTCCTGATGGAAAATGAAGTTAGCATCCTAATAAAGCTTGTCTGCAGAAGGAAGCATGAAGTGCTCCAAAATCTCCTGGTAGGTAACTGTGTTGACCCTGGATTTAATGAAGCACAGTGGACCAACACCAGCAGATAACACGGCTCCCTAAATCAACACAGACTGTGGAAACTTTTGCATCTCATTTGGGAACCAAGAACCCAGAGTATAGAGGAAGAATAGAGAGGCACGCACTGCAAGATTCTTGAAGTCCAGTGTGAAGTTTTCACAGTCTCTGTTGATTTGGGGAGCCAAGTATGGTGAACATTCATTCTACTTAGCTGCAAAACCTCTTGAGAAGAACTTAACATTCACAATCTGGCTCTCGTATGACACATGGACAGTTGCAAAGTACTTTCTTTAACAGATAATCATCTCTATCACTTCTAGGTTCCATCCCTGCAGGTCAAAGCACTACAGGTTTTCTGTACCATTTCTACTTCCTTTTATCTTTTTTAAATTGGCAAGTAAGAAATTTCCAACAAAAGCATTTACACTGTAGGTTAATTGCTTCCCTTGGAAATAAAAGTTGACCTGGGAAATAGATGAACTTGGAGGCTGGGACTTCGCTTTTCAGCATGCCAATTTTACATTTGTTTAATTATTTTTATACAGAAATATCAACATAGAAAGTTGTATACTCCAACTTTTATTACAATACCTAGCTCTTCTTCCATTGTGGGTCCTTTATTATGGCTGTTGGAAACCCCAAGCACTCTGTTGATCAGTATAGCAAATGCACTTCCCCATATACCTGAAAGCAAGCAAAATATTTTATGTATATAAATGACTGATATTTTATCCTTTTAATTTTCAAAGTCACACTTTAAAATACAAACTAACTTATAACATTTATAAAATTTAAAAAATTATTACAGTACGTTAAAAGGGATTTATCTAAGGAATAGAATCAAGAAGAATGCAAACTAGGACTAGGACTAGAAAAGTCAAATGTGATTCATACATACTTTAACTGTGTGTTAAATTACTATATTTGGACTGTAAATATCTATAATACTAGTTGGTAGCAGAGATATATACATTTTCTAGATCTGATATAGTAATGGTACTTTGAGTTCTACTACAGGAAGAAAAGAGTCAACCAGATATTATTATTTTTTGCCTATACCAAACAGTCCCAGGAGTAATATAGACAATTATTGTTGTCTATTTTGTCTGACGTGTTTGAATCTTCTAAAATTATATAATGCCACACAGGTTAAAAAAAAAAAGCAGCTAGAAACTTAGCTTGGTTCTTTTTAAAAAAAACCTTTATGCACTTTCAATAATGTGATGGAAAACCTGGCTTGTCCAGCTGAAACTGTCTAGCAGAGTCTGTTAAAAGAATTATATACAATTCTTTATAATATGCAGTCTCGATTATCCAACATAAACAGGTGGGCTGATAGTCGGATAGCTGAAAATGTCGGATAATCCAGACTCTATTGTATGTGATCTTGACCTGACTAAAAATCAAGGCAGGAGAAAAATAAATTGATCTCCAGAGGTCCTGGGATAAAGAGGGTATAAAGCCACTCTCTAAACTCGCACACTCTTTCCTTCCCTCCTTTGCTTGTCCCAAGCCACCGCCACTGCCAGCATGAACATTTCCTGCCGGTGGGGCCCCTGCTGCCCTCCGCTTCGCTCCTCCCAGCTCGCCCGCCCGCCAGGGCACCCCAGTAGCCTATGCCTCCCCCACCCCAGCTCCTGCAAACTACAGTACTAAAAGCCAACAGGTTTTTCCTTCGCGCTCTTTCCTTCTCTCCTCTGCTTGCCCCAAGCCGCTGCCGGTGCAAACATTTCCTGCCGGCGGGGCCCCTACCGCCCTCCGCTTCACTCCTCCCAGATTGCTCGCCCGCCCAGCCGGGCACCGTAGCAGCCTGCACCTCCCCTGCCCCACCTCCTCTCAGCATCACTTTCCTGCCTAGAAGATGGCGCTGGGCATTGGGCAGATAGGCCCGGAGAAGAGGCAGGGCAGGAAGGGGTGGAAAGGTGGGTGGGAAATGGGCATTGGGAGGGTTAGGTAGCGCATTCCTCCTGGCTGGGCAGCCAATGCCGGCAGGGGAGTTGTGTATGGAAGAGAAGCGAGAAATGGCTCTCCCTCCTCCCCGCCATCTCCATCTCCATCCCCCCTATTGAGGCTTTGCAGAGAGAAGTCAATCCTTGGGGAATGCTTCCCTGTTGCGGCTGCCATGTTTGGGGGCGTGTCTGGGGGCGCAGAAATGCCTACAGCCACGCCCTCAAGCAGCCGTGACGTCAGATGATCCGGAATGTCAGATGACTGAAGGATGGGTAATCGAGACTCTACTGTATAAGGAGCCACCATACAAAATAGATTAAAGGTGTGTATTATTGTCATTATTCTATATTTGCTAGAAAATTTCTATCATTTTGTCCTTAGATTTTCAGAGAGTAATGCTACTATTTTTTTAAAAAAGACTAATGCTTGGCAGGGGTATGTTCTAACTTACCTTACTGCTAGTTCACTTCCTCCCATATCACGTGAGCATGTGCAGTGCCAAAAAAATCTGATTTTTTTTAAAAGCCAAAAAAAAAGATTTTGACCGCATGCAGTGCTCGAAACTTGGCTTCTGTGCATGTTCAGAAGTAAAATAATTTTTAAAAAAGAGAGAGAGATGGCAGCACCGACCAAACCAGTCAGTGACATCACCAGCGGGTCACTACTGGTTCAGGTGAACTGGTCCGAACCAGTAGGAACCTACCCCCTGATGCTTGGCATTATTTACTTTCTGATATTTATTCTACTACTTACCCATTAAGAAATGCAGAGGGTTCTCTTTGTATGTTTTCACTACCGTGCCCATAAAAAACTTGCTGCCAAACAGATTGGGAGTCATGAAAGTCCCATATTTAGCCATTCCAATCTCATAGGGACTGAATTCCACCCAATCTGAAAGCAGCAATAAACAATGGTTAGAACAGAGAGAAATTAGGAGTGACTTAACCTACTACAAAGGCAGTGCTTACAAATAAAAGTTTCCCATTGGTTCAGAGTTCTGATTTCCTCACACTTTTCTCACTTTTATTTTATTTTATTTCATTTATTCAACTTTTATGCTGCCTAATCCCGAAGGACTCACAATATACATGTATGAACTAACATAGCCAAATTTCACTCAGGTTGAGCTCATCTTGTGTGATCATATGAATATGCCACATGATTTATTTATTTAGGGCAATAGTTTGACTCAATAAAGATCTTCTTTTAACAAAAGAATCACAGCAAAAGATCAAACAAAATCATTTGTTATAACTGTCACTTCAGATACAAATACTGTTTTGATAAATTCAACAATGGAAAGATAGAGTAAAGTGTTAACTGAAAGTGGTTTGTCATGGCCTTTTTCTGAGATGTTTCTTCAATTTCAGTTTATCCTCTTCCTTCCTTTCCCCCTCTCTCTTCCTCCATCCTTTCTTCTTCCTTGTTCTTTCCTTCCAGTTCCTTCATCCATTTCTCTTTGAAACAGTCACACCTTTCACAAATTTCATTCCATGGGAGAGTAATGAGTCCCAGCATTAGCTTGTTTGAACTACCTCTGTTGACCAAATTTGCCCTATGCTGCAGCATTTTGCACAACAGAAGGTTAAAAAATGTTAAACAGACACGAGAGTTTTGATAGTATATAAACTTGATTGTTTTTGGGTGGAGGGCTATTATCTATCTCTTTTACTAGTTTAACATTACAATTTTATTTATTTTATTTATTTGTTTATTTGTCAAAATGTGTACAAGATAATAGGTATGTATAAACATAAATCAAAGCAAAGTAGATATATATAAATTTTGACAATAGGAAAGTAGGACAGGGACTGTAGGCATGATGGTATGCTTATGCATGCCCCTTACAGACCTCTTAGGAATGGGGTGAAGTCGTCTGTGGACAGTCTAAGGTTAAAGTTTTTGTGGTTTGGGGAAAAAACAGAGTCAGGTAGTGCATTCCATGCATTGATCACCCTGTTGCTAGTCATATTTTCTGCAGTCGAGTTTCAAGCAGTTTACACTGAGTTTGAATCTATTTTGTGTTTGTGTTTGTTGTTGCGGTTGAAGCTGGAGTATTAATTGACAGGTAGGACATTGTGGTAGATGATTTATGAACTACATTTAGATCAGATCAAAGGCGACGTAGGTCTACATTTTCTAAGCCCAAAATTTCAAGTCTGGTGGAATAAGGGATTCTGTTGTGATACAGAAAAGTGGAGAACCCCTCTTGTGAAATATTTCTGGACTCTCTCAATTATATTAATGTCCAATATGCAGCGCAGGTTCCAGAAGGGTGAGCTGTATTCAAGGATTGGTCTGACAAATGTTTAGTACGCTCTGGTTAGCGGTTTAATATTGTAGAAAAGAGGCTATGCAAGATTAGAACAACTCTTAGTGCCTTTTTCTCAGTGCTGTTACAATGGGCTCTGGCACTTAGATCATTAGATATGAGTACTCCAAGGTCCTTAACAGAGTGAGGGTCGTCTACAAGATTGTGTCCTCCAAGTTTTTGTGTTCTGATTCTTTTTGCCAATGTGTAAGATAGAGCATTTATTGGCTGAGATTTGAAGTAGTTTCTTTACTGTTGATCATCTGTTTACAAGAATCTTGCCAGAAATTGTATTATCTTGGGAACCAGCAGATAAAGACTTCCATTGTCTGGCCTTGTTACTTCCTCCCATGGCTGGGACATGTTTTTACTGCCCCTTTTCTAGTTTAGCCAGTGATTCCACCACTTTCCACCATTCCATCCTTTATGTCAATTGTGTCCATTCCTGCATTAAGAGGCCCTTCATTTAGTTATTCATATCCTCATCATATCATGCAATGTGCCCTATGTGATCTTGAAGATCATCTTGAAACTACAAGTAATCCAAAATGCAGTAGAACAGGAAACGATTGGCATAAGCCTGCGTGACATCCATTCATGCACAAGTTGCACTGAGAGCCAGTGAGTTTCCAGAAGCAATTCAAGATGGTAGTTATTACCTCTAAATACGGCCATGTTTTCCGAGAACCATCTTCCATGGTGTCTGCTCATCAGGTAAGATCTACATAGTTGGCATGTTACCTACCATATTAAACAGTACCATCTAATGGGACTCAGCATACATGTCTGCCCTCTAGAAGAGAGATCTCCACATTGTCAATTTTAAGACTTGTAAACTTCAACTCCCAGAATTCCTGGCTGAGGAATTCTGGGAGTTGAAGTCCACAAGTCTTAAAGTTAACAAGGTTGGAGACCCCTATTCTAGAATAACATATTTTTAAAGATACACGTGCCTCTCAAAAAATGGGTTTCCAGAAGTCCTTAAAACTGAGATTCTTCTCCCAAGCTCTGAAGTAGAGTGATTGTTCAGCTCCTTATGAGTGTTTTTTTGGGGGTAATTTGTCTTGTCTGGAAATTCATTTTCCCCCTTGTTTCCATTATTGTTTCTTTTATAAGTCACCCAGAACCATTCTTGAATAGGATGGTCTTAAATGAATATAGGCTGATTGAACCCTGATAATAAGAACACTGACCTGCAAACATCAGTTCTGACACATCAGGTTTAACATGAAGACAGGTAAAAAGTGGCAAAGCTGACTGTGCTTTGTTGATTTTATATCTCATATCAGATAAAGTGATATCCATTCTCTGCAAAAAGGGGACAGAATTACATAGTTTAATATTTGAACTGAAGCTGATATATTTATTTATTTATATTTCATATTTTTAAACACCTATCTCCCTCAGAATTTTACTTTGTAAAAAATACAAAGAAGTTACTTCAGATTACTTCATTATGGACATAAACCAGCTGAACATACACCAAAAATGTAACAGAATTATCTCCATGGAAATAATACATTAATAATCTTGTAATAAAGACTAAGAAAGCCTTCTTACTACTTATCAGTCTGGTTAAAAATCAGGATTTGGTGATGTCTGGGTCTATTAGGCTTATAAAGCACTCCTACTCTTTCAGACTCTGAGCAGCTTACTGTGTGTGTCAGTTATCGATAAATTTTAAAACAGTGAATATAGTATTCATATATTAGGAAACTCAAAGGATATTCTCAATGGCTCTGAGTTGATTCAGCCTTCCATCCTTCCAAGATGGGTAAAATGAGGATCCACATTGTTGGGGGCAATATGCTGACACTGTAATCCGTTTAAAGACTGTTGTAAAGCATTGTGAAGCAGTATATAAGTTTAAGTGTTTTTGCTAATGTTATTTTCACCTGATGTACAACAGGTTATATTACTGATGTAAATGGGCATTATTTAATTTTATATGATAAACTAACAAGAGACGATACTAGCTAAAGTTGACTTTTATAGACCTAATTTAAATTCTCCTATTATGTTTTTAAAAAGTTTTGACATTTGAATATTTATGATAAAGTGGTAATAGAAGCATTGGGCAGCTACTGCAGCTTTCTGGGTAACCAAATGGCAGAGCTCAATTATATTATTATGTTGTAATTATAATTAGAATTCAAACAATTGGTTTAATTATGATTAGTGGAATTTTCTCATCCTTGTCTGTAGTTTCTACTACAAAGCCAGCAGTTCTAATGCATCAAGTCGTATTTATACAAATACTATGCAAGATTTAAACAGCTTCCCTAAATCTTTTGACCAATGCTTACATTTTGGACGAGTGTTTCTCCAATCAACATCCCGAAGATATCTGTAAATGTCACAGGCTGCCCAGACCTCTTCTTTTTCCATAGCGCTTCAATGTATCGCTTCACTTTCTGGGGTGTAAGTAATTTCAGTGGGGTTTTACTAATACTGTTCCTTAATTCAACATTTATCTCCTTTGGCCCTTTTACCGGGAAATCTGGATGAGAATACAGAGTTGACATGTACCTATGAACAGACCAAAGTAATATTTTTAGTGCACATAAAAATGGACCAAAGGTGCTCAGGAGATGTTCAGCCAATAATGGTGACGAATGAAAGAGGGGATGTTCTCCAGGATTCACAACTCCTGCTTAAAGAGCAGGTGGCAGTCTTGGCAATGAGGGCCTGTGGATTATGCAAATCACCTAAATCACCTTCTATCTTGACTATTGCAATGTGTTTTACATGAAGCTGCCTTGAAAAGTATCTAGAAGGTTTAATTGGTTCAAAATGAGGCGGCCCCGGTAGTAGGCTGCTACATGGACAGTCCAGTACACAGTCCCAGTTGGAAAAAATGGAGATGCACACGCTATCTTCAAGGGACTGTGAATTTGCTTTTATTGTACGCTCTAAGAACTACTAGTTTTAGAAATCAATCAAATCTATTATTTTAAGGATGCAGTAATAATAAACAACATAACTGCTTTCTTGTTATTAAATGATATTTTAATTTCAACACATTTAAGGCTCCCTTGAGCTATACCGAAGACTGGTTGAAGACAATTATAGCTGATTAGTGAATCATACACTGTAAAGATAAGTTTAAGGCAAATTTGTTTTTATAGGATTAAATTTCCTCAAAAAGTGTAATCAAAACTTTAAAAAACTTAAGTTGCAAGCTTTTATTAACTCAGAAAGATTTTTAAATCACCAAACCAAAGAATTAGAAATAGAAGTCAACTATTAGTTAAAAGCTGATTTAACTTCTTAAAAAGATTTTGGCAATTTAGTTATAGAATCAAGGGATAAAAAATACACAAGTATTGTGTATTAAAATA
Source organism: Erythrolamprus reginae (assembly GCF_031021105.1). NCBI lineage: Eukaryota > Metazoa > Chordata > Lepidosauria > Squamata > Dipsadidae > Erythrolamprus > Erythrolamprus reginae. The sequence goes on along the minus strand of NC_091952.1, from coordinate 103,854,690 downwards.
AAGAAAGATTTTTTAAATCAAAAATCAAACTTGCCATGTGGATCCAGATAAGCCAGCAATATACATTGCACAGTCTAAAATTCCAGATTCATACAATGCTTTCATTACTCCAGAAAGTCCCACAGTCGCCCGAAATCCACCTCCAGAACCCAAGATTGCTATTACTGGCACCTGGGAAAACATAAGGGATGCTTTCTAATGTATTTATCACCCAAAATGAGTAAGACATTATATTATTAGATATACCACATTATACCACTTTACAACACCTTGGTAAGGCCACATTTGGAATACTGCATTCAGTTTTGGTCGCTATGATGTATCAAGGATGTTGAGACTCTAGAAAGAATGCAGAGAAAAGCAACAAAGATGTTTAGGGGACTGGAGGCTAAAACATATGAAGAACTAGGTATGTCTAGTTTAATGAAAAGAAGGACTAAGGGAGACATGATAGCAGTGTTCCAATGTCTCAGGGGTTGCCACAAAGAAGAGGGAGTTGGGCTATTCTCCAAAGCACCCGAGGGTAGAACAAGAAACAATGGGTAGAAATTAAACAAGGAGAGAAGCAACCAATAACTAAGGAGAAATTTCCTGAAAGTTAGAACAATTAATCAGTGAAACAGCTTGCCTCCAGAAGTTGTGAATGCTCCAAATTGGAAGTTTTTAAGAAAATGAAGTAGTGTGGGGTTTCCTGCCTAAGCAGGAGGTTAGACTAGAAGACCTCCAAGGTACCTTCCAACTATGTTGTTGTTAGTCATGGTAACATTATATAAAATACATAATGTAACAAAAAATCCAGCCATCCCCCCAAAAATCATTTGTTCACCCCTAAACACAACCTACGGTTTGTATCTCTCTTCATCCAGGGTTTGAACACACATCTGTCAAGAGCTGGTCTGTATTTAATAATCTTCAGATAGATCGGTTTTTAGGATTTTGTAGGAAAAAAGCAATAGGGTAGACAATTCTAATCTATAAACAACTTTACTATCCCACCATTTTAAAAATTGAAACACTGACCTGTGTGTTAGCAATGCCATTTATAGTTACTGTCTCTCTCTGCCTTATGCATGAAAATTTTGAAATAATCTTTAATTTTACTTTAAGATATTCAATATAGAGAAAGCATTGGTAACGATTTGCTTGGCTAATTTGATTTCTGTGCTGACCAAAACCATTTCTGGATCATTTAACACCACAAAAGTTCATATCTGGACATTATAATTAACGAGAAATGTTTTGGAAAATAAGAACATTGTGTATATCTCCCTGTCTATTCCAAGTTCCATTTTCCCACATATCAAGATTATATCTCTCACAGATCAGACAAATGTTGCAATAAGTTTTCATAATTTCAACTCAAACAAACCGAATAAAATTATTAGAGATTAGAGTTGTTGTTTTTTTAAAAACCACACGTACAATTAGTTATTACTAGAATAACTCTAACCTAATTATTTAGAACTAGAATTAGCTAGTTAGGAAAGCAAACAAAGTGTTAGCAATCATGCATGGTATTAGGCAAAGCATTTGATAAGAAAGTTTAAAGTGTTCTTCTTAAGATTAAGAGCCAAAGTTTTCAACTGAAACAAAATGATAAGAGAACTTTAACAAGAAGTCCAGGTTGGAGAAACCAAGTGGATTGCTGATGAAAGTACATGGAAACAAAAATTTACAGAGAATTGAAAGGATGAAATAAGACTTGACATTAAAGTAAAAAAAAAATCTAATGCAATGTAGCTTTGGATTATTCTGGGGTCAAACTAACTAAGGACTGCTGGATATAAGCCCTCCAGACTTACATCACGAATGGAGGTCAAATCAGCTCCCAATAACTTGTTCAGCTGATGCATTACTCTAGTTTTCCGCTGCTGTCGAAAGTTCTTCTCTTCATCACACAGAGCCATGCTGAAACGGAGGTCTCTTGAAGAGCTGCTTAGCAAAACACGTGTTTAGTCCTAAAACTCCCACTTAAGGAACAATTAATCTGTTTAAGTTCTATGCGAATAAAGTCCCTCTTAAGCATGGGCCACTTAAACAATTATTTAATAATATTTAAAGTGCTGCATTTTAAAATATGATGGTAATGCTTGCAGCTCCAAAAGGCTCAGAAGGAACTGAATTGTCTGGCTTCAGTACAATGAGGTTTCGGGCCAAATTATAATACCAAGATAGCATAAATCATGCCAGCGGAATTCAGAACATAACTTCAGATAAGGCAAAATGTAGTACTGCTAAATAAATATACATAGAACTAAACCACAGCAATATCCTACTTTGAGATCAATAAGACAATACTGCAGTGTATCCATCGGCTATCTCAATGGATTCTCAATCTTATGTCATTGTAGTGCAATAGATCTTTATGATACAGTTTATACATCATAATTGCACAAAAAAAGAAGACTTATCTCAGTGCTACCATTTATGCAAATACACTCTGAATCTGAGGAATAGGGCGGCATAGAAATGTAATAAACAAACAAACAAACACCAAGATTACTTACCAAACTTCAAGAGATACCTCCAATATGACTTCTGTAACCTAAACAAGCAATGTTATAGTAGTATCACAATTTTTGTCAAGAAATTTGTGATCTATTTTCTTCTAAATGAAGGAGTCTCACCTAACATTAATCATAGTATAGGGCAGTGATGGTGAACCTTTTTATCCTTGGGTGCCGAAAGAGTGTGTGTGCGTACTATCACGCAGACGTTGAGTGCCCACACCATAATTCAATGCTTGGGAAAGATGAAAATAGCTTCCTCCACCTCCCAAAGGCCCTCTGGAGGCCAGAAATGGCCTGTTTCCCAATTTCTGGTGGGCCCAGTAGGCTTGTGTTTCAGCCTCCTCAGGCTCAAAAGGATTTCCTGGAGACAGGGGAGGGTAAAATTGCCCTCCCCCATTCTCCTGGAGGTTCTCTGGAAGCCAAAAACACCCTTCCAGAGTTTATGTGTGAGCTAAAAATCAGGTGGCCGGCACACACATGTATGTTGAATCTGAGCTATGGCAATGCCCTAGCTCAGAGAACACAACAGATTTAAACTTAATATTAACCGCTTCAAACTTGACTGTAAAAAATATGACTTCAGTAACCGAGTTGTCAAAGCGTGGAACTCATTACCGGACTCCATAGTGTCATCCCCAATCCCCCAACACTTTACGCTTAGATTATCTAAGGTTGACCTATCCAGATTCCTAAGAGGTCATTAAGGGGCGAGTACAAGTGCACTAGAGTGCCTTCCATCCCCTGTCCTATTGCTCTCCTATATCTCCTATTCCTTTCTTCTATCCCTATATCTCTTCTTCTATTCTTTCATTGATATGTTCTATTACTATATCTTCTTTTCTATTCTTTCAGATATATTTTACTATGACTATCTCCTCTATAACCTTCATCATGTATTTTACTATGTGTATGTGTGTGTGTGTGTGTGTGTGTGTGTGTGTGTATATATATATAGTTACAGCAGCACGAAGCTTATAACTTCAGCCTGATGATGGTGAATGTGATTTCACCGAAATGTCGCATAGACACTCAAAATATTACACGGGGCAAAACCCGAACTCAGAACAATCTACAAATATATATATATATCTGTGTGTGTGTGTGTGTGTGTTTTCGTAGATTTTCACAGGTACAGGTATGACGGTCTTGGTATATTCGGTTTTCTTCCCGTGTAGGATTTCTTCCTACACGGGAAGAAACCCGAATATACCATATATATATATATACATACATACATACATACATATATATGCAGAAGAGACGGAGTAATGACACGGACACAAGAGCTGGATTTAAACTGGGTCATTTTTATTAAAATAAATTAGCATAATTTATTCATAAATTAACATATCTAACTATGACCCAAACAATGGACCTGCAGGGTCAAACAATTGCTTCCGGGGCGGAAAATGGCGTCACATAAACTTCCTGGGCAACATATGGGCGTAGCTCCATGCTAGTCCAGGTGAGGGACCCCTCCCTCACCTGAGACCCTGCCATGCACTTGCATGAGGGGGGTCCCGCCGGCTAACCCCTAACGGGGGACTTAAAGGTGCGGGACCCAAAGACAGGTTCCCTCCAACTGCTCAGGTCGTTTCCACCACAAGCTTGGAGAGAACCTGTCAATCATCCCCAAAGATGCCCAACGGAGAACACGCAGTTGCTAAACCACCACCCAGTTTTCCGCCCCTAACCTGCCTACCCAAATGACCAAAGGTAAGCCAATTAGACTAAAAGGTGCAAGCACCCCCTAACCGCTTATCCCGTTCCCCAGTGTGGAATGGGCGAAAAAACGGCCCGGCTAAAAGGCCAAGCCGCAAAAAATTCCCATTCGGCCCCCTAGGGCGACCCATAATAGCACACTGCAAAAATAGGGAGGACGGGCGGGTGTCTGCTCTTCTGACGTGTTCCGGGCGAACAGGCCGAACCCGGGCCTGCACGCCCTTTTATAGGGCTGGCAAGCCCCGCCCGGACACGTCAGCAATCAGGCCACCCTGGCCTGATTCTCGGCCGAAGTCTCGCAATCTCGCGAGACTTCAGCCAAGATCCAAAATGGCGGCTGCCATGTGTCCGTGCCGTCCCGACCCGCCTGCAAAAGGCACCGGCTGGTAAGTCCGCCGGTGCTAATATATATATATATATATATATATATATATATATATATATATATATATATGTGTGTGTGTGTGTGTGTGTGTGTGTGTGTGTGTGTGTGTGTGTATATATATATATCCTAGTCTCCCTTAATTTTCAAATTCAGCTTAAACATGTGACACATACAGATAGAATTGTCGGCTATCAATAAAATTAACTGCCTTGGAAATGGCCCTGGGTTGGACCGAGAGGCAAAAAAGGAGCTGTGATGTTCCTTCAATATACCAGGGTGATTCGACACAAAATGTAACCCTTCCCTGGTACAGAGCTGAAGGGATTGGATACTGTAGCCTAGAGGATAATTCTCTGCCTTACAAGGCAAAGGTTGCAGGTTCAAGTCCCAGTGGGTATGGCTAGCTGATGAGGCCAAAATAAGGCCGAAATAGATCTATCCTAGTCTCCCTTAATTTTCAAATTCAGCTTAAACATGTGACACATACAGATAGAATTGTCGGCTATCAATAAAATTAACTGCCTTGGAAATGGCCCTGGGTTGGACCGAGAGGCAAAAAAGGAGCTGTGATGTTCCTTCAATATACCAGGGTGATTCGACACAAAATGTAACCCTTCCCTGGTACAGAGCTGAAGGGATTGGATACTGTAGCCTAGAGGATAATTCTCTGCCTTACAAGGCAAAGGTTGCAGGTTCAAGTCCCAGTGGGTATGGCTAGCTGATGAGGCCAAAATAAGGCCGAAATAGATCTATCCTAGTCTCCCTTAATTTTCAAATTCAGCTTAAACATGTGACATATATATATATATATATATATATATATATATATATATATATATATATATATATTTGTTTTCGTAAATTTTCACGGGTATATGTATGTAGATTGTTCTGAGTTCGGGTTTTGCCCTGTGTAATATTTTGCATGTCTATGCGACGTTTCGGTGAAATCACATTCACCATCAACAGGCTGAAGTTCCAAGCTTCGTGCTGTTGTAAAATGGAATGTTTGCAACTGTCATTTCTTCCTAGTATATAGTGTGGGGGTGGAGATTTGGTTTGAATGTAGCAAATAAATTGGCTGATTATGACACGTCCCGCCTACCAGAAATTTGGAAACCAGCCTTAAACAAAAAAAACACTTCATAAAAATCACCATGTCAATCCTTCTAATAATTATGATTTTGGAATTTTGAAATTTGGAAACCAGCCTTAAACAAAAAAAACACTTCATAAAAATCACCATGTCAATCCTTCTAATAATTATGATTACACCAACCAATCAGATCACTAAAACATAATCACCCAATCTATTTGCTACATTCAAACCAAATCTCCACCCCCACACTATATACTAGGAAGAAATGACAGTTGCAAACATTCCATTTTACAACAGCACGAAGCTTGGAACTTCAGCCTGATGATGGTGAATGTGATTTCACCGAAACGTCGCATAGACATGCAAAATATTACACAGGGCAAAACCCGAACTCAGAACAATCTACACACACACACGATCAGGGGGTTGGACTACAAGACCTTCAAGCTCCCTTCCAACTCTGTTGTCTTTGTTGTTGTTATCTACCAGTTTATATTAGGGCAGATTATTTTTCCAGGCTTTAAAAGCCTTTTTTAAGCCACTACATTTTTTTTTCAAAAAACATAGTTATTTATATTTCATACTTTTATTTTACTTAAATCAAGAAGTGGTATGAACAATTTTTAAGAATAAACATATAAATATATTTCCTTGGTCTCAATACATTATCAACACAGTTGAGTATTATCTCATATTCACCCACCACTTGGATGACAAAAACACAAACTGCTAAAGAATTTTATGTTAAGGAGAGGGGACAGGAGGGAAGGGTTACATCTTATATTCTCTGGAAGACATGGGAAAAAATTAATAGATGTTCCTAAGAGAAGGAATAATATATGACTTAGTAAAAAAATGTAATGGAATTATACTTCAGTTTCTCAGCATTTAACATCTTATAACCAATGCAATGCTGTCATATAGAGTACAGATAATAAATAATACTACCATATTGCATCAGAGCAATTTTATATGGGAAATGATTTTGAAATGCATTACTGATAGGAACTGAGAGAAAAAACCTGAAAATAACACATTCCATCCATATAAAAAAAGTAATTAAAATTTAGCCTCATGCAAAACATCAAAATCATAGAATAGAAAAAATTGACAGGTATCTTTTCAAATCAAAAACATTTTTCAAATTATGGCTTTTATCCAAAATTGAACAAATACCAGATTCAGCAATCCAGTTATGGGACAAAAAACCTAGATGCTGTTCAATCAATATACAAACATGGTTCAGGTGTTGACACTACAAATGAAGGACTAAAAAATCTGGGATAGCAAACATGGCTTATGGCTTCTCATGGATGGCTCTTCACAATTGCAGCTATCAATATATGTGTGTGCATGCATCTGTGCAAATTGGACTACAAAATAAATTTCATTTTAAGACATTGCCAACAGCAATGGCTTCAGCCAGGTAAATCTCATATTAAAAAATATTAAGATTATCATCCTTAGAAAAGCTTCAAAGAATAAAATAATAAATGTGGTTTGACTCATATGCTCAATATCCCAGTCATTATTTTGTAATCTTTGTAATTTCAACTATCGCATCATTTTCAATACCAGAAATGGTTAAGATAACTAAAGAACATAATTTGTGTATAATGACCGGATTCTAGATTTTAGATCTTCGACTCATAACCTTGGAAAGTGACCATTTTGAGACCAACAACAAAAACTGATGTGTTGATTTTGGAACTTACTTTATTAATGATGAATGGAACTTGCTTCTTCTCCCCAATTTTCAAAGAGGAAATAGGAAACGTTGCTGTACCAATAGTCTCATCCATCACATAATTTGCATCCACAAGAGTAATCTGAAAAAAAAGATACACTTAAACTGAACCTTCTCATAATATAAACAAATGTTTTTTAAAAAAGCAAACATGCTTAGTAAACAAAATTTTAAGTTAATTTTCAACATACATTGGATGATTAAAGATCTAAAAACACATTTGTTAGCAACTTATTTCACATCAAGTCAACAAAGAAATATTGGTTAAATATTTTTACTTTTTTTAATTGGAAGGTCTGTAAACATTTACCAGACATGACAAAACAATTATGCTGAGGGATAGTTTTGGGAAAAAAGAGTATTTTTAAAAATCATTAGTACTAAAATTATGTTAGGACAGCAAGTAGTTCTTCAGGATGAATGGACATAGTTGTATATCTATTAGTCATAAATTAGGTTGGTCAAACTTATATTTATTCCTGATGTTCATATAATTCTGTAATATTTGGTAAAAATACAAACTTCTTATTTTATATGCTAAAGGCAGGAGATAACAACTGATTGTTCTGTTCAGAATGCAAACAAAATGTCATATTCTGAGGCAAAATTATTTGTGATGACGCCAAGATTTTGCTTCTCTTTTGAATATTCTGTTCCTTGCTATCCTTCCCTTTACCTTTTCCCAAAGGGGCTCATTTACTTAGAAAGGGAGAAATAAGTAAAATTATAAAGCTCATTTCAACCTAGTGACATTCAGAAGCTGTAGACCAGCTGCAATAAAGCACGTATTTTTGAAATAAGAAATTCATATTGGAACTTTCTCATTCTGGTCTATATTACGGTATATTATATTCAGTATATATTTTTATATATTATCTGTATTTATATTTATATACACATACATGCATACATATATACACATATAGATATACACATACATACATACATACATACATACATACATATACAGTCATACCTCGTCTTACGAACCTAATTGGTTCCAGGGGGAGGTTCGTAAGACGAAAGGTTCGTAAGACGAAACATTGTTTCCCATAGGAAACAATGTAAAGTCAATTAATCCGTGCAACCAAAAAAAACCCCCGCAAAAAAACCGCTGCCGCCCGGCTGTCACCTTTTAAAACAGCCTGGGGGCTTCTCAGCGACCTCCCGAACGCCGAACGCCAAACCCGAACTTCCGGGTTTGGCGTTCGGGAGGCCGTCGAGAAGCCCTCAGGCTGTTTTAAAAGGTGGCAGCCGGGCGGCGGGGCTTCCTAGCAGCCTCCGAACGCTGAACGCGGAAGTTCGGGTTTGGCGTTCGGCTTCGGGAGGCTGCTGGGAAGCCGCCCAGCTGTTTTAAAAGGTCAAAGCCGGGCTGGGGGGCTTTCAAGCAACCTCCCGAACCCCGAACTTTTGCCGAACTTCCGGGTTCAGGAGGTTGCTGGGAAGCCCCCAAGCCCGGCTATCACCTTTTAACACAGCCGCGCGGCTTTCCAGGAGCCTCCGAACGCCGAACACGGAAGTTCGGGTTTGGCATTCGGCTTCGAGAAGCTGCTGGGAAGCCGCCCGGCTGTTTTAAAAGGTCACAGCCGGGCTGGGGGGCTTCCCAGCAACCTCCCGAACCCCAAACTTTTGCTGAACCTCCGGGTTCGGGGTTCGGGAGGTTGCTGGGAAGCCCCCCAGCCCGGCTGTCACCTTTTAAAACAGCCGCACGGCTTCCCAGCAGCCTCCGAACGTGGACGTTCGAGTTTGGCGTCCGTCTCCCGAAGCCAAACGCCAAACTCGAACTTCCACGTTCGGCGTTCGGAGGCTGCTGGGAAGCCACGGGGCTGTTTTAAAAGGTGACAGCAACCTTCCGAACCCTGAACCCGGAAGTTCGGCAAAAGTTCGGGGTTCGGGAGGCTGCTGGGAAGCCCCCCAGCCTGGCTGTGACCTTTTAAAACAGCCGGGCGGCTTCCCAGCAGCTTCCCAAAGCCGAACGCCAAACCCGAACTTCCGCATTCGACGTTCGGAGGCTGCTGGGAAGCCGCGCGGCTGTTTTAAAAGGTGACAGCCGAGCTGGGGAGCTTCCCAGAAACCTCCCAAACCCCGAACCCGGAAGTTCGGCAAAGGTTCAGGGTTCGGGAGGTTGCTGGGAAGCCCCCCAGCCCAGCTGTGACCTTTTAAAACAGCCGGGCGGCTTCCCAGCCCAGCTGTGACCTTTTAAAACAGCCGGGCGGCTTCCCAGCAGCTTCCCGAAGCCGAACGCCAAACCCGAACTTCCGCGTTCGGCGGCTGCTGGGAAGCCGCACGGCTGTTTTAAAAGGTGACAGCCGGGCTGGGGGGCTTCCCAGCAACCTCCCAAACCCCGAACCCGGAAGTTCGGCAAAAGTTCGGGGTTCGGGAGGCTGCTGGGAAGCCCCCCAGCCCGGCTGTGACCTTTTAAAACAGCCGGGCGGCTTCCCAGCAGCCTCCCGAAGCCGAACGCCAAACCCGAACTTTCGGGTTCGGCGTTCGGAGGCTGCTGGGAAGCCCCGCCGCCCGGGTGTCACCTTTTAAAACAGCCAGGGGGCTTCCCAGCAGCCTCCCGAACGCCGAACCCGGAAGTTCGGGTTTGGCGTTTGTAACACGAAAAAAGTTCGTAAGAAGAGGCAAATTTTTTCTGAACCCCGGGTTCGTATCTCGAGTTGTTCATAAGACAAGGGGTTCATATCTTGAGGTACCACTGTATATATATGACGGTCTTGGCATATTCGGGTTTCTTCCCGTGTAGGATTCAGAGATTTTTGGCAATGTTTCGCCGAGGTCCCACTCGTCATCTTCAGGCTGGTGCTTCTGTCCTTGTCCTAGAACACAGCGAGACCTGAGCTGCCTTCCCTCTATAAATACTGGTGGGTGGGTTTGATTTGATGGCTCAGCAGCTGCATGCTGTGTTGAAACTTCTTGGTGAGTCAGTGGGGTAACACCTGGGGTCGTTGTGTTCACCCTAGAACAAGGATGCACCAGCCTGAAGATGACAAGTGGGACCTCATCGAAACTTCGCCAGAAATCTCTGAATCCTACATGGGAAAAAACCCAAATATGCCAAGACAGTCATACCTGTACCCGTGAAAATCTACGAAAACAGATAGATAGATAGATAGATAGATAGATAGATAGATAGATAGATAGATAGATAGATAGATAGAAACAGACAAATAGACAGACAGACAGACATATGGATAGATAGATATAGACAGACAGACAGATAAACGGATGATGCAGAGATAGATAGATGAAAGACAGACAGACGAAGAAGAGACTAATGTGACTAAATACATATTCATGCCATGTAAAAAAGCAAATATCGGCCCTTAGATTGTTTCATTGAGTAAACTTTCATTTATAATAGAAAGCAATAAAGCAAACAACTTCTGTAAGCAAGGGTATTTAACACATACAGTTGCTGAATTAGTTTGTCTCTTTTGACATTGCATTTAATATTTTTAATGTAGCATCCACACCGCATGAGTCCTTTTCCCTACAGATATTTGTACTGGTACCTCCAGAATATTTTCCTGGTTGGGATCCAAAATTATCTCAAAAGTTTCATTCCACTCAGGATTCACATTGTTGTCGATATTTTGTGTTCTCTTCCTGCTGTCTGGTGCTGTGGGAATAAAGAGCTCCACGTAGGGGTCAGGAGTGTCTACTGTAATAAAATAAGAACATGAAGATATCAGCAGTAGTTTCTTTAAAAACCTGTAGGCCAGCCATAATGTCATATTCCCTAAACTTATTTTTACATGTTGTTTGAGAACTGATTTCTAAAGAGATACTATAAAAGTACTGTGAAAAAAGTACTATGTAAAATTGTTATATGATATGTATTCAAAACTATATCCCATATATAAAGATCCTGCGTGAAAGCTGAAAGCAATAAGACTCCGGAGGTTCAACTGACCGTAAGTGATTGATCCCTACTGCCCTTAGAACTCCACAGAACCCCAATCAACACCAGCGCACCCCAGGACCACCAGCCCCAGCAAATCAACCCCAGCAATCTGCCTATGCACCATCAGCCTGATCCAGTCCAGCCTATCCGATCCATAGCTGATCTATCCAAAGCGGTGGCATAGCCTCTTATAACTTTTAATTCGCCTGATTTATAGATAAGCCGTCCTAAGCTTCTAACTTTTAGTAAAAGTGAAAAAAGTCTTTTTAAACTGCATTGCCCGATCCCCAGCCATCCCGAAGCCTCTAGTAACTTTCAAATCGCCCGACTCCCAGCTGAGACATCCCAAAGCTTCTAACTGACTCCCAGCTAAACCATTCAAAGCTTCCAGCTTCTAGCAACAACGAAAGGAGTTCAGCCGGTGGTGAAAGGGTTTCTAGCTCCAGGCAATAGCGAAAGGAGCCCAGCCAGTAATGGAAGGACTCATTCCCAGCCGAGCTGACCTTAAGATTCAGCAATAGCGTAGGAGCCCAGCCAGTGGCTGAAGGACTCTGAAAGCGCCCGATTCAAAATCACCTGATTCCACAGTCTAAATACTCAGCTGCAGCAGCGACAGCAGTCCAGCCGTTGGTGGAAGGACTCCAAAAGCGCCATTCCCCAGCTGAGATATTCAGAAGCTTTTAGCACCAGAGATTCTCAGCAGAGCCATCCCAAAGCCGGTTGCATAAAACTCTGGAAAACACCCGCTCCCCAACTGATCAAAGAAAGTATACAAATACAAATAAACATAATAATAAATAAAGAAAGCCCATCAAGCCAGGACTCATTCCAGATTTCCAAATTCCTGCTGATCCTGATTTTCCTGCAACTCCCTCTTACATCGGAGGTCAGCCAACATTTAAAGAAACAGTCCACGTGGCTCCCTAGGGTAACAATAGACCACTGACCCTGCTTGTGCATGAACAATCCCAAGAAACAGAAATAAATTGTGAAATGTAGTTAAAGCTTCTGGACACACTAAGTCAACTGTAAAAAAAAGCTAAATCTTCCTAACACCCTAACACAACAATACCTATAATTAACCATGCCAAACAAAAAATCAAAAACCTTCACATACAAACACCCTCAAATGGATGATACCCCTAACAAAGATAACATTTGTTACAAATGCAGTAAATCCATCAATGATATAGAAGAATACAACAAATGCCAGATATGCCTAAACTACGCCCATAACACCTGCCTGGAAATAAACAAAAGCATAACCAATTTCCTTCAAAAAGCTTCCACCTTCCTTCATTTTTGCCCTACATGTCTACCCAAACTTAACGAACTGATCACCATATCCAATTAATTTCTCACTCTTGAATCAACCTTATCTGCACAAAAAGATTACATTGAATCTATGGAAGCCTGAATTGAAGCAAGAATACAAGCATGCTTCACATCCTTGGACAATAAAATCACAACACAGGCAAAAAAAAATTCAACAGACTTAAATCATACTTCAATATACCAAAAAGCCTTCAACCCATCATCCACCACCACCACATGATCAACCACATAAACCACCTCCTCATCAACACACCAACCACCCAAATAACATATCTCTACTAATCTAAGACACCCTTGAAAGAGAACACAAAGGTAATAATGCCATCCTATTTGGACTAGAAACCACTAATGAACCTGATATCAATAAAATTTGGAACATCATTGCACCAATATTACCTGCGGACGATATCATTGCAGTGTCCAGAGACGGTCCCGAGTTCAGCATTACCTCAATTTTGCAGAGTTGTTTGCAAAAATGAAATTAGCAAACGTAAATTCATCAACACTATAAACTCCATCAACCGAAATGACTCTAACCCCAAAAAACTTCGTGAAAGACCAGATCTATCCATATTACAACGAATACAATCCTGTGAACTTCGTGCTGAACTTAAAAAGCATCAAGATCAAGGACAAACCAACCTATGCATCGACTACCGATGTAGGTTGCATTAGGACCAAGACCCACATCCCACCATCCAACCCTCTAAACTCCATCATCCCAAACCATCCTAGCATACATCTCTCCATCAACCAAGCACAATCCACCATAAACCTCAAGCCTCAAGCAACTATAGCTCAAATCCATCCTAACTACCTACACACCTCCGACCAAGACCAACTCCCAATCAACCAAGACTAGGGATGCACACCCCTTACTTCCTCATCATCAACCACTTCTAACATTAAGCGTAAACTCAAGAAGCATTGATAACAAAATACCCAAGCTCCTTACCTTACTAAAACCCGCCAAATACGACATCATATTTATATGTGAAACATGGTTAAACCTATCTCTCCCCAACTCCATTATTACAATTAATGACTATCACGTTTTCCAATCTGACCGCAAAACCCGAAGAGGAGGTGGAGTTGCAATCTTCTATAAATAATCACTCAACCTAAAGGAAATCCAAGTTAAACAAGATCTTTACCTTCCAGAAACTATCATATGTGAACTAATCTCAGTCACCATACTCCGCTTCCTCCTATGTTACAGAGTCCCTGACTAGAGCCCACTGTAACAGCATTGCCAAAAAAGCATTAAGAATTGTAAACCTAATCTTACGTAGATTCTTCTCTAGAAACACTGATTTATTAACCAGAGCATACAAAACATTCATCAGACCTATTCTAGAATATAGCTCACCTGTGTGGAATCCACACTGCATATCAGGTATTAATACAATCGAAGGAGTCCAGAAATACTTCACAAGAAGAGTCCTTCACTCCTCCTCACGTAACATATTACCCTACTCCTCCAGACTTCAAATACTAAAACTAGAAAATTTACAACTACATCATCTCCGAACTGATTTAACTGTTGTTCATAAAATCATACATCATAATGTACTCCCTGTCAGTGACTACTTCACCTTTAACAACAACACAGGAGCACATAATAGATACAAACTGAATGTAAATCGCTCCAAACTTGACTGCAGAAAATACGATTTCAGCAATAGAGTGGTCACCGCCTGGAACTCATTACCTGACTCTTTTATTGCTTCCCCCAAACCCAAAATCTTCAACCTTACATTATCTACAATTGACCTCTCCCCTTTTCTAAGAGGTCTGTAAGGGGTGTGAATAAGTGCACTTATGTGCCTAATGTCTCCGTCCTACTGTCTTATTATCATTTCTATTACTATGTTCTACTTATGTTATGTTATGTTATGTTAATATGTACTATAATACTACTGTATACTTGTTTGACAAATAAATAAATAAAAAAAATAAAAATAAATATTTAGTAAGGAGAAAACAACACACTAAAATGAGTAAGAGAATCAATAGACAGGTCCAAAAACCCATCCCCCATATTTAGCATAATATTATATACCAAGAAAAAGTAAATGAGTACCTGTGCATTTCACTCTACTAATAGGGGATGACTTCCATTTCAAGGGCATTGAGCCAGCACTGAAGACAGTTCCATGGTCATGTGGTCAGCATGACATCACGGAGCACTGTCACCTTCCTACCAAAGTGGTACCGATATATGTATTCACATTTGCATGCTTCTGAACTGCTAGATTAGTAGGAGCTGGAGTGAGGCTAGGAGCTCATCCCGTCCTGTGGCACTTGGGTCTTGAACCCGAGCTGTCAGCTTTCCAGCCATTTTCTTAACTGCTGTGCTCCCACATTAGTATAGACATTCATGCATATATTAGCAGTCAAAGTTTGACTAAATTAATGCCCAAGAGCAAGCGTGCTAATTATAGTCTTATGCTAATTGAAGTATTTATCTGACATCCTGAAACAATGACTTAATCCTTCTGCAGGCAAATATATGCATCTGCTCTCAAATGAGAACTCTGAGGAGATAATCAGGTGGGAAACTCCAATACAGGACTGTATATGAAGCCACTCTGATAGCCTCATTAATGTTAGCCGGTGTATGGATAAATTCATCTTATGTCTGAATAACAAACTTGCTTGTTTTATAGTTAAGCCTTTATACTACCCACAAGATATGAATGGCATCAAATAAATGAATGAATGAATGAATGAATGAATGAATGAATGAATAAATAAATAAATAAATACCAGGTACAGAAAATTGTATATCAACAGTAGAATATTTTCATTCCAAGTCCTACAATATCCAAGTTCTACATCTGATCTCTGGCAGGCCCGGGCCCGGGACTTGTCCTCTGTCCTGGTGCTTCATGACCTCTCAGCGGCTTTCGATACCATCGACCATGGTATCCTTCTGCGCCAGCTGGAGGGGTTGGGAGTGGGAGGCACTGTTCTTCAGTGGTTCTCCTCCTACCCCTCCAGTCGATTACAGTCAGTGTTAATGTTGTCTGGTGGGACCCAGGGGAAGAGCCTTCTCTGTGGCGGCCCCAGCCCTCTGGAATCAACTCCCCCTGGAGATTAGGACTGCCCCCACCCTCCTTGCCTTTCACAAGCTCTTGAAAACCCACCTATGTCGCCAGGCTTGGGGAAACTGATGTACCCCTAGCTGTTTTATTTTATGTATGGTTTGTCTGGATTGTATGACTGCTTTTTATAATGGGGTTTTTTATATAACTGTTTTTAATATTAGATTTGTATTTGTATTATTTGTTGTGAGCCGCTCCGAGTCCTCGGAGAGGGGCGGCATACAAGTCTAATAAATTATTATTATTATTATTATTATTATTATTATTATTATTATTATTATTATTATTATCTTGATCAAAAGATTCACTCCATGAAAACTATGGAATAAGAGTAGTGAAATGCTATCGGTTCAGCCTGGTTTGGGCATACTGGTTGTGGCAGCCACTGATGATTCAGAGAACTAGTAGTGGCGGCAGTGCAAGGCTCCATCCACCTGCACATTGCCCTTTTTTCTCTCTCTCTCTGCGCATGTGCAAAGCCTTCTGCGCGTGCACAGAGGGTGAAAAAATACATGCTTCCGAATGGTAGGGAAGTTAAGTACATTTCACCGCTGAGTAAGAGTCACTATATCTCAAAGAACATTCATATTTTGCTATCAGCTCTGCTTGCAGGAAGAAGAAAGTGGGAGCAACTGCAGTGTAAAGGACTCCAATTATTTTTTCCCACGAGTGTTGATAGATTTCCTGAGTATATAGCACAGGTAATGCTTAACTAGGAAAAGATTGTGCTGTATGGACTTTGAAGTAGCAGCAGGTGAGGATAATGCAGAGAACATTTTAAATTGTTTTATTGTGCTGGTTTTATAAAGCAGACATTCTGGGGTGTTTTGTTTTTCTATGTGAGGATACCTCCTTATGAATGCCAAAGCCTTTTTGCTCAAAGCTTGAACAGTGGAGCATATTCATGTTTTTTAAGATGAACACATAGTAAAATTGGATCTTATCTTTATTTGGCTGTTTGAGTTACACTATCATAAAGCCATTCTTCTTTTAAATCAGATAATTTTTAAAATTTTATTATACACATAAAAATGAAAAGGGGCTATGATAAAAAATTATACTGGAGTAGAAGACTGCAACAAAACAGAGGTAAAGCAATAACTGCAATCAAATTCTAATCTCTAGTTAATGTTGCAACCTTAGCCCTTAAGAAAATGTGATGTAATCAGCTTCAGCAAGCGGTATGAAGATTGATGGCTTGTTGACTGGAAAATACATGTTTTAACAGACTATTTCAGAATCTAGTTTCCAGACTCATTATAAACAACACTTTTTCTAACATTCAAATTGTTAGGTCAGAACTAAACGTGTATTTTTGAAAATAAAAAAGGATTAATAAAATCTTCTAATTAAGCTTCTAAACAATCTTCTAATTTAATTACTAGCTGCAATGGAGGCAATTTGTTAATAAAAGAACTGAGGAAAGGCTAGTTCTGTTATTAACAAATTATAGAAGTACTCTACTATGGGCTTAATGAAAGTGAGGTAATAAGAGGAAAAATTCCAGTTGATGAGATGTGCGTTAGTTAAATGCATTTTTTTGCAGACAAAATTTAGAAGGAAAAAAAAAACAGAGGAAATTATTTTTCATTTATTAGATTTTTAACTTACTTACTAGGTAACTAAAGGTGGTGAGTTACCTATTTTACCCACAACAACAACCCTATGAGTTGGGCAGAGCTGAGAGAAAGTGACCCAAATTTACGCAACTAGATTTCATGCCTAAGGCAGGGCTACAATTCACAATCTTCTGGTTTCTATGCTAGGATCTTAACCATTATATAAAACTGAAGGAAAAGGAAAAGGAAAAGCAGCTGTTTAGATAACTTGTTCTAAAATCAGAAATGTAAATCAAATGATAAAGCAGGATCAGTCCAAGATTTTATCAATGTTCACAGGGAAATGTTTTTAACTATGATTCAACTGAATATTTTCCTATAAACAATTGCAACACAGATTGCACTGCTATTATATTATTTCTTATTTTAATGCAGCTCCTCAAAAGGAAGCCAGAGATATGAGAAACACTGAAAAGCAATATGAACTCCCTCATGTGGTACTTGAATGCCTGTGCTTACATGAAGATGTTGTAGTTTCATTGGCAACAATAAAGGACATGTGGTGTGACTTCTAGATGCTGAATGTGGAACTCAGATCATCTTCAATGGCATTTGGATTTTTTCCATCTTCAGTTATATGAAGACAGTTCTTATATTCTAACTTTCTCTGTTATGATTCTTATTTGGTGAGTTGTGTTTTGATTTTGTCCTTCTGAGGTTGCATTATTTGACACTGGCATTTATAAATATTTTTTAGGGATTTTGGTAGCATTTTTGCAAATTTATTTATATTCTTGTAATTGGGGGTTTACTGGAAATGATTTTTATTGCCGCCTGTCACAAACTGGATGTAACCAGGTCCAGTATGAGATTTTCAGCTTAGAATTCCAAATCTCTCACTGACTGTAATCTGACATAAAGAAATGGCTAAAAATTTTTCGTAATGTAATAGAATTGGAAACAAATAGAAGAAGCTAATCCTTTCTTAATGGGAGGTTTACTGTAAATTTCATACAAATTAGTGCACAGTTTGTTCTAAACATTTTTATTTTTATTTATTTATTTTAAAAAAACTGGTAACGGAAACATTCATTCATATCATGAATTCTTTGGAATCTAGTTTGACACATAGCAAATTGGGAAATTCTGAATTTTGGTCCAGCTATTCATGAATAAAAAATGTACCGTGTTTCTCTGAAAATAAGACCTTGTCTTATTGTTATGCTGGGCTTCTCGTTAACAGCCCCCAGTGAGAGAGGAATGCAAAGTCAAACACACACATGCTGGCTCAGGAGAAATAAAAGTAGTTTACCCGAAACAGTGTTAAAAGCACACACGTTTAAGCAGAGTCAAATTTCTCTCACCCAGATAACAATCCTGGAATGAGGTCAAAAGCAGGAACAAAAGAGAGCAATTAAGGCAGCTGTGATTCCGCACAGCTCCCCCTTCTTTGAGTCCACAAGAGTTAACTGTGAATTGTCCAAATAGTCAACAGAAGTCCTGGAATAGTTCAAACCTTGGCAATGATCCTTCTCCAAATGAATAAACGCCCACATGTGCACTCCCTAAAGCCTGTAATTTATCCTCAAACCCATTAACCTAATTGTCTCAGCAACAGGTGTTCTCCCTTATCTCTGACGATACCTGCACAGTTGGTCCCTTCTAGCCATGAGCCTGCGCATGCGGGCATCTATCCACCGATCCTCCTCCGAGTCTGACCTCTCACTAATGGGGTCATTAACTAATGGGCTGGCTGTACCCATCTCTCCATCTGATTCTGATTCTCCACCATCTGACCTTGGCAATGAATCTTCACTATCAGAAGCTGTTGGCAATAATACAAGTCTCTGTGAACCTGAGGATTCCCCTAGACCAAATCCCCCATTGCAGGAGCTGGCCCAGAGCCAACCACAATACTTATATTTTTTGAAATCTGAAATAAGCACTTGGCCTTATTGCCATGTACTCAAAAGTCTGATTGGGCTTATTATTGTTGTGAGTGGTCCACGACCAGGTCAGATTCTGGGGAGGATGAACCGGGTCTGTCTTGGTATCCTAGGCCAATGTTCTTGACAACTGAGTCAAAGAGTGAGGAAGAATTGGAACCTGAGAAACCTGAAGAACCTCCAGAGACTGTAGAAACCCCAATGATGGTAATGTCTGAATCAGAGGAGGAGGGAGACATGGGAGATCAGGAATCTCTATTAGATGCCCGGGTAAGAAGGTCACGAAGCAGACAGGAATATCTTTATAGGAAA
Source organism: Erythrolamprus reginae (assembly GCF_031021105.1). NCBI lineage: Eukaryota > Metazoa > Chordata > Lepidosauria > Squamata > Dipsadidae > Erythrolamprus > Erythrolamprus reginae. The sequence continues at coordinate 103,835,058 of NC_091952.1, read as the reverse complement.
AGATTCAGAAGGTGAGTCTATGAAAGAAAGTCTAGACAGTTATATCTCTAGGAAACAGTTGACTATACCCAGACAGGATGTAAGGGAGTTTTTTGGGGTAAAGGGGCATGGAGTTCCAACGTTTGTAAATGATGGAAGTCCAAGATTCGGGGTTCCAGAAATGTTTCGCTGGCAATCTGCTCTTATTCTTCTAACCTCATTGAGCAGAGACGTAGCTGTGTGAGGAAAACCTGGAGAACTGTGAGTGTGCATGTGTGACCGAAGAAACATTGTCTCACTGAAGAACATTAATTAGCTTTGATTCTCAGCTACAGCCCGGACCTTTCTCTCTTAGCCAATTTTAACCAAGAAAGCTGCCAAGATGGACTGAAACATCTGAATTTGCTTGTATAAATCCTGCTTTACTTATAAACGTGTTTGATTTGAAATATCAGCGTTTGGATTCTCCTTTTGTTCCAATCTGAGTAGGCTGAGCAGAACAATTATCAGGGGATGTCTTATTTTGGGGAAAACAAGATAGTATCGCTGATATTTTACTATATTTTTAAATGATTGTGTCACAGCACAATAATGTGTGGTCAGATGATCACACTAAGAAGACCATCTATAGTTGTTCAGGTACAAGTAAATAGAACTCGTTGGTTATGAACCAAATAGGACCCATCCTTTTTTTCCATTGAAACTATATGAAAAGAATTTACCTGCAGTCAGGAGTGGGCTTCTAGCACCATCTGTCTCCTTAATAATCAATTGAACATGCAACACATTGCATGGTCACATGACCATTTTAAAAGGAAAGATGGTGGTGATGATGATAATCTTTGTACAGCATTTACCAGCTCTTTTTTTACAAAGGAAAAATAGAGTCATCCACCAAAAGTGACTTTGCTCTCCCTCTGCTTCAAAAAAGTTATAATCAGAATCATATCACTGTATTTTATGATTCATGCACACTTGAATATACCAGTTTCTAAGAGACAAAACCAGTTTTTTTTAAAAAGTTCTAAATTGTAGAATAATCTCCTCTGAAAACCCACAGGGGAGATTCTAGATAAAACATTCCAGGGTCATTAAAGGTCAGAGTTGCCAGTGACAAAATTACCCTCTCCATATTTCCTTCAACCTCTACCTAGACTTTTCCTTATCTGGAAAGCCTGCAAGAAAAAAAATGTTATCAGTTCTGCAAAGGCATTGTAAGTTTGTAGTGCTAAGAATCTCTATCAATAAAGATTTAAAATGACTCAATTTGGTATCAGATCTGCATTGGATTTATTTATTTAACATAACACATGCATGTTACATTGCAAATCTCTGAAGCAGCAAACATTTTGAAAATCAGTAATACCTGTAATACCTGAAGAACATACCTCTCTAAACTCAAGTAGTAAGAACTGAAAAGAAAACAATATAATATAAATAACACTAAAGTGATACTTACACATATCTCCAAAAGCTCCCTTGGTGACGTTTTTAGCTTGCTTAACGGTCACAGTAAATTTGTGTGAATACTGATGTTCCACCTAAATGCCAAACAACAATTGATTAGGAAATAAAATAATTACTGTATACCCAATAGAAAGCTCTTTAAGTGAATTTTCAGCTAATTTATAGTTCCCCTTTCCTCCCCAAAGAAAATTAAGTACACACCGGAACACACAACATTGTGTATTATAAAGTTATTTTCTCCTCAGCTTTACTGAAAATTCAGATCAATAGGATACATTGAGCAGAGCTGACTGCCACCACTCCTATTCATTTGTGGTTGTTTCCTTCCTCTTTGTATTTGAGTTTGAGTTTCATCATATGAACTCTCCTCCCCTTCAAGCACAGGTACTGTTCAAATATGTCATCAGTCAGGAAGAGCATTGTATAGAAGTAGACATTGATTCTACAAGAATATTTGCAATCTTTTAGGTACATTTGCAGGTACATTCCTCCCATGAGAAAAATAAAATTTTTGATTTGATTAAATACATTTTTATGATGCCTAAATATCATAGAATACAACTCACAAATATACAAAAAAAAATCTGTATTCAGGACTATATGGATTTATAGCAGTGATTTTTTAATTTTGCAGGTTTGGGTAACTTTTTCAATAATGTGTCCTATGCCAAAAAAACCCCTTTATCCATCAATCAGTCCAAGCTTGGACATATTCTAATATATTCACCGTTTACTCTCTGCTAAATTTCAAAAGTCTTTGCAAGCAATGTTTATATTAAGAAGTTGGCTTTCAGAGACGATGCAAAGAAAAACCTTGCTTTTGCCTTTATCTTGTGTGAATCCAAAATGAAACTTGTCATTTCCATGCAAAGCAAGGAAGCAACTGAAGGAGAAAGCAACTTCTCCATCTTATATCCCCCATATGAATCAAAGCATAACTCCTATTATTGCCTTCATGACAAGCACACTCTATCTAGGGAAACCAAAATATAGGAAGCGTATTCTGCTTCAAGAGACAGACAGAAATCTGTCAATGTTTGCAAACTGAAAAATGACTTGATAGGCAACCTATTAAATGAACTAATTTCAATAATAGTTTGCTATTTATTAAAGTTGCATTACATAGTCATATTAATGCTGCTATTATTGCTTTGATATATTCAAAATAGTTTTTACGTCCACAAAAAATAAACACAAAAATCTAAAATATTTGTTGTGAGCCGCTCCGAGTTTTCAGAGAGGGGCGGCATACAAGTCTAATAAATTATTATTATTATTATTATTATTATTATTATTATTATTATTATTATTTGAAAATTTGTAATTCAATCATTATAGAAGCCTTTTATATTTTTTATGATACTGAAAAGATTATCAAGCATCCTATTCTGGAAAAAACATTCCTTGGATGAGGTCAGAAAGATTTATTTCTTTACAATCACTACTAGCTGCACCTTTACAATCTTTGTCTGGTGGTGAGGGGATAAATGTTTCTGACTTGCATTGCTATGAAAAACCACATTCATTTTGCTACTTCGATTCTGTAGAGATAAGAGGCTTGCACCAGCATTTTGAACTGTGGTTGGAAACAAACTGATAGACTTTCATGCAAAAATGTCAACTGTTGCAACAGCTAGTAAGGCTGAATGACTAGGGATGAAATATATAACGGGCTGGGATATATAACAACCCTGATCCTTCTGCCCTCCGCAGACCAGAATATTATTGATGGAATCAAACAGAATTTGGCAATTTTCTTCCTGAGAACAGCCATGGGCAAGATTAACATGGACAGGAGCAAAGAAACAGAAATTATCTCTCTGTTGGTTGTAGGATTTTGTTGAGTGACAGCATCAAATCCAAGCAATAGAAGAAAATCAAGTACGATCTTGCTATCTGGGTTGATGATAACAATCAGAGCAGATCCTAACAATGCAATCGCTTAAAGGATTGCTGGTAGACTCAGAGAAATGCAAAGGCAAATATTATTGGATTGCTCAGGGGGGGGGGAAAGCAACTATCTTCCAAACTATATTGCAGTTATCTGCTCAGCAGCCTGATTCCACCTATTAATGAATGATGGATACCAATGAGCTTTATATATTTGAATAATGAGACATAATATTAATATGCAGAAGAAAGAAAAATATTTGGCCCTTGTTGGAGAATTATAACCTGTTCCAAATTATGTCCAGTTGCTTCTGGTTTTATTTTTTAAGAAAAAAAGCCCTTTTTTTTCCATATACCACCTCTATGAAGGAGATAGGTGGTTAAGATATTTGATAAATAGGGAGGGAGGGAGGGAGGTATAACCAGCTCACAGCTTGTATGAAGACACCCTCCTTGTCTTTCGTAAATTACTCAAGACCCATCTACACCACCAGGCATGGGGGAGTTGAGACACCTTTCCGCCAGGCTTTTTTATATTTATGTTTGGATATGTATGTGTTGTTTGCTTTTTAAATATGATAGGGTTTTTTATGTGCTTTTTTAAATATTAGATTTGTTTGCGCTAGAATATTGTTTTTATTATTGTTGTGAGCCGCCCCGAGTCTTCGGAGAGGGGCGGCATACAAATCTAATAAATAAAATAAATAAATTTTAAAAAAGTTTTTGGCACGAAATGTTCAAACAGATTTGGTGGGGAAAAGTCCTATCGTGATTTTAAAACAAATCATAGAATGTCAATTATTTTTACATAAAGCTAATTCTTGAATGAAATTGACCAATTATATAATAGCAAATTTACATAAAAGCAAGGAAAACCCATGTTGTTATATTTCCAACATGAACCCTTTTCTCCAGGAGATGGCAGTCAAAGCTTATTTCAAAGCATTCTTAAACAATATGACTATTACTTTATTCATCACAACTTGCAGTATTCCACTACCATTCCTTTCCCCCCACTAATTCAAACCTCAAATAAAAAGGGGGAAAAAGAGGAAAAACCTTATTGCATCAACATTGCTTTTTGAGAATTATTGTCTCAGGGGATATGACTGCCATAAGAGTCAAACCCAAATTACAAACTAAAAAAAAATTCCGAGAAAGTGAAGGATATTTTTAGAAGAATGTTATGATAAAGGATTTGGTGGCCTTCTTGTTTGGTGAGCATGTTTTATTGACTACAATTACAGGAACTTTATGCAGAAAATGTGTGCATTTGAGAACATGATTTTTACAGTAACTGTTGAGTTGTTTCCCTAATGTATGAAGTCAAGCAGCCAAAACACTTTGCTAATTCCTAGATACTGAAAACAAATAGTATCACATTCAAAATGATTCATCCAGTTTACCTAGTAGGTGTTTCACTTGCTGCCATAAATTAAATAGGCGTTGATTGCTTACCTGAACGCCTCTTCTCGTACGGTGAGTGGGTACAGCAGTCACATGGGTTGCTCCTGTCCAATCCGTTGGAACTGAGCCTAGTATTAAAAAAGACTGCTGGATCCGCCCCTTCCCCAGAATTCGCGAATCCGTAGACTAGGCTCAGTAGTGAAGCTCTTTAATGTTCAACTCTCGTGTGTTATAAGAAATTAGAATAGAAGGTAAAGAAGACCACACAAAGGGAGGGAAGTGACTGCTGTACCCACTCACCGTACGAGAAGAGGCGTTCAGGTAAGCAATCAACGCCTATTCTCCGTACTGAAGGAGTGGGTCCAGCAGTCACATGGGACATACCCAAGAGATAGGTCCCTAGGGTGGGAGTACATTGCTATCGTGAGAGATAACGGATTGGAGTACTCTTCTTCCGAAGGCAGCGTCTGCTGATGCGTACGAATCAATCTTGTAGTGTTTTATAAAGGAATTTGGCGAGGCCCAAGTGGCTGCTTTGCAGACTTCTTCCAACGGAGCCTGAGTCGCCCAAGCGGCAGATGTGGCAGCACTTCTGGTGGAATGCGCTGTAATATTCCTTGGAATGGAGAGGGAAGCTGTCTCGTAGGCCTTTGAGATGGCCCCTCTGATCCAACGACCTATTACTGTGGAAGACACTCTGGATGCCAAGGATCTGGGATGGTAGGCTATGAAGAGTGCTTCAGATCTCCGGATGGATCTTGTGCGTTGGATATAAATCCTTAGCGCTCTAGTGAGATCTAGAGTGTGCCATCTAATCGCCAGGGGATGCTCTCGTTGGAGGCAGAAAGAAGGTAAAACGATATCCTGAGATCTGTGGAACATGGAACTGACCTTGGGTAGAAAGGTGGGGTCCAGCCGCAGAACCACCTTATCCTGGTGAAACTGACAGAGGTCCTGTCTGATAGAAAGGGCTGCCAACTCAGATATGCGTCGGGCGGAAGTAATCGCCACCAGGAATGCTACCTTGAAGGATAGGTACCTGAGGGACGCAGAGTTCAGGGGTTCGTAAGGTGCTTGAGTAAGAGAGTGGAGAACCCGTGGCAAGTCCCAGGTTGGATATCTGTGGATTTTAGAAGGCCTGAGATTGGCCACTCCTCTTAGAAATTCTTGGATTTCTGGAAGGGAGCGTAGGGGCTGCCTGCGAGGCCCCGCCAAGACGGAAGAGATAGCGGCCAGATGGCGGCGGATGGTGCTGGTAGAGAGACCTTGGTGGAAACCTTTCATAAGGAAGGCGATTATCCTGTGTATGGGAAGACACAGGGGGGATAAGCCCTCCTGCGAGCACCACTGATGAAATTTGGACCAAGTATGGTCGTAGATCCGATTGGTAGACCCCCTTCTGGATTTCAGAATGATTTCCACTGTGTCTGGGTCATACCCTCGCAGGTCTAAGTCCCTCCGGATAACAGCCAGGCGGTGAGGTGGAACCACTCTGGATCCGGATGGAAGGAGGCCCCCTGCCGCAACATATCCTCCGAAGCGGGGAGTCGCCAGGGGTCCTGGACGGACAGTTGTTGAAGGTCCGCGAACCAGGGCCTGCGAGGCCAGTGAGGGGCAATCAGGATTACACGTGCTTTCTCCAGGAGGATTTTGTTGATCACGTCTGGCAGAATTGGAATTGGAGGGAAGGCATACAGTAGGCCTGGAGGCCAAGGACTCCTGAGGGCATTGACTGCCTCCGCTCCCGGAGACGGGAACCTGGAGATGAAGCGGGGAAGCTGGGTATTGTCTCTGGTCGCGAATAGATCCAACACTGGATGGCCGAACCTGAGGCAGATTTGGTGGAACAGTGACTGATGGAGATTCCACTCGCCTGGATCTATGGTGGCTCGTGAGAGCCAGTCCGCTTGGACGTTGAGGCTCCCCGAGATGTGATCGGCTAGAAGCGATTGGAGATTTTTCTCTGCCCAAAGACCCAACTTCAGGGCCTCCCTCATGAGGGCCTTGGATCTTGTGCCTCCCTGTCTGCAAATATGGCTTTTGGTGGCTATATTGTCGGTGAGAATCAGCACATGTTGGTTGGATATGTGAGGTTGGAATTGCTTTAGAGCTAGAGACACGGCTCTTAATTCTAGCCAATTGATGGGCTTGGAAGCCTCCTCCGGTGACCATGTGCCCTGAGCTAAAAGACCTTGGGCGTGGGCTCCCCAGCCCGAGAGGCTGGCATCTGTGGTGACTACAAACTGGTCGGGACACCGGAAGGGGGATCCCTTGTCTAGGGCTGGAGAAGTCCACCACTTGAGGGATCTGTGAACCGACGGTGGGATGGTGATGCGTCGATTCGAGTTGCTGTGGCCTGATCTCTGAAATGGTAATAGTAGCCATTGAAGTTCCCTGGCGTGAAGGCGGGCCCAGGGAACAATACCAATACATGACACCATCTTACCCAAAAGGGAGGATAGGGTGACAATGGAGGCCGATTGCTGGGGCAGGATGCGAGCAATGAGATCCAAAATGCTGCGTTTTCTCTCATTGGAGAGAAAAACCTGGGATATTTCGGAATTAATGATAGTCCCCAGATGCAGGATGGAAGTGGATGAATCAAGATGACTCTTGTTAAGGTTTATGGAAAAACCATGGTTCTGTAGAACCGACATGGTAGAGGAGAGGTCTGCAGCTACACCAGCTCTGGAATTACCATGAATTAAAATGTCATCTAAATAACATAAAATATGAATGGGAGAGGCCCGGATATGAGCCGCCAAGGATCCCAAGAGTTTAGTGAAAACCCTGGGAGCTGAGGAGAGCCCAAAAGGCATAGCCCTATACTGAAAATGCCTGCCTTGAAAGGCAAAGCGCAGAAATCTCCTATGGACCTTGGCAATGGGGATATGGAGGTAGGCCTCAGTGAGATCTAGAGACACCATAAAGTCTCCTCGATGAAGACCTGATAAAATGGAAGATAGGGAGTGCATTTTGAATTTTCTATATTTAATGAAGCGGTTTAATTTCTTTAGGTCCAAGATGGCTCTCCAACCTCCAGAAGTCTTAGGGACCATGAAAAGGATGGAATAGAAGCCTAAACCTCTCTGGAGAGAGGGGACCGGTTGAATAGCTCTAATAGTCAACAAATGAGAAATAGCCTCCTCCATTCGAATACGAGATGGAGAGGAACTGGGAGAGGGACAAGAAATAAAACGGTTAGGGGGAGAAGAAATAAACTCTAACCTTAGGCCCCTTTCCACTGTGTCAATGACCCAGGGGTCCTTACAAGAGCGGTGCCAGGCGGAAGAGAACCAGGCTAGGCGACCGCCTATAGGCAGGTGAGAAAACTTACCATCTGGTTCTTTTGGAAGTTCTGGTAGTAGAGGATCCTCTCTGATAGCGGGACCCTCTGCCCCTGGTGGTTCTAGCTTGGGATCGAAAGCGAGGGGAATACTGACCTGGGCTCTTGTGAAATGCGAAGCTTTGATCCTGCTGACGCCCGGTGCGCCGAAAGGACTGCGGTTTCGGGGCCTTCTTGGTGGTAGGTCCCAAGACCTTTTTCTTGTCTGCGTTTTCCGTAAGGAGAGGGTCCAGAAGATCTCCGAAGAGGAGGTTACGTTTCAGTGGACCCATAGCTAACTGCCATTTCTGTCTTACCCCCGCCTGCCAAGGGCGGAGCCATAGAAGCCTTCTGGCCGTTGTGGAGGCTGCTACTGACCTGGCTGCAAATCTGGAAGATTGGAGAGTAGCATCTGCTATATATTGGGCAGCTGCGAAGATTTTGTTGAAATCCTGTTGGCCCCGTAAGTCATCTGGAGGCAGGTGTAGTTGGAGCTGACGAAGCCATAAGAGCATAGCTCTGGAAAAGAAGGATGCCGCTGCAGCACTCTTAATGGCCCATGAGTCTGCAAGGAGACTTCTTTTGAGCATTGTTCAAGTCGTTTGTCCTCTGGCCGGAGGACCTCCTCTGCCTCGCCCGGCATGGCAGCCGTTGAGTGGAGCGTCTTCACTGGTTCATCTGGCCTGGGACATGTTAGGAGTTCCTCATAGGAGGGGGAGAGCTTGTAGAGCTTCTTGTCCTTGGGAGTGGGAGTGAAGCCTATGGTTGGGTGGTCCCACTGTTTAAGCAAGGCATCCTTAAACAACTTGGGCATAGGAATTACCTCATTGTCTTCCTGTTCCTCCATGAAGTAAGGAAGATTTTCCTCTGGGGGTTCTGTGGAAGGAGTAGCTTGCTTCTCTTGCCCGGCTAGCCCCGTAGATACTCTAGCTTTTAGCAGGAGAGATTTGAAAAGCTGCGAAGGGAAAATAGCAGCTGGGGCTGGAATCTTAATCTGAGATTCCTCATCCTCCGACAGACGCTGAAAGGGGTCATCATCCTCTTCTGCATCCACGTCCTCATCCTCTTCCTGAGAGGAGTCAGAGACCTCCATGACTGGGGCTCTGTAGGAAGGAGAAGAACTCACGGGACGGGAGGAGCGAGGGGGAGGATGAGACAGAGGAGGTACATTTAAAGATGAGAGTCTAGCATCAATAGTGTTAGTCAGAATAGTCAAGATAGACTGAAACTCCGGTGGCAAGGAAGAAATATCAGCCGGAAAAGCCTGAGGATCCCTGAGGCCCTGAACAGGTTCTGGCTGGGGGAAATCCTCGGTAATATCTGGCTCCTCTGGACCTAAACCCCATAGGTTAGGTTGGGGTGGATTTAGGTTTGGCTCATCCAGGGATAGCACAGGTACCCCAGAGGGAGGCAGGTTAGAGGCCTCCGGGGGGGTAGGGTTGATATGCACTTGGGCCTGCACCTTAAAACGTTTGGCTGATTTATCATGTATTTTTTGTAGGGCTAGGTCCCTTCTCTTCTCAGCCCTAGTGGGCTTGGCTAAAGACTGAGAGCCTGAGGAAGAGGAGGAAGAGGCCTGGGGAAGCTCAGAAGGATTACCAGTAGGCCTAACCTCTTTGGAACCTTTGGTAGTGCCTCTCTTGGGAAGGGAAGCCATAGTCTGAGCAATTACAGAAGACAAAGCTTGAGCCAAAAATTAGGGGGGAGAAGAATTATTTTGTGGAATTCCCAAGAGGATAGGTGACCCTGCTCCTAGGCTCAGGAGCTGCTGCGCCTTAAGAGGCAATCCTGGGCGATACCAAGAGTTCTTGTCCTTAAGTGCAGCGTGGCAGGCCTCACTAACTTAACTTTAAGAAAAACCAAGGCACACTGGTTGGAGGCCACTTCCGTGGAGAATAGGCCCGAGGGAACTCAAAGCGACGACTCCAGGGTCAGGCGGCGGGCTGTAGGCACTAATGGCCGACCCCTTAGGGCAGAACCGAAAGTGCAACTTACTGGGCGTCAGAGCCTTGGCGCCAAAATAACTGCTCCGTTATTTGCAATAGGAGCGACTAAGCCCGGGAGACAAATCAAGTCCCACACCGCGGGAGGTAAATAGCCCTTAATTAGTTGAAAGAATAAAGCTTGCTCTCGGCAGGACCTCCAAGGCCGGAATTAACAAACCGGCCGCGGCTACAGCACGGAGGGAAAAACCGCGAATGGCTGAGCCGTTAACTTCTCCCCCAACTCAAAGCCCAGTAGGGCTGAGAAAAAAACTGCCGGCAAGCTGAGTAATGGAAAAATCTTACTTGCTATTGAAGGGAGATCGAAGGGAAGGTGTTTTATCGAGAGGAACGAGCATTCACACACATCCGAGGATGCGAACTGAGCGAATTCTGGGGAAGGGGCGGATCCAGCAGTCTTTTTTAATACTAGGCTCAGTTCCAACGGATTGGACAGGAGCAACCCATGTGACTGCTGGACCCACTCCTTCAGTACGGAGAAGTACTAAAGAAACTAATGACTTCAAGGTGAAATTATTAAATATGTACTTTTTAAACAAAAAAAACCTTGGTTTTTCAGAGATTAATCAGAAAGCCCCACTGATATGAACTGATGATAATAAAACTACCAATACAAGATAACCTATGGTGATTAACTCCTAATTTACAACTCCTAATCACTTTGATTTGGTAAAAATAATTCCTCCTAAATAATATTATGAGCATAATATTATAATATTATATTATAATATTATCAAAGGACAGCAAACAAGACCATTGGTTTTTAGTGCATGTATTTCTATCTGATCTGTGTTCTGTGTTTACTAGTCCTCACTGACCAACTGCTTTGTTTAATGACATTCAAGGTTACAACAGTATCTATTAAAAAATCCTTGCATTTACAATTGTTACAATATTCCATAGTCACATAATTCCCACTTCGGTGGTTTGCAACTGGTATTTATAACTGATGAAGTGGACAAGGCCATTGGTGTTGTGAGTTCCTCCACCGGCTTAATAGACCCATGTCCCTCTTGGCTGGTTTCATCCAGTAGGGAGATGACACAAGGCTGGATCCAGGGGGTCATCAATACTTTAATGTCTCCATTAAAAAGAGGCAATGGTGCGTCCCCTCTTCAAGAAGCCATCACTGGATCCGGCTATTCTAAACAACCATCGTCCTCTCTCCAACCTTCCCTTTTTAGAGAAGATTATTGAGAAAGTGGTGGTGCTCCAGCTCCAATGGTCCTTGGATGAAGTTGATTATCTGGGCCCTCAACAGTCCAGTTTCAGGCCCGGTTACAGCACTGAAACTGCTTTAGTCAAACTGATGGATGACCTCTGGCAAGCCCAGGATAGGGGTTATTCATCTATCCTGGTGCTTCTTGATCTCTCAGCAGCTTTCAATACCATCGACCATGGTATCCTTCTGCGCCAAGTGGAGGGGTTGGAAGCAATGTTCCCTCTAATTTTTTTTCAGTGTGGGACTGAGCGGCATAGAAGTATGTATGTATGTATGTATGTATGTATGTATGTATGTATGTATGTATAAATAAATAAATAAATAAATAAATAAATAAATCTCCCCCCTGCCTGTGTGTGTGTGAACTCTTGAACCATTTCCAAAAACAGGTGAGGGCTGGGGGGTTTTCCCCCTCTGTTATTATTTAAGTGCTTTCTACCATATGCTTTAAATCAAGAGTCACTTCTCTCTCTGTTTCTCTCTCTTTCCTGTCATTCTCTGCCTCAATCATTTTCTCATTTCTTTTTTCTCCCCTTTTTTCTATCATTTCTCTCTCTCTCTTCCTTCCAATCTTCTCTCCCTCTCTTGCTTTTTCTCTCTCTCACTCTCTTCCTTCCTCTCTCCTCTCTCTCTTTTTCTTCCTTCCTCTCTCTCTCTCTTTCTTCCTTCCACTCTCTCTCTCTTCCTTCCTCTCTTCTCTTTTTCTCTCCCCCCTCTTGCTGTCTCTCTCTTTTTCTCACTTTATCCCTCTCTCCTTTTTATCTCGCTGTCTGTTGCTCTCTTTCTTTCTCTCTCTCTTGTTTTGTCTTTCTCTCTCTTGTTTTCTTTCTCTCTCTCTTGCTTTCTCTCTCACGATTTCTCCCTCTTGTTCTCTCTCACTATCTCTATCTCTCTCCCCTTTTTTTCTCTCTCTCTTTCTCACTTTCTCTCTATCTCGCTCTGTCTGTTGCTCTCTCTCTCTCTCTTGTTCTCTCTTTCTCTCTTTTCTTCTCTGTGGAGTCTGGCTAAGGTTTTTCTTATTTTGAATGTTCTGGGTGGGCTGACAGGGGGATGGGAAGCGTGCGCGCAAGTGCACCCGACATTGCAAATAACCTTCGCCGGCCTCCGCTGTGAGAAGAATGCCTGCCTCGCCTCTCCTCCAGCCCCCTCGCTGACAGCCCCCTCACTGAAAGCGCTCTTGGTGAAGGGAATACGAGAGGGGCGGGACGGGCGTTCCCAAAGCACTCAGAGCAGCTAGCGGCCAGATGAGGAGGATGAGAAGCCACAGACGCCAGGGCTGCTGCAGCCACCGCTGTGGGAGGAGCCGTACCCCAAGAAAGCCGGAGGGGGCGGATAGAGCGGGTGGGGGCAGCGGCGAGAAGCCAGGGGCACGAGGGGACTGGAGGCGGCCGATAATCAAAATAACCTTCGCTGGCCTATGCACTTTCGTCACTCTCCACCCCCAACTCCAACACCCGGTGTTTGCACAGGTTCCCCTGGTGCACCAGTTGCGGCCCTATTTGTACAGGGAGTCTCTTCTCACAATCATGCACGCCCTCATTACCTTAAGATTCGATTACTGCAATGCCATCTACATGGGGCTACCTTTAAAGAACGTTTGGAGATTACAGTTAGTATAAAATGCAGCTGCGTGAACTGTTATGAGCCTTTCAAAGTATACCTAGATCTCAACACCACTCCACGAGCTGCATTGGCTACCAATTGGTCTCCGAATGCAATTTAAAGTGTTGGTTCTGACCTATAAAGCCCTACATGGCTTAGGATAAGGTTACTTACACGACCATCTCCTGATTCATAAATCCCAGGAACCAGTGAGGTCCCACACTGTTGGTGGGACCATCTGGAGGGACCTAGGGGTAGAGCTTCTCTGTTGCAGCTCCGGCCCTTTAGAATTAAATCTTCCCAGAGATTTGTACTGCCCCCCATCTTCCTGGCCTTTCGCAAGGTTTTGAAGACCCACCTCTGCCAGCAGGCTTTGGAGTATTGACATTCTGCTTCAGCCATGTGTATGGTTGTAATTGAATGTATGTAGGTGATTGTTTTAAATATGTTGGGGTTTTATACTACATTAGATTTTAGATTAGTTTTTACTGCTGGATTTCTTACATGTTTCTATTGTATTTATCCATGCTTTGTAAGCCACCCTGAATCTACAGAGAAGGGTGGCCCAGAAATCCAATTAATAAATAAATAATAAACAATAAACTGTCAAAATATCCCACTGTCCTATAGTCACTATTTCTGGGCTTGACAACCAGCTTCCAACAAGCAGAGTTAAGGAGGAACTCAGAAGTAAAATTGCATGTTATCAACCACAATGATTCACCTAACAAACAGACTGGAAGTAAACTGGTCATAAGTCAGTCATGGTTACATGATTTTCCAATTAGCAACTATTGTGGTCACTAAGCAAGATCTATATGTATTCTAAATTACACCCCAAATGAAATTATATATTAAGAAATAAAATAAATAAAATGAAACAAGAAGGAACAAGTAGAGTATTAACTTTCAAGAGAGACAAATAATTGTGAAAACACTGAGCAAAACATAAATGGATAAAGAAGCAAGACAAAATTGACCAGAATGAAATATTAACATTGTCCAGCAAGAAAGGGAACCCAGTATAGAAACCAAAATCTAATTCTGGAAGGGATTTTCCCAATTACTTCTTTCTTGCACGTACACAATGGCATTTCTTGTAGATATATATTGACGTTTTCATATGCTTAATGCTTTGGTGTTCCTCATTTTATAAGAACTACAATGCCTTTTGTTGTATTTCAGCAACTTTAAAGTAATAAAGAGTTATTTAGCAGGAATTATAATATCAGGGAAAAAATGCAACAGGATAATCACTTAAAATTTTAGTTTGCATCTGTAACCTCAATGGGAGGTGCTAATCTACAGATATAATGAGAAAAATCTGAAGTCTTTCTTTCAAGTTAAGAATAAAACCACTGTTAGGACATATTGTACATCATGATTATTTTAATCAATACTTCTCTGTCTCTTTGAGCCCAAACCAATAGCATGAAGATGCAAGACAGTTACCATATTTTTCGGAGTACAGTGATCCCTCGATTTGCGCGTTCTCGATTAGCGCGAAACGCTGCAACGCGGTTTTTCAAAAAATATTAATTAAAAAAATAAAATATTAAAAAATAAAAAATAAGTCCACGCTAGTTCTCTCTCTCTTTCTCTCCCTGTTGCCGGCGTGGTATATGAGAGAGAAAGAGAGAGGCAGAGGTCGGGCGCATTACCGGGAGGTGGAGGCGGCATGGGGACGCTGGGTGCCAGGGACTCCGAGGAGGGGGTGGACGTCTGTTCCCTGAATGGAGACCGCCGGCCGCTCAATCGGGCCGGCAGGGAACAGAATGGAGCCTTCCGCGGCGGGGCTGGTAGGAGGGGAGCCGAGGATGGAACCGAGCCCAGCCCCGTGGCATTCGCCTTCCTCCCGCCTGCAGCCGAGTGATCGTGGGCTCCTTCGCAACCTCAGAGAGCTTCCTGGTTTTCGTGAGCTTTCATGCCCAGGAAGCTCTCCGAGGTTGCGAAGGAGCCCAGGATCACTCGGCTGCGGGTGGCAGGAAAGCGAATGTCACGGGGCTGGGCTCGGCTCCCCCAGCCCCGCCGCGGAACGCTCCATTCTGTTCCCTGCCGGCCCGATTGAGCGGCCGGCGGTCTCCATTCAGGGAACAGAATGGAGCCTTCCGCGGCGGGGCTGGGGGAGCCGAGCCCAGCCCCGTGACATTCGCTTTCCTGCCACCCGCAGCCGAGTGATCCTGGGCTCCTTCGCAACCTCGGAGAGCTTCCTGGGCATGAAAGCTCACGAAACCCAGGAAGCTCTCTGAGGTTGCGAAGGAGCCCACGATCACTCGGCTGCAGGCGGGAGGAAGGCGAATGCCACGGGGCTGGGCTCGGTTCCATCCTCGGCTCCCCTCCTACCAGCCCCGCCGCGGAAGGCTCCATTCTGTTCCCTGAATGGAGACCGCCGGCCGCTCAATCGGGCCGGCAGGGAACAGAATGGAGCGTTCCGCGGCGGGGCTGGTAGGAGGGGAGCCGAGGATGGAGCCGAGCCCAGCCCCGTGACATTCGCTTTCCTGCCACCCGCAGCCGAGTGATCCTGGGCTCCTTCGCAACCTCGGAGAGCTTCCTGGTTTTCGTGAGCTTTCATGCCCTGGAAGCTCTCCGAGGTTGCGAAGGAGCCCACGATCAGTCTCGGCTGCGGGTGGGAGGAAGGCGAATCCCCCGTGGGCTCCGTTACATCTTCCGCTGCCAGCCAGGCCATGCTGGCGGCAGCGGAACAATCGCTGGCTGTCAACTTTTTTTAAAAAAACTGGGCAGGAGCTGACTTGCCTCCCCAGTGCTAAAAAGAAAAGTTGACAGCCAGCGCTGCGAAACCGCCGAAACCGGAAGGGGCGAGGTGGGGGAGAACGGGAGACTCAGCATTCCGTCAGCCGCAGCGCTGGCTGTCAACTTTTCTTTTTAAAACTGGGCAGGAGCTGACTTGCCTCCCCAGTGCTAAAAAGAAAAGTTGACAGCCAGCGCTGCGACTGACGGAATGCTGAGCCTCCCGTTCTCCCCCACCTCGCCCCTTCCGGTTTCGGCGTTCGGAGTCCGGCGCTGGGGCCATGCGGGGCCGCTCATCCAGGGGGGCGTGGACTGGCAAGCGGCAAGCGGCAAGTGATCTGGCGGGAAGACCAAGGGAAGGTTCCTTCAGCCGCCCAACACCTGATCCGCTCCGCAGCGCGGCAGCAGCGAGGAGCCGAAGATGGGGTTTCCCCTTTGCCTTTACCCCATCTTCGGCTCCTCGCTGCTTCCGCGCTGCGGAGCAGATCAGCTGTTGGGCGGCTGAAGGAATCTTCCCTTGGTCTTCCCCGCCGCCCACATGCAAACTCCACCATCTGCGCATGTGCGGCCATGAAAAAAATGGCGCACATGCGCAGATGGTGGTTTTACTTCCGCATCCAGTATAACGCGGAAATCGGTTAGCGCGGGAGGTCTTGGAACGTAACCCCCGCGCTAACCGAGAGATCACTGTATAAGACGCACCTTAGTTTTGGGGAAGGAAAATAGGGGGGGGGATCTGCTTACCAGGGGGAAATCTGGCTAGCATCCTTAGTGTGGTCATTTTCAGCACATTATTTTATCCCCTGGTTAGGGCTTTAAAAAAACCTTATTTGGAGAGAGTAACAATGAAAGAGCTTGCAAGCCAGTAAGAGCTGGAAACATTGTTAGTACCTGGTTAGGGCTGGAAAGAAACATTTGGAGCAAGTTAGAGCAATGAAAAAAAACCTACAAAGACTTAGGGCTTGAGAAATATTCTTAGCAGAGAGTAACAATGAAAGATCTTGCAAACTGCTAAGAACTTGGAACATTGTTAGCACCTGGTTAGGGCTGGAAAGAAACATTTAGAGCAAGTAGAACAATAAAAAAGCCTACAAAGACAGGGTTTTGGAAAAATTATTCACAAAGAATAACAACAAAAGAGTTTGCAAGCGGGTAAGAGCTGAGAACATTAATGCCTGGTTAGGGCTGGAAAGAAACATTCGGAGTAAGTTAGAGCAGTGAAAATAACTGCAAAGACACGGCTTGGAAAATATTCTTAGCAGAGAGTAATAATGAGCTTGCAAGCGGTAAGAGTTGGGAACTGTTAGTACCTAGTTAGGGCTGGAAAAAAACCTATTTGGAGCAAGTTAGAGTAATGAAAAAAACTCTGCAAAGACTTAGAGCTTGGAAAACATTCTTCACAGCCAGCAACAATGAAAGAATAAGATAAGAGCTGGGAAGATCATTAGCACCTAGTTAGGGCTGAGGGGGGAAGCTTCAAAAAAAAGCTGCACTCAGAGTATAAGATGCACCTGAATTTTCAGCCTCTTTTAGGGAGGAAAAGGGTGTGTCTTATACTCTGAAAAATACTGGTGGACTATCTACGGTGTGTATGACTGTGTCTATGTCTCTGTGAGCATGTTTTTAAACTTCTTTCTTATATAATGGGAACTGACACATTCTCTATTACTGCATGGATAGCTCCAGGCATACACACAGCAAGAAATGAGTTGGTGGACACCTCACATTGAATTTACAGGTTTTGTTACATTGCTGGTCTGCTAAATATTCTAAATATTCTAAAATTTTGGAATGGGTTCACAACTGCAATGCAAAAAATGATTTTCTTCTACAACATGGTCCTACATATGCATATTTAAAGATATACAATTATGAATCTTGAGGATTTAATTCACTAATTAGAAGAATTTTCTTTATTTTACTAAAGTTGAGTGAACTAGGCAAAAGAAGCTCTGGATAACATTAACCCGGAGACGGTATAGTCTCCTAAGCACAGCTTTCAGACTCAGAAAATGTGATATCTGAACCAGGTCACAGTTACTCATTTCAAATGAACCCCGATAACTTAATCTACTTTAGTTCCTTCTGAAATGAATACAATAATTTGCTAGCTTTCAAAATAGCTGCTAATTTTGCTACAAAACTATGTGATCATGCTTTCATAAATCAACACTTACAATTTGAAAATCTTGCCCCACAGAAGCCTCCCCTATCCTATCCCCTTCTCTCCTTCAGCCTTGCCCCACAGAATCTTCCCCTATCCTTTCCCTTTTTCTCCCTCAGACTTTCTAGCCCCTTCTCTCCCTCAGGCTTGCCCCACAGAAACCTCTCCTATTCTATCCCCTTCTCTCAAGAGTTATTTTCAGGTTGGAATGGGGAGTAGAACGTCTAACTAATTAGCATCAGAGAGTATTAAAAATAATATAAGATATACTAATGATCTAGTGGTCATTTTGAAAAATTCTTTGTTAGCAAGCACCTAGAAGCCAAGAGGAACATACAGTAATACCTCGTCTTACGAACTTAATTGGTTCCCGGAGGAGGTTCGTAAGGCGAAAAGTTCGTAAGACGAAACATTGTTTCCCATAGGAAACAATGTAAAATGAATTAATGCGTGCAAGGAAAAAACCCGCAAAAAACAGCTGCCGCCTGGCTGTCACCTTTTCAAACAGCCGGGCGCTTCTCAACGTTCTCCCAATGCCGAACTCGGAAGTTTGGCAAAAGTTCGGGTTCGGGTGGCCACCGAGAAGCCCCGCCGCCTGGCTGTCGCTTTTTGAAACAGCCAGGGGGCTTTTCGGCATCCTCCCGAACCCAAAGCCAAACCCAAACTTTTGCCGAACTTCCGGGTTCGGCGTTCGGAAGGCCGCCGAAAAGTCCCGCCACAAGGAAGTTCGGCAAAAGTTCGGGGTCGGCATTCGGGTTCAGGAGGACGCTGAGAAGCCCCGCCTCCTGGCTGTTAGCTTTTCAAAAGAGACTCCAGGAAGGATGTCTTCATGATGTCAAAGCTCCGCCCATGGAATTCCCTATTGGGATTTCCCACCTCCTTTCAAGCCTCCCGACCGGCCCAACAGCTCCACGGCTCTTTTGAAAAGCTAACAGCCGGGCGGCAGGGCTTCTCAGCGTCCTCCTGAACCCGAACGCCGACCCGGAACTTTTGCCGAACTTCCAGGTTCGGCGTTCAGGAGAACACCAAGAAGCCCCCCGGCTGTTTCAAAAGGCGACAGCCAGGTGGCGGGGCTTTTCGGCGGCCTTCTGAACGCCGAACCCGGAAGTTCGGCAAAAGTTCGGGTTTGGCGTTCGGGTTTGGGAGGACGCCGAGAAGCCCCCCCCCCCCCCCCCCCGGCTGTTTCAAAAAGCAACAGACGGGCGGCAGGGCTTCTCGGCGGCCACCCGAACCCGAACTTTTGTTGAACTTCCAGGTTCGGCGTTCGGGCGGCGGATTCGTAAGACAGAAAAAGTTCAGAAGAAGAGGCAAAAAATTTCCGAACCTCGGGTTCATATCTAAGATTGTTCATATGGCGAGGGGTTTGGATCACGAGGTACCACTGTACTTGCCAAATTTCAAGTTTGTAGGCTTTGTGGTTCTGGAGATTTCATTATCGCGGTGTGAGTGATTTTCGCATATGTATGTATGTATGTATATATGTATTGTTTATTTATTTGTTATATTTATATGCCGCTCACTCCAAAACGGACTCAGAGTGGCTAACCACAGTCATAAATACAACAGCAATACAAAAAGCAATAAAAATACAACAATAAAATCAACAACGCAGTAAAAACAATAATATCAAACAATAAGAATAAAACAAAAAACCATACATGTTTGTAGTCAATCTAATTCCAGGACTGCCGGAAAAGCCAGATCTTAACTGCTTTCCAGAAGACCAGTACGGAGGAAATATATACTGTATATTGTTAGGAGTTGAAGCATCTCTTCAGGGTAAATGGAAAGAACTTTTTCCAGGACGCTGGAATGCTTAGATATTGTCAGTTCAAATATCTAAATATTTTAATTTTAATTTCCTACAGGTATTTGAAATCAATTCCATAGTGCAGTTAGGACGGTTTCTTTTTATAGAATTTCTAGCAATCAATTTGAAATATTTATTTTAATTCAGTGCCTTTCCATTTTGTTTCTTTATTTAAAGTTATTCCTATCTGTATATTTCAAAACATTCAGGTCCTGATATTGTTACCATAATTAAAATAATTATCTTGGGTAATCAAAATAAAACAATTATCCACTTACCATAATCTGCTGATATGGATCTATACCAGACATTGTAGAAACAGTGGCTGAGTCTGTGATAGGATAAGAATTATGCTATCTCTTGTAGATGCAAAGGTTGTTCCCAAGACAGCCTCCAATATGAATTTCCACTTTCTACAAATGGCTGAAAAGCAACATAAAAATATTTATCCTATTGTGTAACACATTTCTAGGTGAAATATTACAATCTCTTAATCTCACAAGTCAAATAATTGTTGAACCTGACAACGATCCTATTGTGGCTAAGGGAAGGTAAATACAGTGTTCCCTCGATTTTTGTGGGGGATGCGTTCTGAGACCGCCCGCGAAAGTCAAATTTCCGCGAAAAAGAGATGCGGAGGTAAATACACTATTTTTGGCTATGAACAGTGTCACAAGCCTTCCCTTAACACTTTAAAACCCTAAATTACAATTTCTCATTCCCTTAGCAGCCATTTAGATTATTACTCACCATGTTTATTTATTAAAGTTTATTAAAAAAAATATTTATTAAAGGCGGACGAAAGTTCGGCGAAGACATATGACGTCATCGGGCAGGAAAAACCGTGGTATAGGGGAAAAAACTGCAAAGTATTTTTTAATTAATATGTTTGAAAAACCGTGGTATAGGCTTTTCGCAAAGTTCGAACCCGTGAAAATCGAGGGAACACTGTAATGGCAGAGAAGAAATAAGCCAGGGAAACCAAAACCTGTAAGCAAAAATCTTACTACAGCAAGAACATCTAAAGTAAAATAAATCCATAAACCTTTCGACAATTTTTCAAAATAGTTTACCTTATAGACCTGTTAAACTATATTTAATCATCTGTATGCAGCCTTACTCTATTTGCATAAATTATAGAGAAAGAATTCCAAAGTAGATTGATTTATGAATACACTTAGTTCAAACTCTAAAGTAGAATTCTACTGATTATATATTCTCAAGCTATACTTCTCTCTAAAAATTTCAATCAGTAGAGTTTCAATAGCATAACGGACTGGAAGGTGACTTATATTTGTGCCCAAGCAGTGGAATCAGCCTGTTTGAGGGAATGATACCTAGGTGATACCTAGTTATACTTCTCAATGCTATACCAGCTAAGTGCTATTGTCAATTCCTATCTCAGTATCTAGAGGCTTTGTGGGTCTGGGGGATTTTGGGGGGAGCTTTCCAATCTGGGGATTAGAAATCACATGGAAGCTAAAGTCAAGAGTTTTACAAAGCTTCATTTGGTCTGTCAGTTACATGCATTCCTGGTTCTCAGATATGCCCTAGCCATCTCTTGCTTAGACTCCTGTGTTGCATTGTACATGGGGTTGGCCTTGATGACTACTCAGAAGATGCAACTGATCTAGAATGCAATAGCACAGGCAATGTTAGTATGTCCATATGTCGCTACAGCTCCTACAGCTTCATTAGTTACCAGTGAGCTTCTGTGTACTATTTAAGTTGCTTATTATTACTTATAAATTCCTTCATGACACATGGGCAGTTATGAATGATATCCCTCAGCGATGTGCTTAGCTCCAATTCTGAGAATGTTCCAACTTAAAATCTTTAAAAATCTCTGTCTGGATGTTCTTTCTACTATTTTTAAAATTGCTTTCTTACTTTAAGTATAAATTTAGACAGTCATTGGGAGTTATGCGGCTCTTAAATCTAACAAATCAATCTCAAGAAAATAACAAACAGAAATTTTATAATTATTTGTTCTCTATTGAATTAGAATTTGAACAACTTAAAGATACAACAATAAAATGGATGAAGAATGTAGGACATACATTAGAAATAAACAAGTGGCAGCAACTATGGGAAAGAAATTATAACATGACAATGTCAACAGCATTTAAAGAAAATATATATAAGATGTTTTACGGATGGCATTTGTCACTAGAAAAATTAGCAAATACTGTATGTTTAAAAACAAGTCAATTAAGTGTGTGAGGGTCACAATTCAGCACTGACATTATTTAGAGGTACAATTTACTATTTGTACATGATATATTGTACAGTCAGTTTGTAGTATAATAAATAGAAAGTCCATGTTGTTTCCTCTAGATAGTATTAAGTCTCTAGATAGTATTAAGAAATAAGCAACTATCAAAAGAAAATTGAGAAAATCAAAAGATATTGAGAAAATATCCCATTTATGGAAAAAAAAATTATTAAATCTTGGTTAATAAATTGAAGTCATGAAAGTACATCTATGAGGTAAATTAGATCTAAAATAGAGGTCCTCAATCCCCAGTACTGGGCTGCAGACCTTTGGGAACTGGTACCATCCTCTCCCCACCACCACCACCGCCGCCACCACTGCTACCAATTCACAAAGCTGAAAAGATTAGGGACTGCTAATCTAGAATTTGCCACAACTAATTCAGAATAGTTTACATTATTGTAGCCATTATTGCATTATATTGTAGCCAAAGGTAGGCAAAGTTGGTTCTTCTATGACTTGTGGACTTCAACTCCCAGAATTGTTGAACCAATCATGCTAGTTCAGGAATGCAGTGGTGCCTCTACCTAAGACCACCTCTACTTAAGAACTTTTCTAGATAAGAACCTGGTGTTCAATATTTTTTTTGCCTCTTCTTGAGAACCATTTTCTACTTAAGAACCCGAGCCTGGAAAAATTTCCCAGGAAATTTGAGAGCGGCACGAAGGCCCGGCCAGTTTCCTGCCATTCCCCCTTTAATCCCGACCATCTCAGGCTTTTCTGGGCTGCCAGAGGAGCCTTTCAGTGGCGCTTAAGGAGCCTTGGGCAGTCCACAGCGAACAAAGCATTTTCCTTTCTCTGGACGCTTGGAGAGGGAATAAACCTCTGCCAGCGGCCAGAGAAAATAAACACTCCCTTCGCTCTGGGCAGCCCAGAGTGAACAGAACGTTTTCCTTTCTCTGGGCGCTGGCAGATGTTCTCTCAAATCCTGATGCCCCCTCCATCCCTGTGGCATATAGTTCTTACTATTCAAAAATACTACTCACATGCAGGAATCCTAAAAGGCCATTAATTTGATTTAAACAAGATTCCATTTGCCCCCATTAAAAATCAAATTGCCCCCCTATGGGGCGTGCACCACACGTTGGGAACCAGGGATGTAGATTTAAATAGTAGGGGGGGGGGAGAGAACCGATCCCTGAGGAATCCCACAGCAGAGAGGAGATCCATGACACCATATTCACGTCATCTGTGGGTCACTAACAGTTCAGGCGACCTGGTCCAAAATGGGAGGAACCCACCCCTGGTATATGGGAATGAGTGCTTGTTATTACATATTTGGATTAGAGCTTTCTTTCATTTATTTACTGAGTTATTTAGATGTATTCTGTGTTTTTAGGTGGAGATGCACCAAGGGAGGCCCATTCAATCTCATTGTACACATGTACACATGCTGTTCATTGACAATAAAGGTTTGATTTGATTTGATTTGTAAGAAGGCTTTAAATGTCTACCAAGCAATCAGAATGTCAATGCCAAATATGCAGTGCCATTCAATACAGATAAACCTACTGCAGATTATACGTTAATTATGTAATGGGCTGCAAATTTCCACAGATCATCTATTTACGGGGTGCAAATAAGTGAGGAACTCTAAGAGCTATGGGGTTGTATGAAAGATAAAAGTTATAATTGGAGAAAGGGTAAAATGGGGTTTAATTCATTCAAGATGGAACTCAGGAATATATGTCTGGAGAGGTGCTGTCACTTTCTTCCGGTCTAACTTTCAACCTACCATCTCACAACATCAAACTGACACCAGCAAGACCACCATTCCACAACAACAAATGGACAACCCTACCACCTCAAACCAAGAATAGGAAAGCGTGTCCCTTACTTCCTCTAACCACCCCAAAACCAATTCTCAACACAAGACCAATCTCAAATGTAAACTATTAAATGCTAGAAGTTTAGTCAACAAGATATCTGAATTCCTCCTTCTACTTGACACCTCCAATTTTGATATAATTTTTATATGCGAAACATGGCTAAATGCTTCCTACCCAGACTCCATTATCACATCAAAAAACTACCATGTTTTCCGATCAGACCGTGAATCCCGCAGAGGAGGCGGAGTAGCTATATTTTACAAAAAATCGCTGAACCTAAAAATCCTTAAAGTTGCACAGGATTTATTGGTACCTGAAATTATTGTCTGTGATTTATCCCTAAATACCACAATTCGCTTCTTACTCTGCTACAGAGCCCCGGACTATGACATCGAACATGCTAACAAATTATCCACATTACTAACGTGGGCAACCAACTGCCCATACCCCATTATCTTCCTCGGAGACCTCAACCTACCACACATCAACTGGTCCTTAAATGAATGCTGCACGGAACCCATCCATTCTACTATATATAATACCGTCACCCAACTGGGACATGACCAACTAGTAACTAAAAATACCAGACTTGATAACTGTCTGGATCTCATCTTCTGTAACAGCAAAAGTACAATATATGGCTTACAAATAACAGAACCATTTTCCAACAGCGACCACAGCATGATAAACTTCAGTCTCAACTTAAGCCACACTATGAACCACCAAAATAATACAACACCAAAATTCAATTTCAAAAAAGCGAACTACGAACTCATTGAAGCCCACCTCTCAACATTAAACTGGAAAACTCTATTCTCTGAATGCTACACTACTGATGACCTCTACAACACATTCCTACTCGAAATGAAAATTATCATCAGACTTCATGTACCTCTAACATGTACCATAAACAAAAAAAATAACCTCCCCATCTCAATAAGAAAATTACAAACAAGAAAAAAATCTCTCTGGAGGAAAAACAAAAAAGGACAAGTTTCCAACTTCAAAAGCCGATATAAAAGCATTTGCAATCAAATAAAAGCAGAATGCCTTAACTACTACAGCAAACAAGAGGAAAACCTCCTACGCACCAAATCTAATAGAGCTTTCTACAACTTTGTCAACAATAAACTCAAAGACTCTAGACCAATCCCACCTCTCAAAGGACCCAACAACAAAGAATACCATGATGATTCATCCAAAGCCAACCTCTTCAACTCTTTCTTTGGCTCTGTCTTTGTTAACAGCAATGGCTCATCCCCCAATTTCATCAATCGCACCTCAAACTCCCTCAATGATTTAACCCAAGTAGACTTCACTGAAGACCAAGTTGAAAAAGCATTACGTGACCTTAAACCTTCTCTATCAGTTGGACCAGATGGTCTATGTGCATACTTTCTAAAAAAGCTCTCTTCTGCCATAGCTGAACCACTAAGCATAATTTTTGAAAAATCCTTCAGAACCAGCACACTTCCTAAGCTATGGTCGAAAGCAATGGTCATCCCCATCTTCAAAAAAGGAGACCCCTCTCTTGTAGATAACTACAGACCAATTTCACTATGCTGCGTCCCATGCAAAGTCATGGAATCAATTATAAACAAATCAATTACTCTCCATTTAGAAACTAATAATTTGCTCTCTAATAAACAATTTGGTTTCAGAAAAAAACTATCCTGCAACCTGCAGCTCCTCCACTGCAAAAATATATGGACAACTCATCTAGATCAAGGGAAATCTACAGATGCAATTTATATTGACTTCTGCAAAGCCTTTGATTCAGTGGTCCATGACAAACTACTCCTAAAACTCAAATCCTATGGCATCTCAGGATCCCTCCACAGCTGGATTACAGCATTCCTATCAAACAGACAACAAGTGGTCAAAATAGGAAGCACCATATCCACCCCCGTCCCAGTTAAAAGCGGTGTTCCCCAAGGTAGTGTACTGGGACCAACGCTCTTCATTCTCTACATCAATGACCTTTGCGATTACATCACAAGCAACTGTGTCCTCTTTGCCGATGATGTAAAACTCTTCAACACCACCGATAACACAACTACTCTCCAAAAAGACCTTGACGCTGTTTCTGAGTGGTCTAACACATGGCAACTCCAAATCTCAACTAGCAAATGCTCTGTCCTACACATTGGGAAGAAGAACCTGAACTCCAAATACGAACTGAATAATCAAATTATCACAGATAATCCCCACTCGGTTAAAGACCTTGGTATACTAATAACAAAAGATTTAAGTGCCAAAGCCCACTGCAACATTATAGCCAAGAAGGCTTCAAGAGTTGTAAACCTAATCCTACGTAGCTTCTGCTCTGGCAATCTCACACTACTTACCGGAGCTTACAAAACTTTTGCCAGACCCATCCTCGAATACAGCTCATCTGTTTGGAACCCATATCGCATCTCAGACATTAACACCCTTGAAAATGTCCAAAGATACTTCACCAGAAGAGCCCTTCACTCCTCCACTCGAAATAGAATACCCTATGAGACTAGACTTTCAATCCTGGGCCTAGAAAGTTTAGAACTAAGACGCCTTAAACAAGATCTAAGTATTGCCCACAAGATCATATGCTGCAACGTCCTGCCTGTCGGTGACTACTTCAGCTTCAACCACAACAACACAAGAGCACACAATAGATTTAAACTTAATATTAACCGCTCCAAACTTGACAGTAAAAAATATGACTTCAGTAACCGAGTTGTCGAAGCGTGGAACTCATTACCGGACTCCATAGTGTCATCCCCAAACCCCCAACACTTTACCCTTAGATTATCTACGGTTGACCTATCCAGATTCCTAAGAGGTCAGTAAGGGGCGAGTACAAGTGCACTAGAGTGCCTTCCGTCCCCTGTCCTATTGCTCTCCTATATCTCCTATATACCTTTCCTCTATTCCTATATCTCTTCTTCTATTCCTTCATTGATATATTCTATTCCTATATCTTCTTTTCTATTATTTCTTAGATATATTTTACTATGAGTATCTCCTCTATAACCTTCATCATGTATTTTACTATGTGTATATTGATATATACCCACTAAAACCCTCATTGTGTATTGGACTTTTATATCCTTTCTTTATATATAATAACTCATGTCTATCCTCTTCAATATGTATTGTGCATTGGACAAAATAAATAAATAAATAAATAAATAAAATAAATTAAAGAATGTTTTATGCTCCTTTGAAGGGACTTTGATCACATAGCTGCAATCTTACCAAGCTCAGCAGAAGTCAACATATATTTAATAAAGATCTCATTTTTGTTGTCTGCCTTAAAAATTATTTCCAAAAATAGGCAAGTGAAGTTCCATACACCTGAAAGATAACTTGTATACTTGTTGCATTGAAATTGTTGGATCAGTAATAAAATTTCTAGGCCTACTTTTAGCTTTGACAAAAAAACAAACAAACCCTCAGTTAAAGTTACCCGACTACATTTTTTTAAAGAATGAGAGCTATGCAGTCAAACTGGTCGTGCAAGACATGAATGCCAATTTGAAGTGATAACCATTTAACAATGTCAAAAATAATTCAAGGTTTCTCATATCACATTAGACAGGGCATTACACAATTAAAGTCCTGCAGCAAATAGGTAAATGCACTTCCCCGAAAAATGATATGTTGAAATATATGATCTGATTAGATATTTCAATAGATACCTCTATTTATTAAGTTATACCTTCCCTCCTTTCAGACATAAATAATGCAGCAAGTTGAAAAGATGTAAGATCCATTTGAAGAATTGAAGAATACATGGATTTTTATAGTTTTATGTACTGAAATTATAGGTCTTTTAGGCTAAATGTACTTCTTTTTTGGATTGAATGTGCAATGCCTCCATTTGCATTTGACCCTCAGTTTCCCATCTGGTAATTACAAATCAGGTAGAATACAATATTTTATTTTTATTTATTTTTTAAATTTATATGCCATCCCTCTCACCCATAAAATAATTCAGGATGGTTACAAAATGGTACGAAGATAAATATAAAAACAGTTAAAATTTAAAAACTGAAATAAAAACTAAAACGAAGGGGATGGATGGCATGGGAGTGAGCTCTTCTTTCTTAACCCATCAATCAATTCCAGTGAAGGGCACCCCCATCAGGGTACCAAACCAGATGGCAAAACCAGGTTTTGGAGACAGATCTCAACAGGGCAAGGGACCACAGTGAAAAAAGGCTCTTCTCCTTGAGAGATTGATTTTATTTGAATGCCGCCCCTCTCCGCAGATTCGGGGCGGCTAACAACAATAGTAAAACAGCATATAACAAATCTAATGTTTAATAATTAAAAAACCCTTATTAAAACCAAACATACATACACACAAACATACCATGCATAAATTGTATAGGCCTAGGGGGAAAGGGATATCTCAATTCCCCCCTGCCTGACGACAGAGGTGGGTTTTAAGGAGCTTACGAAAGGCAAGGAGGGTGCGGGCAGTCCTGATCTCTGGGGGGAGCTGGCTCCAGAGGGTCAGGGCTGCCACAGAGAAGGATCTTCCCCTGGGTCCTGCCATACGACATTGTTTAGTTGACGGGACCCAGAGCAGGCCGACTCTGTGGGACCTAACCGGTCCCTGGGATTCGTGCGGCAGAAGGCGGTCCCGGAGATATTCTGGTCCGATGCCATGAAGGGCTTTATAGGTCATAACCAACACTTTGAATAGTGACCGGAAACTGATCGGAAACCAATGCAGACTGCGGAGTGTGGTGTAACATGGGAAGCCCATGATTGCTCTCGCAGCTGCATTTTGCACGATCTGAAGTTTCCGAACACTTTTCAAAGGTAGCCCCATGTAGAGAGCGTTACAGTGGTCGAGCCTCGAGGTGATAAGGGCATGAGTGACTGTGAGCAGTGACTCCCGGTCCAAATATGGCCGCAACTGGTGCACCAGGCGAACCTGGGCAAATGCCCCCCTCGCCACAGCTGAAAGATGTTTCTCTAATGTGAGCTGTGGATCGAGGAGGACCCTCTCTGAGGGGGTCAATGGTCCCCCCCCCAGGGTGATGGACGGACAGATGGAATTGTCCTTGGGAGGCAAAGCCCACAGCCACTCCGTCTTATCAGGGTTGAGTTTGAGTCTGCTGACACCCATCCAGACCCTAACAGCCTCCAGGCACCGGCACATCACATCCACTGCTTCATTGACTGGACATGGGGTGGAGATGTACAACTGGGTATCATCCGCATACTGATGATACCTCACCCCATGCCCTTGGATGATCTCTCCCAGCGGTTTCATGTAGATGTTAAATAGCAGAGGGGAGAGGACCGACCCCTGAGGCACCCCACAAGGGAGAAGCCTAGAGGTCGACCTCTGACCCCCCACTAACACCGACTGCAACCGACCGGAGAGGTAGGAGGAGAACCACTGAAGAACAGTGCCTTCTACTCCCAACCCCTCCAGCCGGCACAGAAGGATACCATGGTCGATGGTATCGAAAGCTGCTGAGAGGTCGAGAAGCATCAGGACAGGGGATAAACCCCTGTCCCGGGCCCACCAGAGATCATCCATCAACGCGACCAAAGCAGTTCCTGTGCTGTAACCGGGCCTGAATCCTGAATGTTGAGGGCCTAGATAATCGGCTTCTTCCAAGGACCGCTGGAGCGCGACCACCTTCTCAACAACCTTCCCCATAAAGGGAAGATTGGAGACTGGCCTATAGTTGTTAAGAATGACTGGGTCCAGGGAAAGCTTCTTGAGGCGGGGTCACACAAGTGCCTCCTTATAGGGATCCGGAAAGGACCCCCCCCCTCAGAGAAGCATTTACAATCTCCTGGACTCAGCTCTGTGTCACCTCCCTGCTGGCCGAGACCAGCCAGGAGGGACATGGATCCAGTAAACAGGTGGCAGAACTCACAGCTCCAATGGCCTTGTCCACTTTATCAGGTGTCACCTGATCAAACTCTTCCCAGAGAGGTGGACAAGTACAGGCCCCAGTCACATCGACTGACTCATTGTCAGTCGACTCTGTTATCCAATCAGAGTTGAAGTCCGCCCGGATCCGAGCTATTTTATCAGTGAAAAACGTGTTAAAATCCTCGGCACTACTCTGTAAGGGCTCCCCAACTCCCCTGTGGTTAAGAAGGAAGCGGGTCACCCTAAACAGAGCGGCCGGGTGGGATTCCGCTGATGCAATCAAGGCAGCATGATACACGCATCTTGCCGCCTTGAGTGCCACTTTTTAAGTCTTAATATGAGCTCTTACAAGTGTTCGATCGGACTTACTCTTCCTCCATCGCTTCTCTAGACGTCTCTTCTGGCATTTCAACTCCTGGAGCTCCTCGTTGAACCATGGAGGTCTACGGGGTCTAGTGCCGCGGAGAGGTCGCAATGGCGCAATCCGGTCAAGAGCCTCCGCTGCAGCCTTATTCCAGGCCTCAGCAAGAGAGTCTGCTGAACTGTGGACGAGTGCATCTGGAATAACCCCAAGCGCCCTCTGAAAGCCCCCTGGGTCCATCAGGCGTCTGGTCGAGTGAATTGATCATATTGGGGAGATACCTTGAATTCATCTGGTAATGGGCTTTAAAGCTAATAACCAACACCCTGAATTGGATTTTAAAACAAGCTGGTAACTAAGCTGTTGCATTCTGTACCAGCTGTAGTTTCTACTTAAGAACTTAATTTGTTCCATGACCAGGTTCTTAAGTAGAAACGTTCTTAAATAGAAGTAATTTTTTCCCATAGGAATCAATGTAAAAGCAAATAATGAGTGCAAACCCATTAGGAAAGAAATAAAAGCTCAGAATTTGGGTGGGAGGAGGAGGAAGAAGAGGAGGAGAAGGAGAGTCGCTGCTGAAGAAAGAAGATGAGGTGAGGGGAATCAAAAAAATAAAAAACTTTAAGGCTTAAAAAAAAGAGGGACTCTGAGGCAGCAAGGAGGAGTACGCGCCTCCAATACACTGCCTCCCATACACCAGCTGCTACTGCTGCTACCTGCTGCCTCTTCATTCCCATGCTGAAGGGCTCCTCTCTCCTCTCGCTTGCTAGTTGGCGCCTTTTCTTCACTGTGATGATTCCTCAGCTACCCAGAGCAAAGGGAGCGTTTCTTTTCTTTGGGTGCTGGCAGGTTTATTCCCTCTCCAAGCACCCAGAGAAAGAAAAATGCTTCATTCGCTCTAGACTGCCTAAGCCTCCTTAAGCGGCACTGAAAGGCTCCTCTGGCAGCCCAGAAAAGCCCAAGATGGCCGGGATTAAAGGGGGAATGGCAGGAAACTGGCAAGGTCTTCACGCTACTCTCAAATTTCTTGGGAAATTTTTCGGGTTCTTAAGTAGAAAATGATTCTTAAGAAGAAGCAAAAAAATCTTGAACATCTGGTTCTTTTCTAGAAAAGTTCTTAAATAGAGGCGTTCTTAAGTAGAGGTATCACTGTATAGCCACATCTACAAATAGCATAGATGTTAGGCAAAGGGCATCAGTTAGACAACAAATACTAATTCAAATTGACTTTAAGGGTAGTTTGGAAAATATTAATTTTCGTATATAAACCATTAGAAGACATTATACTAAAAAAAAAAAAGGACTACTGAACTGGCAAAAGTGAAAAAGATGATACACTATTTGGCTCCCTATAATCATTCAACAGCTCCTGACACTGGAAATTGCTACCCTGATTTCTCCCAAAATAAGACATCCCCTGATAATAAGCCTATGCACTTTTGAGTGCATTGCAATAAGGCCAAGTGCTTATTTCAGGGTTCAAAAAAATGTAAGACATGATTCTTATTTTCAGGGAAACAGGGTACTGAAAAAAAGCCATGCCCTAGAATACTACTTAACAGCTGTTTGGTCCCACCTTATTCTGACAAATCAGAATCAAATCTTTTATGAAAACCTATTCCCAAACTCCGAAACAAGAAAGGAAATTGGAACACTCAATGTACGGATTATTTAGAACGGCTTAAGTCATTAGTCTTTTTGCAATGAAATACAGCAACAAAGCTGTATAGCAATTCTAAATTTGGGAAGTGAAGGGTTCCCACCCTTTCCACAGATTCTGAATTTCAACCTCCAAGTTGAAATATTCTTATACTTTTTAGGGGAGAAACCGTTGGCATGTAATCTTAATGTACAGTATTTTGGAGTACTGTATAAGATACACAACTCCCCCCCGCCTAAAAGAGGCTGAAAAGGTGGTGCGTCTTATACTCCGAATGTAGCTTTTTCGAAGCTCTTTTTTCCAGCCCCAACAAGATTGCTAACAATCTTCCCCGCATGCAACAAAATAAGCCAGCAAAGAGAAAGTATTTTTTCCCCAGCTCTTAACTAGGGGATAAAATGATGTGCTGAAGCTCACCAGACTAAGGACGCTAGCCAGATGAATACCTGGTAGGTAGATTTTTTCACCCCGTTTTCACCTGCATAACTAAGGTGCGTTTTATATTCCAATCCATTTTATATTCTGAAAAATACAGTAATCCATTAAATAATACAGTGATCAATGTTGGATCACCCAACAGATATGAATTATCCCAAAAATTCTAAATAAGGGACATGCTAAATAAAATGACTTCAGGACCAAGAATTGGGCAACTACAGGCCAAAATGGTGAATTTTAGGCCCGGCTTTATTACTACATAATAAACATACTATGTTTAGCAACTAGTATCTTTAACATCTGTTTGCAACATTTTTAATATGTTATGGCACCTTTCAAGAAGTACATATATTAAAATATAAACACACTTCCAGCAAATTAGTTATGCAACTGCAATATCCCAATAAGGAAACTTGCATCATAAGCTATCTAGTAATTAGCAAGGAAATTGTACTCTATAGAAGAAAGTGATCACTGGAGGTAATAGTTAGGATTAATCAGAATTCATGGGCTCAATTTCCCTACTATCACACTGACAGGAAGGTTAGATAGAATAATCTCTTGATTTCCATGAGGACAGTCCACAGTTAATTACTACCACATGGTTATCCAAGTTGTGGAAGGCTGAATTTTTAGTAACTCTGCAAAAGGGACTCTCAATGTTTATGAATAAATATACACAGAATTGTATTGCTCATGCCTATGCACAAGAATCTAGTCAACTACAGCAGGGGTCCCCAACCGCCGGTCCGTGGACCAGTACCGGGCCGCAAGGCATGTTGCACCGGTCCGCGGAGTCAGCAGCTGCTGTGGAGCCGGCGAGTGCCAAGCTGTTTCCTGTCTCTTTCCCCTCGCGTTCACTCAGGACTGCCGTTTCCCTCGGGCTGAGAAAACCTTTACTTGCTTGCTTACTTTCTTCCTTTCCTGTCTTTCTTCTCTTGTCGAAAGTGGTCTATTTCCTCCTTGCGAAGCCCTCGCAAAGCCCTTGCTCTGCCTGCAGCTCAAACGGAAAGGCTTTGGCATTGTGCAGCTCTTTTTTTGCTAGGCTCCCCCACCCTATTCCCTGGGTCCTGGGTGGGAGCGAAGCCAGTGGTGTGCGTGTGACCATGAAACCCCCACCACCAGCTCCGGTAATTTTGGAAGGATTCCTTGCTGCAAGAAAATTACCGGATCTGGTGGTGGGCACTCCAAGCAGGCAGCGATCACAAAGGAAGGTGACTGTGTCCATGGAGGCACCTCCCCCTCCTCTGGGATTCCTTGCTGGAATCCCAGCCGGAGCGGGCGGTGGCGGGGGGGTGTCCTCTGAATCTGCTGAAAGGCAAACGGCGGTCCCGAGTGAACGCGATGGGAAAGAGACAGGAAACCGCCCCTTCCTACACTTCCTCCCTCTGTCACCTCGGTTCCCCCGCAAAATTAAAAAGGGGGGAGGGAAGAGAGACAATGGAATGATAAGCTATACCCTCATGCTTAATCCCGCCCAAAACCACACCCCTTTCCGCCCCCACCGGGCCATAGAAAAATTGTCTTGCTGAAACTGGTCCCTGGTGGAAAAAAGGTTGGGGACCACTGAACTACAGTAATGGGAAGCACTAAATTGGCTCCAGATATAAGTCAACAAAATTCAAGGGGTGGTGTTGGATTTGGAACATTTGTGGATGTAGCATTTCTAGGCTGAATCCTCTCTTAACTCAGCCACAGTCTCTTTTCCAACGGATTGGAAAGTTAACAGAACTGTGCAGGATTCCTTTCCTCCACTGAACATCTCATTCAAGCCAGCAACTCATTCTTCTTTATTGAATTAAATCACTACAGTGATAGGACACTGAACAGCACTTTTCAAATAGTCTTTAACCAAAATACATCAATGCAACACCAATTGAGATCCTTTATGGGAATCTTGATACGTAAATGCATATTTTATAAAGTGATCAAAATAGCATGACCAATGAAATTTGATTGCTTTACATTTTAATTAAACTTTATTTATTTTTATTTTTGGAGAAAATATCTGGCATCAGAAACAATTGCCAAACCCTACATTAAACCATTTACAGATGACATGGTGGCTGTTCATTCCTGCTGAACACAAGCTAGACTGAGCATGCCCAGTCTAACAAAGAAGACTAGGGGTAACATGAAAGCAGTCTTCCAATATTTGAGGGGCTGTCACAGAGAACAGGGGTCAACTATTCTCCAAAGCACATGAGGGTTGGACAAAAAGTAAAAGATGGAAGCTTATCAAAGAGAGAAGCAATCCAGAACTAAGGAGAACTTTCCTAACAGTTAGAACAATTAATGGCTTGTCTCCAAAGGTTTTAAGTGTCCCATTACTCGAAGTTTTTAAGAAAAGATTGGACACAATTTGTCAAGAATGGTATAGCATCCATCAAGTCCAGTGATGGCGAACCTTTTTTCCCTCGGGTGCCAAAAAAACCTGTGCACACTCTATTGTGCCTGTGTGAGTGCCCACACCCATTATGAATGCCTGGGGAGGGTGAAAATTGCCTCCTGCCCCCCTGCAGGCCCTCTGGAGGCCAGAAACAGCCCGTTTCTCAATTTCTGGTGGGCCTGGTGCGCCCATTTTTCACCCTCCCCAGGTTCCAGAGGCTTCCCTGGAGCCTGGGAAGGGCAAAAATGCCCTCCCCATCCCCCCGGAGGCCCTCCAGAAGCTGAAAATGCCCTTAAATGTATAAGACACACCCGTTTTTTGACGCATCTTTTTGAGGTTAAAAGGTGCATTTTATACACCCAAAAATACGGTAATACTGAAAAATGATAATTTGTGACTATTTACTATTGGGTTTGAAACTGGAGGCAATGCAATATCAGAGGATTGGGTAATGAAAACCATACAATAATTTCTTACAATGGACAAGATGGCGATGAAGGTCACTTTCAACTCTTAGTTTATGATTCTAGGAAATGAGTAATTTAAGGTTTGTGGTGCTGGTAACAACAACCATTTGTAAGAATTCTCACAAACTATTAAAACCATGTGTGTTCATTGGTCATAAGCATTCCTTGTGTGACAGTTAATTCTCAAACTGTCAGAGGAATGTAGTAAAAATATCAAAGCTATCCTTTGCCAAGCCAAGAAACATGAAGTGTCCTGTCCCTCCCAAGAGGGAGGGACACTGATTTGGCTATAAATTGCAATCCTTTCATAATAGCTTTCCCACAATTAGAATAGAATAGGGAGTAATAGAATAAAATTCTTTATTGGCCAAGAATAATAGAATAAAATTCTTTATTGGCCAAGTGTGATTGGACACACAAGGAATTTGTCTTTGGTGCATATGCTCTCAGTGTACATAAAAGAAAAGATACATTTGTCAAGAATCATGAGGTGCAACACAATGGTTTTCATAGAGTCAAATAAGCAATGAGGAAGCAATCAATATTAATAAAAATCTTAAGGATACAAGCAACACGTTACAGTCATAAGTGGGAGGAAATGGGTGATAGGAATGATGAGAAAAAACTAGTAGTAATAGTGCAGACTTAGTAAACAGTTTGACAGCATTGGGTGAATTATTGGGGCTATTGGGGCATTGGGGCTGTGCAGTGATCTGTAGCGACGTTTTGAGGGTAGTAGTTGAATTAAACTACTTATCAACATTTCCTGGATATTCATAGGTCTGCTTAACTAGTTCCAAGCTTGACCATTAATTACAATAAATCATTACTCTTGCTAAAATGCAAGAAAACTTAATTTGAAGTTTATCAACCAAATGTCTTATCAAGGCGTTGACCAATAAACAGAGCGATCGATACCAGCTTCTTCTACTGCAGAGGTTCCTAACTCCCAGTCTGTGGGCGGTGGCATGTCCACCTAAACAAGTGAATACCCATCCGCAGAATGCAGGCAGCACACGAAACTATGTCCCCTCCAGTCCATGGAAAAATGTCTCTCCATAGAACTGCTCCCTGTGCCCAAAAGGTTGAGGACTGCTGTTCTACTGTAAGGAGCAAATAGTGCAAGAACAGGGCCAACTCCACCAGACCTAGAAAGGAGACTGGTTTCCTGGCTAGAAAGCAGGATGGAATTCCAAAAAGACTTCAAACTTTTATCCCTCAATACAAGTTTTGCATCTCTTTGAGATGGGCAGAACTTTTTATAGAATATTCCAAGATAGAATTCATATTTGGACTTTTGACCAGGGAAACTGCCAGATGAACAATTCCACTTCTGGAACATTATCTTATTCTAAGAATTGTGCTATTGTTATGGCAACACTCCAACAAAAATAATTGTTATTCTTCCTAAGATAAGCAGGAATATATTTACAGCCAAGTCTGGGTAGCATTTTGGAGTTTCTTTTGCATATAATGTAAATATTTATTACTGGAGAACAAAAGCCTTATCAAAACCGTAGAGTTCAAAGGATCCTTACATCAGTAACAATGCTTGCATGTCATACTTAAACTTAACTGATAGCACTTTTATTAACATTGATTTCTTTCCCAGCCTACCAGCTGCTATTTATTTATTAATTTTGTTATGTGCCGTTAGCATACAATTTAAATCTAACATAAAAAGAATTTCTGGACACAACTAATTAGGAAATTAAAATCATGTTTTTTCAAATGAAAAACAAAACATTGTTACTTATACTGATTGGGGGAAAGGACTCGTTTTTGTCTAACTTGTAGAGTTAAGTTTGATATATCAACACTCACCAGGTAGTCTATTTGAAGACACTTAAATTCCATTTTATGCATATGCCCTTGACAAACTTTCTCAACACATGGACCATTAAATAAACTTTGGGGAAATTTGGGAAGTCTCCAAGTTAACAAATGTCTTTTCCCAATGTTATCTTCTTCAAGAGCATGATAATGATTATAATTTATTAAATTATAATCCCCCGGAGAGCTGCACTGCCCCAACCCTCGTAGCCTTCCGGAAAGCCATAAAAAGCTGGCTTTGCCAGCAGGCCTGGGGCCATTGAGCAATAACATCAAGCTCTGACTAAGAAGAAATGAGCAATTTTATTTTCAGGGTTTTTAACTGGTTTTTAATTGTTCTTAATTGTACGCTGCCCAGAGTCCAGAAGGAGTTGGGCGGCTTAAATATCAAACAAACAAGCGCTATTCTGGGAACTATATTTTTCTGTAAATATGATAATAGTTGTAGTTTCCCAAACTCCCAATTGAAGTCTTTTTAAAATGTGTCCTGTAGTAACAAAATTAAATCAAAAATTAGAGAAGGATATTTCACCTAGAATACTATATAGGTAGTCCTTGACTTACGACCTCAGTTGAGACCCAAATACTATACTTAAGCAAGAACTTCTACTGCTTACAAGGTAGTTGTTAAGTGAGTTCACATCCTTTTTTGCCACTGTTAAATGAGTAGCTACAGTTGTTAAGAGAATCAGGCAGTCATTCTCTCATTGAGCATTGCAAATGGTGATCACATGACTCTGGGATGCTACCACCATTATAGATGTGAATTGGTTGCCAAGCACCCCAATTTTCATCACATGGGGATGCTGCAACAGTTTTAAGTGTGAGGAGTCACTTTGAAAGCCTATACTTTTTTTAGTATCATTGTAGCTTAGAACCAGGGGTGAAATGCTCCAGGTTTGCTGGTGCTTATCGGTCGTCGGACAGCCAGTTGTGAAGGGAGTGCAGGCTCCGCCCATCCACTTGGATACCGTCATTTGGGTTCTTTTACCTTCTGTGCTTTGTGCATGCACAGAGGGTAAAAGAACCCAAATGGTGACGTCCAGGTGGGTGGGTGGTGCCTCATGCTCCCTTCGTGACTAGCTCTCCGATGACCAATAGGCACAAGCAAACCGGGAGCATTTCACCCCTACTTAGAACGGTTGAGGATTACCTGTATGTCTATATACAGTGTTCCCTCGATTTTCGCGGGTTCGAACTTCGCAAAAAGCCTATACCACGGTTTTTCAAAAATATTAATTAAAAAATACTTTGTGGTTTTTCCCCCCTATACTACGGATTTTCCTGCCCAATGACGTCATATGTCATCGCCAAACTTTCATCCACCTTTAATAATTTTTTAAAAAAATAAACTTTAATAAATAAACATGGTGAGTAATAATCTAAATGGTTGCTAAGAGAATGGGAAATTGTAATTTAGGGGTTTAAAGTGTTAAGGGAAGGCTTGTGACACTGTTCATAGCCAAAAATAGTGTATTTACTTCCGCATCTCTACTTCGCGGAAATTCGACTTTCGCGGGCAGTCTCGGAACGCATCCCCCGCGAAAATCGAGGGAACACTGTATATCCTCATTAGATGTATATCATCATTAGGTGCACTGCATTGAAAGGGCTAGACTTTATTAGATAGATGATAGGTACATAGGTAGATAGGTAGATAGACAGACATAGATAATATACTGTATATTATATACATAAATATATATCATATTGTTCAAATAATAAAGTCTCACACTTTCAATGCAGAGCTTCTAATGATGAAATATATATTTAGACATTGGAGTGAAATTACAACATAATGGGATTTTCCCGTTACAACATAACGGGATTTTCTCCTAGTTAATAGCTTTATTACAAGAACCAAACTGCTTGTAATGATGAGCTTGGCCTATGGCACAATAACTTATTCATTATAACAACATCTGTTATTCAGCTACAGTAAATTACCATTGAGGTTTACAAAAAGTAACCCTTTTAATATAGATCTAATGTTGTGTGTACATTATTGTATTGTAAATTTTCAGATTAGGCTTTTTAAATGTATCTGTATGCAATTTGAAATACGAATATAATTTGTTTGCAGCTGTATTTTGTTATAATTACACTTGTTTATTAAATCAAAGATAAACTAGCCATTTAACAATAACATTTAACTGTTTATTCCCACACGAGATCTGTCCAGCCCACCTTCAATGCCTCTCTTATCTCATGTTCATTTTTCTTGACCATTAAATGATCCAATTCTTGTAAAGAACTTAAGCTTGCAATAAATCTTTATATTCATTTGAACTACTTGAATTTCCCGATTTCCACTGCACTTGCCATTGTTCAGATTTATGGCTGAAGTCCTAGAATAGATTCTCTAATTACTGGGTGGTACCTCCTAGGGAATTTATAAACCGGTGGGAGAGCTTGTTCCTTTAATCTCTGCCACCGCAAATCAATTAGAATCAGCTTTGAACCAATTTAGTTGTGGCCAGGGTGTTACCATTATCTATTACACAGCCCTATTTGAGTATATTTACTTTGAGGCTTAAAAGGAAAAATAATTTGATAAAAGTTGAGAATCTGGAAAAATCTATTCTAATATCAAGAGTTCTTTGTTTTTTGTTTTTAAAAAGTATTAACAATGTTGAGAGGAGCGAATACTCTACCTTACTTTTTTTCCAGGAAAAATGTTTACACAAGGAAATTTTGAAAGATTCTTGCTTAATACTTCGCTTTATCTTTCACTATTTCAAGGTAGCACTCAAGTATTGGGTC
The DNA here is from genome assembly GCF_031021105.1 of Erythrolamprus reginae. Taxonomy (NCBI): domain Eukaryota; kingdom Metazoa; phylum Chordata; class Lepidosauria; order Squamata; family Dipsadidae; genus Erythrolamprus; species Erythrolamprus reginae. The sequence goes on along the minus strand of NC_091952.1, from coordinate 103,795,539 downwards.
ATACAATTTGATATAAAAAGAATTTCGAAGTGGAAGTGCAGTTCCCAAGACTTCTGGGTACTAACCTACCCAGACTTCATGCTCTGGTGAATCCAGAGCAATAGATTAGTAATCCATATAAATTGAGCATAACCAAACAGTTAAAGGTAAGAGTGGGTTGAAATAAACTTTTAAGAGGTAACTTGCACTTTATCAAATTTACTTAATAGTGTATATTCAAAAAACAGAATAACAGAATTGAAAGGGACCTTGAAGGTCTTCTACTCCAATCCTCTGCTCAGATAGGAAATCCTATACCATTTCAGGTAAATGGTTGTCTAATCTCTTCTTTAAAAACTCTAGTGTTGGAACACCCATAACTTCTGATAGCAAGACCTTAGTTTCAAGTTTCAAGTTTAATTGGATTTGTATGACACCCCTCTCCCAGGACTCGGGACAGCTGACAGCATATAAAAGAGACAGTAGTAAGCAATCCAATTAATATATATAAAAAACAATCCTTAAAAATTCTAATTTTAAAAAAACTTCCATTAACATAGGTTAATTGTTCTGCTTTCATAGGTTAATTGTTCTGTTAGGAAACTTATCCTTTGTTCTAGACTGCTTCTCTCCTTGATTAGTTTCCATCCATTGCTTCTTGTTCTACTCTCAGGTGCTAGGGAAAATAGGTTGACCCTCTCTTCTTTTTGGCAGCCCCTTAAATTTGGGGCGCTGCTTTTATGTCACCTCTATTCCTTCTTTTTTTTAAACTAAACACACCCAATTCCTGCAACATGCTTTATTCTCCAGTCCCCTAATCATTTTTAACGCTGTTCTCTGTACTCTTTCTAGAGTCTCAACATCTTTTTTATATTGTGGTGACCAAAACTGGATGCAATATTTCAATTGTGATCTTACCAAGGCATTACAAAGTTATACTAACACTTCATGTGACCTTGATTCTATTCATTTGTTAATGCAACCTAGGACTGAGTTGGCTTTTTTGATAGCTGCCTCACACTGCTGGCTCATATTTAAATGATTGTCTACTAGGACTGCAAGATCCCTCTTACAGTTACCACTATTGAGCCAGGAATCACCTATACTATACCTGTGCATTTGTTTTTTCTTGTCTAAAGGTAGATCCTTGCTTTTCTCTACATTGAATTTCCTTTTTTTAGATAGGGCCCAGTGTTCAAGTATAAATTTATTCTTGTCAGCTTGGCATCATCTGAAAATTTGACCTAAATCATTGATGAAAATATTGAAGAGTACTAAGCCTATGCCACTGCATAATCCTCTATGCAGTTCCATTGAGAATTACAGATTCATCTTTAAATCTCTCTCGTAACTACAGGAGCATTAACAGTTCTTTGATTCCATCATTCCCAAGATATAAACAGGCTTATCCTTCTATGTATATTTTCTCCCTCTATCCCAATGCTCACTACAGGAAATTTTTGTTAAGGCAAGAAGAATTTATATATTATTGTATGAATCTACTACAACATACCAGCCCTTCTTTGATAAGGAACATAGCTATACTTGCCATTCTTTAAAACAACTATTGTTCTACTTGCCATTGTATAAAAGAACAGTCTCCTCTAAGCAAGATAATCATCCTGTCTCTTGGACAATAAATCACATAAGATGAATGAACATTTTCTCAAGAAATTAGTTACCTAAATCTGAACTAGCAGTAGAGAGAGATCAGGTAGCTGTAAGTATCTGTAGGGTGTGACCTCAACCCTTCTTATATTAAGCTTAAACTCACAACCACAAATATTATTTCTAAGAGCAACTGTCAGCCACTAAAAAAAAAAAATCACTTCTGGTTTAAGCCAGTCAAGGAAGGACTATTTGAAAGGAAGAATCAATAGACAGGAAGAAAGTTACATTCTTCCTAACTTTATACACTAAATTTTGTTTTCTAGTACAGTGATACCTTGTCTTAGGAACATAATTGGTTCCAGGAGGAGGTTTGTAAGGTGAAACGTTCATAAGATGAAACAATGTTTCCCATAGGAATCAATAGAAAAGCGATTAATGCGTGCAAGCCCAAAATTCACCCCTTTTGCCAGCCGAAGCGCCCATTTTTGCACTGGTGGGATTCCCCTGAGGCTCCCCTCCTTGGAAAACCCCACCTCCAGACTTCCACGTTTTTGCGATGCTTCAGGGGAAGCCCAGCAGGGGAAGCCCACCAGCGTGAAAACGGGTGCTTCGCTGGCAACGGAAGTCCAAAGGTGGGGTTTCCCAGTGAGGGAAGCCTCAGCAAAATCGCAGCATTGCCAGCCGAAGTGCCCATTTTCCCGCTGGTGGGCTTCCCCTGCTGGGCTTCCCCTGCAGCATCGCAAAATCCGGAGGTGGGGTTTCCCAGGGAGGGGAGCCTCAGGGAAATCCCACCAGCATGAAAACGGGCGCTTTGGCTGGCAACGGAAGTCCAGAGGCTGGGCATCCCAGTGGCGGCGGCAGGTTCATGCGGTGAAAATAGTTTGAAAGAAGAGGCAAAAAAATTTTAAACCCCGGGTTCGTATCTCAAAAAGTTTGTATGACGAGGCGTTCGTAAGACGAGGTATCACTGTACTATATCCGTACCCACATTATATTTTTTACTGCATGGACAACATGAATGCAGTTCTATGGCTGTGGGATAAATACTACTCACAATCACTGCTTGAGTGAGTGATTATATATCATTTGTTGTCTAGACAAGCTATTTTTGAGCAAAACATCATAAAACATCACTTGTATTGTAAATTAAAGAAAATCTCAGAGGAAGCATTAGCAAGCTGCTTCCAAATTGGTGCCAAAAAAGCTGTGTCTATTCCAACTGCCAAGCTTTGTTGAGAGACATATTGTATGCAATACTCATGCAAACTGATCATTGCCCCGGCTTTGCAATACCTGCTGAGGGGAAAAAAAACAAAGCAAAGAGACCTTCCCAACTTCCATTAAATTCTAAAACAGAAAACAATATAGTGGTGGCTTCTACCTTTCTTGATCATTCTCTCTACCTGCAGGTGGGACCATGGTTACACACTGGTGAAAACTTAAGACAGCTGGGATAGTGCAGAATAGATTATTAGTCAAACAAGGGGCAGTTACTTCCTTCTGGCTTATCTGTAAATTTCTTTTGGATGTTGTCAAATTGAGCCTAACTAGCTCAACCATCCAGAACATTTAGTGAGAAAATGACTGAGAAGCAGCTCTATTTCATTCATTCCCTTTGAATTAAAACTAGTTCCTTGCAGTACATTTTCCCAAACGGATGGAGTTTAAAAGGGACGCAGATTGAGCAACCAAGAGGATGAATTACTAAAAACTATCCAATCTCTTTACTGAATAGTTTTGAGGACAGCAGTTTTCTGCCTAAAGCCATCACTACTTCCTCTGCCTCAACCTATAGGTTCTGCTTGCTTCTTGGAGCAATAAAGCATGCAAATAGAGAAAAGTTCATGCAAATAGAGGAAAGTTCTCTTTTCTTCAACATCTGGATTCTCACCTGATAGGCTGAACTGCTAGGGCAAAGGAATTAAGGAGAGTTGAGGACTTGAGCAGCAACTAGAGTGGTCAAGTGAAGAGGAGCTACTTTGTTCCTCCTCTTCTGAATTCCATCTCCCGGTAATCCAAAGCTGGGAAGTTTGCCTGTTGAATTCAAATCTTTATCTGCTTCATCCAGAGAGGCAGGATAAATAAAAGATAATTGCCTTCACAGTTTGCAACTTCCTCCTTCTTTCTCTTTGATACTGCAGCACAAGAGGATGGCATGGTAAAAGAAAACAATAGCCTGCTTCTGACCCTTTCCAATTAGACTATATGAAGGCTATACTTCAGAGAAATTTATCTATAGCCCACCTTTATTATTTTTATAAACGATTCCAAATGTCAAAATAATAATAATAATAATAATAATAATAATAATTTATTAGATTTGTATGCCGCCCCTCTCCGAAGACCTTTCTCCTCCTATCTTCCCCACAAAAAGGTAAGTTGTGTGACCAAGGTCACTCAGCTGGCTTTCATAGCCAAAACAGGATTAGAACTTACAATCTCTTTGTTATGTGTTATTGAGTGATGTATCACCCAATCACACACATAATAACCTTGGAAGTCCTAAATCCACAATGGTCAGAAAATTTGAAAAGCACAAAAAAGTTTTAAATAACATCTATTTTCTTATCCTTGCATACTAGATATTGCTTTCCCCAGTATACCATGAGTTTTAAGCAGTAAAATTCAGAAAATGAATAGAATAGAATAGAATTTTATTGGCCAAGTGTGATTGGACACACAAGGAATTTGTCTTGGTGCATTTGCTCTCAGCGTACATAAAAGAAAAAGATACATTTGTCAAGAATCATGGAGTACAATACTTAATGATTGTCATAGGGGTCAAATAAGCAATGAAGAAACAATCAATATTAATAAAAAATCTTAGGATACAAGCAACAAGTTACAGTCATACAGGAAGTGGGAGGAAAGAATGATAGGAATAATGAGAAAAACTAGTAGAAATAAAAGTGCAGATTTACTAAAAAGTCTGACAGTGTTGAGGGAATTATTTGTTTAGTAGAGTGATGGCATTCTGGAAAAAACTGTTCTTGTGTCTAGTTGTCTTGGTGTGCAGTTCTCTGTAGCGACGTTTTGAGGGTAGGAGTTAAAACAGTTTGTGTCCAGGATGCAAGGGATCACTAAATATTTTCCCCGCCCTCTTTTTGACTCATGCAGTATACAGGTCCTCAATGGAAGGCAGGTTGGCAGCGATTGTTTTTTTCTGCAGTTCTGATTATCCTCTGAAGTCTGTGACGGTCCTGTTGAGGTGCAGATGACAGACTCAATGATTCCTATGTCTGTATCAGCAGCTCCTTGGGCAGTTTGAGCTTCCTGAGCTGGCGCGGGAAGAACATTCTTTGTTGTGCTTTTTTGATGATGTTTTTGATGTATTGAGTATTGAGAGAAGAAGGAAGTATCTTTCTTGTTTGGGAGACTGCTCAAGTTTGATTTCTCCTCTGCACTCACAAACTGTTCTTCCTTCAAAATAAAAAGTCTGGATCCTGCAATAAAAGCTTAGAGCAGGGGTATCAAACTTGTGATGTCATGGTGGTGTCACATGGGATTTTGTGACTTTCCCCCCCTTCACTAAACTGGACATGGGCATGGGCGTGGCCAATACATGACCCATCCGGCCCGCAGGCAGTGAGTTTGACACCCTTACCTTAGGGAATACTGCACATTAACCAAGAGAGAAAAAAATAGACAGTATGCGCACACATTTCAACTCTGACCTTTTAAACCAGGGCAAGCAATGTGGTAATCCATAAATATCTTCTTTGATGTCTGTGAAACAGAATGTAAAGATTGGAAGGAATATTGAAAATCATCTAGATCAATTCCTTGTCCATCCATCCAGTGTTTGAACATCTTCTGTGAAAGATTCCCCCTCATCACCTGAGGCAGTCTGTCCATTGTTGAAAAACAATTACCATTTTTTAATGATGTTCTATCACCATTTACTGTCTTGCTCATCTTAACCTAGTGATCTATCTTCTGGAAAACCCAAACCAATTTTGCCCCATCTTCTGCATGATGGCCTCTTTCAGCCATTTTAAGACAGTTATTATTCATGACTACAGTCTTCTCATCTTCGTGCTAAACACAGCCAATGTAGGACTATCAGCTGGGAAGTTTTTAAGAGTCACAGAGTTTTCCCAGAAACTTTTCCACTGGAGGCAATTTCAAAGGCGTATGATGCACACTTTCTGCTTGCTATGCCCTGTGGTTTTCTCCTAGGTTGTTTTGTATAACTACAAAATAGGTAAGTGGGAAGCAGAACCAGCAGCTGTAGCCATTATTAGAAAAGAATGAAGCCTCACCTAGAAGTCTGCACAACAACCTAGTAGAAAAGTAAAAGTAAGAAGCTGGCTTGATGGAATGGTTCAGATATTGCAGTAGAAACTGGGAGAATGTGAGTTCTAGCCCAATGGTTCTCAAACTTGGCAATTTTAAGACTTGTGGACTTCAACTTCCAGAATTCTCCAGCCAGCATAACTGGTTGGAAAATTAGTTGCCAAGTTTGAGGACCCCTGTATCTAGCCCAATTTCAGAGCTGAAAGCTGGCTAGGGAACTTTAGGGCAGTATTTCTCAAATAGTGGGGTGGGCCCCCCCAGGGGGGCACAGAGCGATGCCAGAGGTGTATGGCCCTGGGGAATGTGTTCTTTTTGCTGCAGGAGTAGGGGGGGGGGGTTGCACAAACCATAGCATACAGCAAAGAGCAGAAGATATGAAGTGCAGATAACAAACCCTTAAGAGACACCATGGAAAAATATTTAACAGGGATGAAAAGAAAGGAGGAAAGAAACAGAGATAAACGTAAGTCTCCCAAAAGCTAAGATGAGGAAATATAACGAAGTGTACGTAGCGCTTGGCTTCACTGTGACTATGATGGGAGACAAGGAAAGACCGGTATGTTTACTGTGTCTAAAAATGTTGGCGATAATGTGCCGAATATTGCAATTGGGTCAGTGGAGAGTTGGGGGGGGGGGCGCAAAATGTTTACTTCTTCCTGGGGAGGGCGTAACAGAAAATAATTGAGAAACACTGCTTTAGGGGAATGGTTTGTTTGTTGTTGTTTTTCAGCCCAACCACTTCACAGGTTTGCTGTTGTAATGAAAATAGGAAACAGTATTATGATTACAGCATGTTGCCTTAAAAAATACAAATTAAAGTGAGATATAAATCTAACGAGCAGTCTGGGCTAGTGGTTAGGGCAGCAGGTTACAAACCAGAAGGTCATGTCAAAGGTGAGAGTTCATGCCTTTGGCATGAAGCCATTTAGATGACTTTGGGCCAATCACTTCCGCTCAGCCCTAGGAAGGGTGCAGAGGCAAATCACTTCTGAAAAATCTTTCCCAAAGAACTACAAAGCTTGTCTAGGCAGCCATCTGATGTCAAAACTGACTTAAAGGCATAAAAATAAGTCTAATCATACATTTCAACAATAACAACAACCTGGGGAAAGGAAAATACAGTAGAGAATTAACCTTTTGATTTTTTTTGTGTGTGTCTGGTTATGTCCATAATGTTGGCTTGTTTGAATGGACATGTGTATATGCTAATAGGTTTTTTGTTTTTTTAAATGTAATTCTCAATTTTAATTAATCATATCTCGATGTATACTGTTTTTATATGTTGTAAGCTGCCCCGAGTCTTCAGAGAGGGGCGGCATATAAATTTAATTAAAAATTATTATTATTATTATTATTATTATTATTATTATTATTATTATTATTATGTTAGAACACCCAAGACTTCCTTACCCAATTTCAAACCCTTCCTTCTTGTAGTATTAAGCATACTACAACCTACCTGATGTTTGACAGAATTGACAAAGACAGTGCAAGACTTGAATGCATTTGACTAAAATTTAACTCGCGCATTTCACACACTACTTTTGTATAATAACATATTAGGAGCAGTTTTATCAAAAATTAGAAAAGACAACCAAAAAAAAGTGTATCAGGGTAACAGATAAACTGGGGAAAAGAAATAAGTCCTCCACTAATCATGTTGATCCTTGAATAAGCAGGGGCAAATATCAACTAACCTACTTACTCAAAAATACATCAGTCCCATGCGTAATCTTATTAATACAGCCATCTGAGTTTATTCCCAGGTATGCGAATCTCTTAAAGATTTTAACCCCTCCGTTTGCATTTGAACATATTTACTATCTCGTCTAATAACATCCCAATGCTTCCGTTGGTTCCGCGTCTCCCGACCTCGACACTGCCAAATTGTCGGTTTCTACTCAGGGAAGCCCCGCCACAACCATCGGTCTCCCAAGACTATTTTTATTAAAAGCCCGCTCGATAGATGGAAGAACAGCTTTGCCAGGCACGCATTTCTTAGAAACAGAAATCCGTATCCCTCAGATCGTCAAACACGCGGGAAACATCCAAGCGCAGAGGATTGCTCTCGGTTCCGTAAAACTCACAATGTCACCACCCTCAGGCAACTTTTTTTTTTCCCCACCCGGTCAAAATATGCTACGCAAATACACGAACGTGTCGCAACTCCTGGTGCAAAATGCGCTCTTTCCCTTTCCCTTGCAATGTAACATCGCCCGTTCGCTTTTACGAACTTGCAGCAAGTTAACAAGACGGCACAGTCTGGGTTTTTTTAAGCCGGGGCAAAAAAAAAAGAAGCGCTTTTTCCTTGCTAAGCAAGAAGCAAACGGTTTATCTATCCCAGTAGCTAAGACGGTAACTCGTTCGTATTCCATTCTTTCCTCTCAATCATTCTCGCTTATAATGAAGCATGCTGAGCATATGGCTTACAAATGCGGTCGGTGCGCGTTAGGTGCCTCGAGGATGGCGCATCCCACGGTCCAACTAGATCGGATTCTCCTGTGGATTGTCCTCCGCCCACTCACACGTTCCTCTTTTTCGGCTCGGCTGGCCTGACTTTTCATTCGCAACCGGAGCCGAGTGGGCGGAGTTGTGGAGTCAGATGGTCCAGGGGTTTAAGGAGGTGCTCAAAGTTGAACTTCGCTTTGCTAACGTCACTCACGCGTGGAGTGACGGCCGGCGGTGGGCGAAGCGCACGTGGAGAGGGGCGGGAATCGGGATAGCGATCTGTGGAGACAGTTGCAAGGGGAAAACCCGGCCGCACGTATCTTCGCTCTGAAGTTTCTATTTCCCCTCCTCTGTAGTCAGTGGGATTAGCTTCTAGGTGAGCATTTGAAGGTACAACCTGTTGGTGCAATAAAAACATGGAGTGGGATTTCAGGCGGGAAAAAGTCCTGGGAAAAACGCCCCAGTCAGTGGTTGATCTCATTTACTTACTTACTCATGTTTCGCTTCCGCGTCGCGAAACCGACAGCTGAGGCTGTGCATAGGGTCATAGGTAACACCAGGTGGGCCAGATCTTGGATTACATTTTTCAGCATCTTGTATCTTTTCCACGCTGGTTGAAGGTCCAAGGTCCTTCTCTGGTATACGCCTATTGGAGGAAAAGGACTAAGGGAAACCAAAACCTCTATAGTAGGCAAGATTCAACTAAATATAGTGGGAAATGGGTTTTGGGACCAGAAAATAAAGCTATACATTAAAGAATAGACATTTTAAAAATTCAAATAATTCCTACAGTATTTTTGGTTTGGTTTGATTTAGTTTAGGGGGTCTTTTGTTTTTTTGCCTCAAGGGCTGGGGTGGGCCACTTCCCGGAGGGGGGTGCAGTGAGGTAGCAAAAATGGAGCTCCACCCCAGAGCACCCAATTTGCACTGAATGATGTTGAAAGAAAATGCAGGGCACCCTGAATAAGCCATGGCCACAGTGTGGTAGTAAAAAGTTTGGTAGACCTTCACTGCGCATGGGCAAATGGGGAGAGTGAAAAGAAAGGCACTGACCTGGGGTTTATCATATTAATGTTATTTAATGTGCTCTCCTTTTAAGAGCAAAGTTATCCATTCTATCTTCTGATATCTAGTTTAAAATGGAAGTGAGATGTTCATATTTCTGTGCATTTTTTTAATGTAGTTTTTTGAACACCTCTTATCATATTTCATTGACATCTGGGATAACTCCCTGCACTGAAGAGAATATATATTGTGGCCATTGTCTTGGGAAATGTTATTTAATGAGTATTCTTTCTGTAGTCTGCTCCTGGTCAGGAGCATGACTCCCAATGGCTACTGCTGAATTCATTTCTCCCACACTTCCCCCCCAACACACACACACCAATAGGAGGAAATTGCTAGAAATTCAATTGCTACATTGAATTATGTACAGTAGTACCTCGACTTACGAATTTAATTGGTGCGGGAAGGAGGCTCGTAAGTCGAAAAGCTCGTATGATGAAACATTGTTTCCCATAGGAATCAATGGGAAAGCGATTAATGCGTGCAAGCCCAAAAATCAGAAACCGGCCGCCACCACCGAAGGAGGCTTGAGCCTCCCGATCCTCCCCGCCCCTTTGCCATGCATGTCATCCTGCATGCAGGATGCCATGCAGTCAGGAAGGTCATCCTGCTCCCCCCCCCAGCCAAAAACACAAAGGCTGCAGAGGGAGGGAGGGAGGGAAGCAGAGCGGGGCGGCAGGCGAGGCGACCGCCTCTCCGTTCGCCAAGCACCACGGGGAAGGAAGGAGAGAGAAGCAGACGGGCAGCAGCCGCAGCGGAGGCCAAGTCTCGCTCCGGGCTGGGCCCCCTCCGAGCGCTCACCGCCTGTCCCTGTCAGCGGCCCAGCCACCTTCACCCGCCCGGACAACCGCCAGAGGGGCTCCTCCGGAGGGGCGCACGGGGAAGGGCTTGAGCCGCCGCCTTCTCCTTTCCCCGTGGGAGCGCCGCACCTCTTGTCTGCCCGCCCTGAGAGGCACGAAACCGGTGCTCATGCCGGGCGGCCCGCCTGGAACGCCAGCAATGCCGCCGGGCCGATTGCCGAGCGGGGGCGGAAGGAGGCGGAGGTGCCGCCGCTCCGGCCCCCTCAGGCTGCTCCGCCCGGGATGGGGCTCCTCTGGAGCCCCCGTGCGTCCCTCCGGAGGAGCCCCATCCCGGACGGAGCGGCCTGAGGGGGCCGGTGCGGCGGCGCCTCCACCTCCTTCCGCCCCCGCTCTGCAATCGGCCCGGCGGCATTGCTGGCGTTCCAGGCGGGCCGCCCGGCATGAGCACCGGTTTCGTGCCTCTCAGGCCGGGCAGACAAGAGGAGCGGCGCTCCCACGGGGAAAGGAGAAGGCGGCGGCTCAAGCCCTTCCCCGTGCGCCCCTCCAGAGGAGCCCCTCTGGCGGTTGTCCGGGCGGGTGAAGGTGGCTGGGCCGCTGACAGGGACAGGCAGTGAGCGCTCGTATCCCGAATTTGGGCTCGTAAGTAGAACAGAAATATCTCTCCCCTCCTAGCTCGTATCTCGAAATGCTCGTATATAGAGCAGCTCGTATATAGAGGTACTACTGTAATTATAAACATTTCTGCAGCTGGAATTGGCAGCAGCTACAGTTATTTGAGGAACTGCCTATTTCCCATGGTTTCTGCCTGGCTGGTGCATGCCAGCAGAATTGGCACATTCTGGGTCTCTTTGGTTCAATAAACAGCCAATAAACAGCCCTTTGGGATGAGATCACCTGGAAATCCATGTGTCCCTATTCCCCACCCACCCCTTGGCAATGGCATAAAGCCTTGAATACTTGTTGAGATGGTTGGATTCCTTTCCTGAGTATGCTTTTTATTGTTTTATCTCTGTATAGTGACACTGAATCCCACCTTCTTTGAATTGGATTGGATTACTTTATGATAATATATTGTGATAATATATTGCCCTGAGACAGTTGGAGACTACATTGAATTAAGTAAATACAATAAATGAAATCTTTATAAGAAAATTATGTCACCTGTCCGCAAGAGGGGCGGCATATAAATCTAATAAATTATTATTAAATTATTACCTAGTTTATGAAATAGTTGGATTGGCAAAATACTGTCCCCAAATTAGTCCTTTACTAGCAAGCCATCAGACACATCTCCTATCCAAGATAGACCTCAAAATATAGGAATGATAACTAGTAACCCTAGACTAGAATTTCAAAGATCAGATTTATATCTCATTTGCTAAAACATGAAAAGTTAACTCTTCATGTTTAAAATTCTCAGTTAACTTTCATTTTTGTTAGAACTTTAGCTGTTACCGTGTCCTGCTAAACCATTGAAGGAAGAATAACTATAGATAGTTTGAACAAGGCAGATGTCCCCCTTCTCTCTCCCTCTCTCTCTCTCTCCCCCTCCCTCCTCCTCCTTCCCTCTCTCTCCCCTCTCTCTTTCTCTTTAGTACTGCTAGGAAAAACAGGATGTGGCTTGACATGGCTAGCAAGCGGATAGAAGGACAAGTGATAAGGACGCAGAATGAATTATATCAGCATCTGTGGAACATTCAGCCTTTGAAAAACTCATTTTTAGAGCTCCATAGATTGCAAGCTTCTTGCCTGATTCTGTGCATATAAAAAGAGTTTTCATCTTTTGCGGCATAGGTAGACCTATTGTTTACTCCACCCTTCTACCCTGCCAGGATATTCAGTAAACATCCGATTCCAAAAGATTGAATCCAGAGAACAATTCTCAATGCCATAATGTTTATTTGTTTGTTTGTTTGTTTGTTTGTTTATTAGATTGGTAACCCACTCTTCATTGAGGAGAGGACACAGAAGACAGCATATACAGCTCTCTGTCCTATTTGTTTTCCCCAAAATACAACCATCATATGATATAGGTTGGCTGAGAGAGAATGACTTCTTCAACTGTCCCATGCAAACTTCCATAGTTGGAAGTGGACTAGAACTTTGTCTCATTACTGTTGTTTAATCTTAATCCATGTACAATGCATGTTGTAAAACCTGAGCAGTTTTGTTTTTGCAATCAACTAATGTCAAGCAAACCATTACCCAATATTTGTCACATAGACAAACAAGTGTATTTGTGCAAGTCATTAAGCAAGTGTGATGCACTCATTAACATGAATATTGGGAACTCCAGATTCAATGTCTACAAGAAGTACATATCAAACTTGCACACAAAAAATATTTAGAATACACCAAATTGGGAGAGCTATACACTTCTCTAGATGAAAAAGAAAAGAAAAGAGGGGTAGCCACATATGTGAAAAAAGAATTAAACCCAAGAGAGATAAAAACTGACCCAAAAGGAAGATATATTATAGTAGAAGTAGAAATCAAAGGAGAGAAAATATTATTAGTAAATATATATGCACCAAATCATGAATTGAAACAATTTTATAAAAAAATACATGAAATATTATTACAATTTAACCAAACAAATATATGTATAATAGGAGACTATAACGGAATAGTGAACCAAAAACTGGACTACAAAATAGAAACCAAGAGTAAAATAAAAAGAGCCACACTACCAACCACATTTGAGAAAATGACGGATGAACTAGATCTGGTAGATATGTGGAGATTGATACATCCAAATGAAAAACAATTTACATTCTACTCTGCCCCACACAACTCTTTCTCTAGGATAGATATGGTATGGCTAAGTAAGAATATGCACAAAAAAATAAAATCTGTTGACATAGAACCAAATACGTGGGCTGACCATAACCCAATAACAATCACTTGGCAGGGGGAAAAGAAAGAATTTAGAAGATGGTCATTAAATACAAACCTACTTCGAGATGAAAAATATACAGAAATGCTAAACAAAGAAAATTATTTCTAGAGGAAAATAAGAAACAACCCACCTCAACTCAAATACTATGGGACACACTGAAAGCATATACTAGGGGAGTTACTATATCATATACAGCTAAAAAACAAAAAGAAGAGAAGGCAGAATATAATCACTACGTAAATAAAATAGCCAACCTGGAAAAAACTCTTCAACAAAACCACCTTGGGTTCTTGAACAAAAAGTCCAGTCTATCAACTATAATCTATTCCCTTTTTATTCTTTATTTGAGATATCTTAACTCATCATTCTTTATTTGAGATATCTTAACTCATCAGCAGAAAAAAATGGAATCCTATCAAGATGTCTAAACAGAACATGGGCCAAATTTTATTTCTCTCTTCTCTCATGCCTATTTTACTAAATACTGTTTTTTAAAAGGAAAAGAAGACTAATATAAAGTGGGGAAAAGAAAAAGAAGAAGTCAAAGAGAAAGCTAAAAGTACAAGAAAGGGGTAAGGAAGTAAAAATATATACAAAAGAAAGAAAAAACATAGAAGTTTCAAATCTTTACAGCAATTATAAGTGCAATTATAAATGTTACTATTCTGTCTAATTAAAATCCTATATTATGTTTTTTTCTTCTGTTTCACACAAAAGTCTTCAAGTGTTTCTTGTCACCAGTAAACATGGATATGGTCTTTTTTTTTGTTCTGATCAAGGAACTTAATTTAGCCATCAGCAAATTCTGTCATTCCTCCATTGTGGAATCTTTCCATATTTGTGCAAACAAAAATCTCACTGCAGTTATTACATAACGAAATTTTGAAAATTAAGAATTTTGGAGAAATTTTATAAAATGGGTAAAGTCAATTATGAGTTATGAGCACATATAATTGTGAATGGAAAGCTAACCAGACAAAAAGGAGTAGGACAAGATTGACCCCAACTCCTGCTAATTTTGGTTCTTGAATATTGAATGGAGATATACAAGGGGAAGAGAGGATTGTAAAGAGAGTAAAATATTTTTTTTAAACGATTTATAAGCGTTTTTTGGATGACATGATGTTAGTTTTGGAAAATCCTTTAAAATTCACAGGAAGTGAAACAATGGATAAATTTAAAAGAATTTGGTGTGTTAGCAAGTTTTAGGGTTAAACAGAAGATGAGATGTTAGTAAAAATACAAAATGCAAGCAGAAAGATTAGCAATTATTAAAAATATTTAAAGTAGATAAAAGACTGTTTTTAAATACTGCAAGACTGGATTTGAAACATGTACAAATGACAGATATATAATTGCTAAAATTAGACATTTTATTGAAATATAAAACAAGTGAAAAATGTTTAATAAAACATGCTAAAATTGGTTACAATATAGAAATGAAAAATATATTTGGCAGGACCCAGCAGAAGAGCCTGTGACACTCTTTCAGAAGGCCTTGAAGACATGGTTCTGCCATTGGGCCTGGGGAAACCAGAGCAGATTGGAGCCCAATCTGGTGGGCTGGTATGAGTGTGTTGTAGCCAGGTGGGGAAGTGAGGGGTTAGTATTTTATTATTTTATTATTATTGATGTTATTTTTATTTCTTTTATGCTGTGTTTGTCTTTCCTATAAGCCACATTGAATCACCATGAGAGAGAAGGCACTAATATATTTTTTCCCTTTTTTTTTTGCATTTTTGATTCTTTCTTTATCCTTCTTTTTCTTATCTTTTTACTTTGTGTAAATTGTTAATTTTTATGTGTTTACATTTTTTCATTAAAAATGTATATTAAAGAATGAAATAAAAGCAAACAAGAGGTAGATCAAGCATCAGTAAAAAAAAATGCATAATGAAAGCAAATGAACATTAGAAAATTCAGTAGGTTGAGAATTACTTTCAAAGGAAATGAGAGACAGTCTCGCTTCCTGGGAAGCTGCCACATAAGCCAGTTCATGAAAATATTTTTATCTCTTCCTGTAATAATAAAAGGAAACTTCCTGAAATGATTATTAAGAAGTGAAAAGGGGACATTCCTATGAAAATAATAGTTTAATCAAAAAGAAAACATATTAATTGTCATACAGGTGGACTGCTCTCAATGTAGAACTTTATAAGCTTTTAAAAGGCAATGAAATATTTTCTTTAAAACATTTTAAAAAGAAAAAATACTTATTATTTTATTTTACATCCCAAATTGATTCAAACTCTTAACAACATCTAAAATATGCTACATATCTTCCTTTTCTTTTTTCTATTTTTTTCTTGCTACTATTTAATCTATACTCATGTGTGATTATAAGTATGTTTATTGATGTTTTGTATTTTAATTGTTTGTATTTTAACTGTTCAAATAAAGTATTTTTAAAATTAAAAAACAAATTAAAATTTAAAAAATGTGCTACATGGTTGAAATAGTATACCTGAATATTTTATATAAAGATGTAAACCTTTGATAATCAACCAAAAAGAAGGAATTAAAACTTTTATGGTATGCTATGGGAATCAAGCCTGGTAGGGATACTTTTTCTTGTTCTTTTTATTTATTGTATTTTTACTGGTCAATAGCTCAAAAAAACGTTTCTGTCAATACTTAGTGGGCTGACACCACTGCAGCCTTAAGCAACTTGATTTCTGTACATAAACTGGCTTGAAATTAAGCTGAAACATTTTTAACGTGTTCTTCAACTTGGGCCACGAAAATGGCAGGTATTCTGTCCAGGTCAGGGCTGTCATACTCCCACCCTGCGGGCTGGATGCATCATACACTGGCCACACCCATGCCCGATTTAGTGAAGGGGGAGCAAATTTGGACAAGAAATATCAAATTAACTAAATCAACAACTTATAAAGAGAACCAATATAAAATGATACATTGGTGGCATTTAGCAGATTGGCTAAAATATATCAAAATTGTAATCTGGCATGTTGGAAGTGTAAAGAAGACCAGGACACCTTCTTCCATCTATGGTGCTTATATCCCGAAGCAAAAAAGTATTGGAGGAAATTGAGAAAATGGTTACAAGAAATAACAGGTATAGCAATTGAATCTACACCAGAATTCTTTTTATTAGGCATTATTAGAGGATCATATGATAAAAATGCACAGCATCTCATACTACACATTGTAATAGCTGCAAGAATTGCTTACACGCAAAAATGGAAGAACCCACAGATACCCGACAATAAGGAAATAAAAAAATATATGAATACTCAGAAATGGACAGATTAACTATGGACTTAAATCAGACCTGGGCAAGGGGCGGCCCATGGGCCGCATCTGGCCTACCTGCTGTCTGTGACTGGCCCACCCGCTATCTGTGGCCGCATAGGCAAAGCGCGAGGTTTTCCACCCCCACGCAGCAGAGCCGGCACAGTTTCTCCTGCCCAACAGCTGATCTGCCTCAGGGTGAACTTCTGCATCCCACCATGTGGGGGGAGAGGAAGCTAAGCACTCTGCTGTGAGCTTTAAAGAGAAAAGCGGAGGGAGGGCGAGGCAAGAGTTCCAGTTTGGGCAGCGCCACAGGAGTGTGTGTGTGTGTGTGTGTGTGTAGGTGTATGTATTCTGTGGGGGAAAGGGGCGTTCACTCCCGTTGCCCAGTGATGGTGCTGTCCAAACTGAAGCTCTTGCCTCGGCCTCCCTCAGCCTTTCTTTTTAAAGCTCGCACTCAACCTCCCCCGCCCCGAGGCAAGAAAATGGCTCTTTGCCTGTCACCGCAGCCGCACTCCCCACCCAAAATTAAGGTGAGAGAAATGAGAGCAAAAGGGGAGGAGAAACAAATGAGAGAGAAGGGGGGAAGGAGAAATACACAGAAACGAGAGAGACCTGGAGGGAAAGAACGAGAGAGGGAAAAGAGAAAGAAAGAAAAGGGAAAGAGAGTGACGGAAAGCAGTGGGGAGGAAGGACTGAGGGAAAGGAAGTAAAGAAGGAGAAATGGAGGGAACAAGGAAGGAAGTAGGAAGAATGAAATGAATGGAGGGACAGAAGAAGGAAGGAACGACTTTGGGGGGGGATTTTTTTTAATTTTTATCTCAACATACTTTCAAACAATACAGTGTGTCATCTAATTTTCCATGAATAAAATGCGGTATTTTGTTAGTAACTAATATCAATAATCAAAAGAGGGTTTTTTTCTAATTTTGTCATCCAGTTACATTAAGTTCCCTCCTTAATGTTCCTTCAAAAAGTACAAAACCAATTATATTTCTAACTTATTAACCATTATGCCAAAGTGCTTCCTTCTTTATAATTTTTCTATAAACCAATAAGACCTTGTATAGCCAATCAGATGTTAACAAAAGAAAATTAAAAACAAAACAAACATATACAAATTTCAGACTTCTTCCCCCCCCCTCTAAATAGCACATTTACCTAATCCCAAATTTAAAAATTATTTCAACCCATCTAACGAGTCTTCGGAGAGGGGCGGCATACAAATCTAAATAATAAATAAATAATAAATAAATAAATTTAGCCAATTAATACTTATCTAAATTTCTTACTTAATTATTAATCTTAAATTTCAGTCAATTTGAGAAAATAAAAAAAGGAAAAATTCTAAATATTCTCTATTTTCAATCAATTAAAAATCATTAACATTATTAATCTCCCTAACAATTCTAAATTCAATTCCATTTATGCATTAATCCAAATCAGTATCACCTACTACATATCTTATTATAATCAATACTTCTAACTTTATTAAAACAGATCAGCAATTCCTAAATTCATATATCTAAGTACTGTATTAAAAATAATTTTAAGTTCAGCCCTCTAAAACCATCCCAATTTCTCATGCGGCCCCATGGCAAAATTAATTGCCCACCCCTGACTTAAATGATCAAAAGGACTCTGATTATTATTCAATCTAGACAAAGTGGTACAAATGGACACAAAAAAGAAATGCAAATTCACAGTAAATGATGGAACGTTACAAAGAATTATATGTATAAATATAGAAAATATCGATATGAATGTAAATACCGGTATATGGATGTTGAATCACCTGTAAGTACAAAAATGTAAATACTGTATTCAAAAAAAGTATCAATAAATATATATATTTTAAAAAAACAAAAAGAGGACTGTGAAAATATATACTGACCCCTCGCATTCTGGACATAAACTGTTTCATCTCCTCTCCTCAAAACTTTGTTATAGAGTACCACACACTAAGACAACTAGACACAGGAGCAGGTTTTTTCCCCAAACACCATCACTCTGCTAAACAAATAATTCCCTCAACACTGTCAAACTATTTACTAAGTCCTCCCACTTATGACTGTAGGACTGTAACTTGTTGCTTGTATCCTTAAGATTTTTATTAATATAGATTGTTTCCTGATTGCTTATTTGACCCCTATGACAATCATTAAGTGTTGTAACACATGATTATTGACAAATTTATATTTTCTTTTATGTACACTGAGACCATAGGCATCAAAGACAAATTCCTTCTGTGTCCAATCACTTGGCCAATAAAGAATCTATGTTCTATGTTCTGGTTTTGTTTGTCAGAATCTTAATTCACAAACATGAAGTTGCATCCAGGTCATCCCAGATAAACAGATAATTATCTATTCATCCAAGAGTAGTGATGGGCGAACCGAACTCGCACAATTCGGGTCCTTACCGAATTTTGCGGTGTTCAGTATGCCGAACACAAACCCGAAATTTTTTTAAACTTCGGGCAAAGTTCGGGGTCGCGTTTGGCGTTTGGAGCTTGACCTCACCGGCAGGTGGCTAAGAACAGTTTTTTCCCCAAACGCCATCACTCTGCTAAACAAATAATTCCCTCAACACTATTAAACTATTTACTAAGTCCTCCCACTTATGACTGTAACTTGTTGCTTATATCCTTACAATTTATATTAATATTGATTGTTTCCTGGTTGCTTATTTGATCCCTATGACAATCATTAAGTGTGGTACTCATGATTCTTGACAAATGTATATTTTCTTTTATGTTTCTGTTTCTTGTGCTTCTTAATTTTAGGTGTCATTGCTTCCTCTCCTTCTTTAATATCTCAAGTCATCTTTGATTTTTTTTTCCCCCCCAGCCACTTCTATACGTCCAATGGAAAATCAAAATGTAACTTTCACCTTATGTTGTAGTCTCGTATTAAGCTTTGTGTCTTGATTTACATCAGTAAGATCAATATGATCATGTCTTACATTTGGTTTACTCACATTTATTGATTATAGATTCTTCAGATCTTTCATCAGGAAAACTTCATACATCCAATAGTTGTATTGTAATTCCTTTAATAAAAACACATCTATACTATAAAATAAGAGACTAACAATGTTTTATATCCTAATACTATAGTCTAAAAGAATGAAAAAGAAAATATAAAATACATATGATCATATTATTATTAAATCACGAATTTGATTAAATTGAATCAAATTCATAAATCATTAATATTATAACCAAGTTATATGACAATAATAGCTTAGAAAGTTATATTTTTTCAATCAATTAAATTTGAAATTTCATTTAGAAGAGCCAATCTTTCAGTTCATTAATCATCGTTCATATACCATAATAATATTCTAACAAGTAAAAAAGGAGTAAGAAAAAGAAACAAAAAAGGAAGAATGCATTCCTTTCTTCATTAAATCATAAGTCTTTTCCACCTTCTTTTTCTTTAAGGCTTGTAACCCTATTTTCTCCCCCCCCCCCCAAACCTGATTGAATTAAATCAAATTCATAAAACATTAATATTATAACAAACTTATATAACCGTAATAGCTTAAATAATTATACTTTCTTCCATTGATTAAGTTTGAAACTTCATTTAAAACAAGTAATCTTTCAACTCATTACATAATAGTGTTATAGGATGGAGGAAGGGAAAAAAACAAAAAGAAAAAAATAACTGACTCCTTTCTTCATTAAGTTATCAATTTTCATGTTTCCATCCCACTTTCCTTAACTCTTTTTTCTCCTTTTGATGTTTATAACCCCATCTTCCTTTCCCTCAGACACTTTGTTTCCTTTTTAAAAATAATACTTGCCCAGTTTCCTATCAATTTCCCCTCTCTCCTTAAAGTTATCCCCTTCTTTTTTAATTGTTTCATTCTATACCAATACTTTCCTGCATTTCCATTTGTTTACTGTAAAGCCCAGCAAAATCATCATCTTTTTTATAATATGGTGACCAAAACTGGATGCAGTATTCCAAGCGTGGCTTTACCAAGGCATTATAAAGTGGTATTAACGCTTTTTTTGGCCATTGCACACTGCTGGCTCATATTTAAATTGTTGCCCACTAAGACTGCTAGGTCCCTCTCACATTTAATACTGTTGAGCGAGGTACCACATATACTGTATCTGGGCATTTTGTTTTTCTTGCCTAAATGTAGAACCTTACTTTTTTCAGCATTGAATTTCATTTTGTTAGATAGCCCCCAATGTTCATATCTATCAAGATCCTTCTGTATCTTGAGCCTATCTTCTGGAGTTTTGGCTATTCCTGCTAGTTCGATGTCATCTGCAAATTTGATGAGTTCCCCATCTATCCCCTCTTCCAAGTCATTGATGAAGATGTTGAAGAGTACTGGGCCTAAAACAGAACTTTGGGGTACTCCGCTGCATACTTCCCTCCATGTAGATGCAGTTTCATTGAGCACTACACGTTGATTCCAGTTGGTCAGCCAGTTTTGAATCCATCTGGTGATGTTGCTCTCAACCCACATTTTTCTATTTTATCTAGTACAGTGATACCTTGTCTTACGAACTTAATTGGTTCTGGGACGAGGTTTGTAAGGTGAAAAGTTTGTAAGACGAAACAATGTTTCCCATAGGAATCAATGGAAAAGCGAATAATGCATGCAAAACCAAAACTTGCCCCTTTTGCCAGGTGAAGCGCCCGTTTTTGCGCTGCTGAGATTCCCCTGAGGCTCCCCTTCATGGGAAACCCCACCTCCGGGCTTCCGTGTTTTTGTGATGCTGCAGGGGAATCCCAGCAGCGCAAAAACGGGTGCTTTGCTGGCAACGGAAGTCCGGAGGTGGGGTTTCCAGTGAGGGGAGCCTCAGCGAAATTGCAGCATCGCAAAAAACACGGAAGTCCTCAAAACCCCACGTCTGGACTTTTTGTGATGCTGCGATTTCATTGAGGCTCCCCTTGCTGGGAAACCCCACCTCAGGACTTCCATTGCCAATCCAGAGGCGGAGCATCCCAGTGGCAGTGGCTTGTGTTTGTAAGGTAAAAATAGTTTGGAAGAAGAGGCAAAAAAAATCTTAAATCTCAGGTTTGTATCTCGAAAAGTTTGTATGATGAGGGGTTTGTAAGATGAGGTATCACTGTATTAGGTTATGGTTTACTTGGATTACTGAAGTCCAAGTAAATCATATTGACAGCATTCCTTTGGTCCACTAATTTTGTCACTTTGTCAAAGAATGCATTAAGATTAGTCTGCTATGATCTATTTTTGACAAAGCCATGTTGGCTTTTCGTTTTTACTTTGCGTGCTTCTAGGTGTTCTCTGATTCATTGCTTGATTATTTGCTGGAGAGACGGAGTAACGACACGGACACAAGAGCTGGATTTAAACTGGGTCATTTTTATTAACATAAATTTGCATAATTTATTCATTACTTTGCATAAATTAGCATAATCAACTATGACCCGGAAATGGACCTGCAGGGTCAAACAAATACTTCCGGGACGGAAATGACGTTATGCCAAAACATTCCTGGGCAACTCATGGGCGTATCTCGATGCAAGTCCAGGTGAGGGGCCAGACCATCACCTGCGACCCTGCCATGCTGTGCATGAGGGGGGTCCCACCGGCTAACCCGAATCCGGGAATTAAAGGTGCAGGACCCAAAGACAGGTTCCCCCCAGCTGCTCAGGCAGACACACCCTCCATGAGCTTGCGGAGAACCTGTCAATCATCCCCAAAGATGCCCAAGGGAGAACGCGCGGTTGCTAAACCACCCCAGTTTTCCGCCCCTAACCTGCCTACCCAAATGACCAAAGGTAAGCCAATTAACCTAATAAATGCAAGCACCCCCTAACCGCACATCCATCTCCTCAGTGTGGAATGGGCGAAAAAACAGCTCGGCTAAGAGGCAGAACTGCAAAAAATTCCCATTCGGCCCCCTAAGGGCGACCCCTAAGCACACTGCAAAATAGGGAGGGCGGGCGGGTGTCTGCTCGAGGCTCTGCTGTCCGGGCGAAAAGGGAGAGCCCCGGGCCTGCTCACCCTTATATAGGGCAAGCAGGCCCCGCCCGGACCAATCAGCAGCTGGGCCAATCAGGCCCGAACTCCCGAGCGAAGTCTCGCATCGCGAGACTTCGCCCGGGATCCAAAATGGCGGCCGCCATGAGGGTCCGTGTCTCCTGGTCCCTCCAGCAAAGCCTGCCGCCGGGTAAGTCCGGCGCTGCTAATTTTTCCAGAATCTTCTCTGGCATTGAGATCAGGCTGATAGGTCTGTAGTTTCCTGGATCTTTTGTTTCCCCTTTTTTGAAGATGGGAACTACATCAGCTCTTTTACAGTCCTCTGGCAGTTCCCCAGGATCGTTGAAAGATATAATTCAGTTATGAAAGATATAGTTCCAGTCCTCTGGCTGTTCCCCAGGATCTTTGAAAAATATAGTTCAGTGATTCTGAGATCTTCTCTGCCAGTTCCTTCACAACATCGGGGTGTAATCCATTCAATCCTGATGATTTGAACTTGTCTAGGGCAGACAGGTGTTCACATACCTTTTCTTTCCTATTTTAACTTGTGTTCCTAATATGCTTCTTGTGGTGCTGTTTTTGATAGGTTGAACTGGTTTTTCCCCTTTGTGTAAAGACATGCAAAAAATGAGTTAAGTAGCTCTGCTTTCCCTATTGCTTATCACCTTCTTGCCATTTTCTCCCAGTAATGGACCAATTGTTTCCTTGACCTTTTTTTTTTTGTTTGCTTGTTTTTAATATGTTGGAAGAAGCTTTTTTTGTTATTTTTTACTTTTGTCGCAAGCCTTGGTACATTGTGAGCCATAGCTTTCCTCACTTCATCTTACAAATAGTTTGGGATATTTGCTGATATTCTGTCTCAGTTCCACTTTTCCATTTTTTATACTTATCTTTTTTGTCTTTCAAAATTTATTTTATGATATATGATTTCTGGATCTCATTTGCTTTTTAATGTATTAATTGTTTGCATGGGATTTAATTGCTCAAGACACATGGTCTTGAGCAAGACCATGTGGTCTAAGCAACAAACTGGGGATTTTCCCCATTATAGTGTCAGCACAACTGGCCCAAAACCACCACTCAGTGTCAAAAGTAGACCCGGTTCAATCATGCATCATAGGGCCTTAAGCAATTCTGGTTGACAAAGTGACACAAAAAGACCTTTGTCACTCTCAGAAAGAGCATTAAATGGCTAGTGCACACACTTCTCCCGTTCCCAGTGAAGCAAAGTACTACTACAGTAGTTACATTCACATATGCCCATTGTAGTCATATTTGTATATTATGCAACCAGTTCTGGAAATAGTGGTGAGTAGGGAAAGGATTAAGCAACCACAACATCAGCTGATTCCTGCTCTGACTCACTTCTTTCAAAAGGAACATGGTTTTAGCTATATTACATGTATCTGAAAGGGAAAATCTAGATAATGGCTCTTTTCTGAACTTCCTTCTATTGAATATGTGACCTTCATTTTGGAGTAATATTGGTTTATTCCATTAAAGTAAGAAATTCACTGACTTGGAAAAACTAAAGTATGCATAATAAACTGCTTGTCAAATACATAAAAATCAGGAAGTCCAGGCAGTTTATACAGGTTTATTGCAAGTTCATGCTCTTTACAAGAATCTGGACTACTAATGCTGAAATAAAATTGTTGATAGATAAGAGTCAATCAAATTCAAGGTGGGCAGGAGGTAGATCACTTGTGGGCATGAAGGGAGTTGAGACTGATGATGCATTTGACCCCTCCTACTAGCTCAGCCTGGTCATCTCCTATACTGTGAATGCTGGAAATCTATTTCACTGAATATTCCTAACAGCTATTGAACTTAAGTTTATGCAAAGTATTCTTAGAGTTTTAGATCATTTGAGTTGCCGTCTAGAAGGTACTATTAAATTATCTTCTCTTATTCTGTCTAATCTTTTGCTGGGAGATTTCATAGTAGCCTCTGATTAAAATAATCAAGTTTCAAATTTTTTGTTTGCTTGAAATTATCTAAGTACTGCCACTTTCTGCGATACACAAAATGAGATTAATTGGTTTGTGCAATTTGCCTGTTATGGAATTGAGCCATTGTCTTAGGATATTGTTTTAAACCAATAAAATGGTTTACTTGTTCGAATACAAAAAGTAGATCTGGATAAGCTATGAGGACCAAGCCCATTTGTTCCTTTACTTTATATATTGTGCTTCGCAGGTCACAGGTGAGAAGCAACCTGGGAGAAAATGAAGCATGGAATTAGAAATGTGGAGAATAACATTTGTGGTTGAATGGTTTAGGGATTACTGCAAGCTTCCTTCGGGCATTTGAAGGTAATATGGAAATTCACAGGGACCCTCTATTTGCCCTCATATTGAACATGCATTTCAAAAAGGAAACCTCACTTCTATTCTAATTTAAGATTCTTATTGAAGACAAGATTGAATATTTATAAGACTTCTTCCAGAAAAGGGTATGGGCATATTACAATATGAAGTACAATGAAAGTTGTTTATACTGTGTACTTTATTCCCTCATGAAGTAGGCTGGGTATCTTTACTTTTCAGTATGTTAAGATGGAAACTGGCTTGTTTGATTTAACTTAATACTTTGCATATACCCAACAATTGTATCATTATTAGATTTTATAGTTTGCAAACAGCAGCATGTGTTCTAGTGAGCAATATGAAATCAGCCATTGTGACTTCATAAATAACTATAGAGAAGTATTTAAAATAACAAAGCACATACTCTTATTTTTATAAATCAGTCAAGGCAATAAACATATTATATGTTGTGAGCCTCCCCGAGTCTTCGGAGAAGGGCAGCATAGAAATTCAATTAATAAATAAATAAAATAAATAAATATTTAATACTCCTTCCTCATCCTATTTTCCCTCTTGTTTTTGCTTTTTTTTTCTTTGGATGGGAAGGTTGAAAATGACTAAGATGCTGCAACAATAGTTGTAAGTACAATTTATTTTGGTTGGGAAACCTAGCCAGCCATTGACAGAAAAACTTCGAGATGAAGTAAAATAGCAGTGGTGATATATTGTCATGTAATATCACTGAGGCTCAAACCATCCATAGTTCTTTTGGGTTTTAATTTTTTTAGAAGAGCCCCAGACTATGAGATCACATTACCAAGTGAAATTTAACTACAATTCCGATAACGCAATATCTTAAAGAAACATGTCTTAGTATAGGCTAACTATTTCTGTCTGTGGTTTACAGCACAATTACCCTCCACCTAGAAACTAACAACCTACTTTCAAACAAGCAATTTGGTTTCAGGAAAAAAATTATCCTGCAATCTACAAATACTATGCTGCAAAAACATATGGACCTCAAAACTTGACCAGGGCAAAACAATAGATGCAATTTATATAGACTTCTATAAAGCCTTCTACTCAGTGGTTGATGATAAACTGCTTCTGAAACTGAAATCCTATGTCATCTCTGGACCCCTACATGATTGGATAACTGTGTTCCTGTCAAATAGACAACAAGTGAGGGAGCACCCTATCTAATCATGTTCCTGTTAATAGCGGTATACCCCAAGAGAAGCATGCTAAGACCAACACTCTTTCTATATAAATGACCTTTGCGATCATATTACAAGTGTTCTCTTTTCCAATGATGTAAAACTCTTTAACAACACTGATACCCTCAAAAAAAACCTTGACTCTCTATAAGAATGGCCCAACATCTGGCAACTCCAAATCTTAACCAACAAATGTTCTGTCTTGCACATTGGCAAAAAGAATCAGAACACCAAATACAAGCTGTATAAACAAGACCTTGCAGATGACCTTCACTCTGTCAGAGATGAAATACTCATATCAAATGACGTAAGTGCCAAACTCCACAGTAACAACATTGCCAAAAAGGCTTCAAGAGTTTTTAACCTAATCTTATGTAGCTTCTGCTCCGGCAATATCACACTACTAATCAGAGCATACAAAACATTCGCCAGACCAGTCCTTCATTATAGCTCATCTGTCTGCAACACATACCGCATTTTGGACATAAAAACATTAGAAAGTGTCCAAAGATACTTTACTAGAAGAGCCCTCCACTTCTCTATTTGCAACAGTATACCTTACAAAAACAAACTTGTTAGAAAGCTTAGAACTACATCGCCTTCGACATGACCTAAGTATAGCTCATAAAATTATCTGCTACAATGTCCTATCTGTCAACAACTACTTCAACCACAACAATACACAAGCGCACAACAGATACAAACTCAACGTGAGCAGCCCTGAACTTGACTGTAGAAAATACGACTTTAGTAATAGAGTGGTTAATGCCTGGGACTCACTACCTGACTATGGTTTCATCACTAACGCCCCTCCCCATAAACTTTACCCTTACTGTCCACTGTTGACCTTATCCGATTCCTAAGAGGTCAGTAAGGGGCATGCATAAGCGCACCAGCATGCATACTGTCCCTGACCTATTGTTCCCTCTTATCAGTGCCCATCTTATGTATATAAACAATGTTAAATCTATGTATATTATAAATACATAATTGACCCCAAAAAGTGTGGAAAAGGTACAGTAAAGTAGACTGAGGAAATAGCACTTAGAATGATTAATATGTACAGTATTTGTTTAGAAAGCTCTATTATTCCCGAGGGGAAGCCTGCAGGGAAGACCAATGAAGATAAGCACAGGCCATGCTTTGCAGCAAACTGGATTACTTAAAAATAGCCTGAAAATACTTTCACCTTTGAAGTTGTTTGTAATGTCCTTCTAATAGTATCCACCCATCCTGAACAATCCCATATTTCTAGACCCAAATCTTTCCTCTTTTCCTTAAATTGTCTTGCACACTCAGAAATTGCTTATATGAAATGATTAAAAAATCCAGGCTCTCATGAAACAGGTCATTAGGAAGAGGCTTTCAGAACTTTACTGGAGGTTGAATAGTGATAACTAGACTCTGGTTCAGATAAATGTAATAATTATTTAACTTGCCATTAATCTCTCATCATCATTCTAAGCCTTCTCCTCCCCCTTCTATATTTTGTTGATAACCAAAATTAAATTAACAAGATTGGGATGTCTGCTTAATTATGAACTCATGACCAGATGTCTGGATATCCATTACTCTGTTATGGGAATTGTGAACATGCAAAATACAAAATGTTCTACTTCTCTCTTCTGAAATGAAATACCAACTTTCTCTTGGCATTGTGTGTGGGTGTGCCTGTCTCAACATACTATTGGAGGGTATGTCTGCAAATATCTGGCATACCTGATAAACTTTCCCTATTTTCTCTTACTGAATTGCTCTTATTAGTAAGACAGAAGATCAAATGTGATAGTCCAGTGATGGGAAGGGAACACTTCTTTTGTAAATATTTTTTACCGAAGGAAAAAAAAATTATTCAGGCTGAAACTCTGCCAATGTACTTGTACAACTTGCCAAACTGAATCTAGCAACTGTTTGGAGGATAGCTCTCCCAATTCCTGATATGTCCAAGCTAATTAATCATACTTAACATGTAGGCTGGGACCCTATTTTCATTCATCAAACCTTTTGATGAGAAAAAGAATAATAAAACTCAATGTTCTATAAAGAAAAAAGTTGCTAAAAGATTTTTATCACCGGATATTTATTTCACAAATAATATAAGTAACCTTGTATGACTTTAAGTAGCCCCTTAGCACTTTATTAATTATAGCACAGGTCATTAATTTTCAGATGATCCTGTTTGGCTTTCCCAAGGCTTGTATTACAGTTAAAGAATAACAGCATACATATTTTGTTTCCTAAAAAAAGCCTTTTAAAAAATTAAATGGCCGGAAACATTTTTTTTTCACTTTTCCCTTCCCATGCTCCATTAGCTAAATTAGAATTTTTTTTATTTTTTTTTATTTTTTGTGTGTGAATGAGCAAGTTAAATGCACTTCACCTGCCATTTACAGCTTGGCAGAATCCAGTCTGCTTTCTACTTTATCAGGCAAGTCACAAACTCTACAGGTGAACTGAAACTTTGCTTTAGGCTGCCAAATATCTTTCCAATGTTGAATTTGGCTTCACAACTTCCAAGTTATACCAGTCTATTCTCCATTTTCATTGTGAAAAGTTTGTCAGTCAGTTGATTTTTGGTCAAAGCCAATTAGGTATTTCTTTGCTTTTTAAATTCAAGGGACATGTGTTGAATGAAAGATGGAAAACCCCTTTTTTCTCCATTCTACTTCCTTTCCCTATTAACCATAAAAGCTGTCATTAGAAAGATATTTTCCAGATGTCCTCTGGATAATAAGATATTGGTATAGGCCAAAGGCTGTCAAGATGCATCATGCACTGGAAAAGCCCACACCCGGTTTACCAAAAGAAGGAGGTCTTGATACATCATGTGACACCCATGTGATGACATGAATTTGATACTCCTGGTATAGGCATTCTTCTCTGGACCTAAAAAAAATAAAAGAATCTTTTTTTAAAAGATGCATCTTTCCCCCAAATTAAATGTGAAATAATATATGATACAAAAAGAAGAGGAATGAAATTGAGGAAGTGCAGGAATGAGAAAAAGAGTAGGCCTTTTCAATGAAAGTACCTGTTGTAATTTTGCTTACACTCTTGTCATAAGAAATATCTCTCTCTCTCTCTCTCTCTCTCTCTCTCTCTCTCTCTCTCTCTCTCTCTCTCTCTCTCTCTCTCTCTCTCTCTCTCTCTCTGTGTGTGTGTGTGTATGTGTAAAACATATCTGATAATCCAAAACTAGTTTGCAGCAATCACCATATGAGAGATGGCAGACTTACAGTACTGAAAAACTTAAAATGAAGATTTATTTATTTATTTATTCATTTGTCCAATACACAAATACATAGGAAGAAAAATAGACACGTGGTAATATATATAAGGGTAAAAGTGAACTTAGAGGAGAGGATATATGAAAGGAAGAGAATATATATGATAGGTGAAAGAAAGGAAAGACAATTGGACAGGGGACGAAAGGCACACCAGTGCACTTATGTACGCCCCTTACTGGCCTCTTAGGAACCTGGAGAGGTCAATCATGGAGAGTCTAAGGGAGAAATGTTGGGGGTTAGGGGTTGACACAATTGAGTCCAGTAATGAGTTCCACGCTTCGATAACTCGATTGGTGAAATCATATTTTTTACAGTTAAGTTTGGAGCGGTTCGTATTAAGTTTGAATCTGTTGCGTGCTCTTGTGTTATTGCAGCTGAAGCTGAAGTAGTCATTGACCGGTAGGACGTTGCAGCATATGATCTTGTGGGCAATACTCAAATCGTGTTTTAGGCGCCGTAGTTCTAGGCTTTCTAGGCCAGGATTGTTAGTCTATTTTCGTAGGATATTCTGTTTCGAGTGGAGGAGTGAAGGGCTCTTCTGGTGAAATATCTTTGGACATTTTCAAGGGTGTTGATGTCTGAGATGTGGTATGGGTTCCAGACAGATGAGCAGTAGTCTCTGCTATTAAAGATAGATGTTGATTGCAGACGATGCTGAATTATAAAGAATAATAAGTGCCTATATACAATTGCACAAAGTCTGGGAAACAAACAGGGTGAGCTAGAACTATTAATACAGAAAGGTGGATATGATATAGTTGGAATAACAGAAACTTGGTGGGATGAAACCCATGACTGGAGCATACTGATAGAAGGATACAAGCTCTTCAAAAAAACCCAGACCCCATAAAAGAGGAGGTGGAGTTGCATGGTATGTAAAAGATCACTATATTGCTACAGAAATACATGAGACCTCCTAGAATGCATATGGGTCAATATAAAAGAAAAAAAGAATGATATGGCCATAAGTGTACACTAAAAGGCCACCCAATCAAGCAGAAAAAATAGATGTACTTTTTTTGCCAAACAACTAACAAATATATGTAGGAAACGCACTACAATAATAATGGGGGACTTCAATTACTTTGATATTAATTGAAAAAACTAATTCTGCACCAAGTGAGAAATCAAATAGATTCCTAACCAACCTAACTGACAATGTTGTTGTCCAAAAGGTAGAAGAGGGAACTAGAGGAACAGCCATACTGGACTTAATCCTTATAGAGGAGAAGCGATAGATGGAGTTGAAACTGCAGGGACCTTGGATGAGAGTGATCATGTCATATTAGAATTCAACATAACACAAGCACAAGCAATAGAACATAATGATACCAGAGTCTTAGATTTTAAAAGAGCTGATTTTAATAAACTCAGACAGAATTTGGGAAAGATTCCTTGGATGAAAATCCTAAAGGGGAAAACAACTCAAGAACATTGGGAAACTCTGAAAAGTATGATCATGACAGCTCAGGCCAGCACAATACCACTGAGAAAGAAAAACAAGAAACCAGCATGGCTGCACAAAGGATCTCTCTGACAAATTGAAAAACAAAAAGGACAAGTACAAAAAATGGAAAGATGGACACATAACTAAGGCAGAATATCAGCAGATAGCTGGAATCTGCAAAGATGAAGTCAGGAAAGCAAAGGCTCAGAATCAACAAGATTAACCACATAAGTCAAAGATAATTTTTTAAAAAAAGTTTCTTCCAACATATAAATAACAAGAAACAAATCAAGGAAACAGTTGGTCCACTAAAGAGAGAAGACGTCAAGGAAGTAACAGGCAACAGAGAGAAAGCATATCTGCTTAACTCATTTTTCCATCAGTCTTTATGTAAAAAGAAACTATAATAGACCAGTGAAATACTGTGGACATAATATACTTAGACTTCAGCAAGGCATTCGACAAAGTAGACCACAACCTACTTCTTAGTAAGCTAGAAAAAAGTGGGCTAGATAGCATCATAACCAGATGGATTCGCAACTAATTGACAAAGCGTACTCAATGAGTAGCCCTTAATGGGTATAAGTCTACATGGAGGGAAGTAAGCAGTGGGGTACCACAAGGTTCAGTCTTAGGCCCAATATCTTCAATATTTTCATAAATGTCTTAGATGAAGGAATAGAAAAGGAACTTACCAAATTTGCAGATGATAATAAGCTGGCAAGAACAGCTAACAACCTAGAAGATAGGCTCAAGATCCAGATGGATCTGGACAGACTTGTACATTGGGCCCTATCTAAAAACTGAAATTCAATGTAGAGAAAAGTAAAGTCCAGATTCTACTTTGATATCTCATTTCTGTAAGGAGGATAAATGTTTTAGAATTTCTTTTTAAAGAATTAATTTCTTCTTGTTTGCTTGTATAAATAATACAGTTGTGTAATTAGTGGCTAGGATTAATTTTCCTGACTACATTCTTAACTTTTGTTTAATGTTTGTATAACTTGTTTACACATTTCCCTTTTTTTCATTCATTTGTTTCAGTCCATAGTGCCTTAAAATATTTAGTATAGATTGGCATCAGAAAACCTGTAAGAACATTCAATAATTAAAATCTGCTTTTTCTACTCTTCAGTGCTTAAATTATGAAATCCAACAATACATGACGACTCCAAAGCTATTACGTAGGAACAGTTTGATTTCTACTATTTCTGCACCTACCAAAATATTTTTATAATGTCTTGTAAGCTTTTCTTGACTAATCGAAATTCAACATCTCCTTCTCTGGAATATACTACACAACAGTGGTATGCAGGAACGATAAATATGTCTTGCATAATCACTGCTCGGAGACTGTAAAAAGAAAATGTAAACAGAGAATGCAGCTTTTGCAGCAAATATTTTCCAATTGAATTAACTGGAAGGAATTATCATGTTCAGAAGGATTTACTTTTTCATCATTTTGTCCATGGTCTAGCAAAACCTGGAGAATGGGATCATTAAAATAATGCATTAAATACTTTGGGGAGAGGGGATATTTACATTATTATATTGAAGATAAATTTAAATTTTTTTCTCAACAAGACATTATTTTGGGAGAATGAATGACATTGAAGAAATATAATGCAAGACCATCCAGTGATCTTTGCTAAGTTATTTTCACAAGAGCGAGAAAGGGGCAACTCCAGAACCAAACAACAGAATGAAATTTGAAAAGGTAGATATAGAGCCTGTTTTAAAATTCTGGATATTCAAGTCATACCACATCTTGCCTCTGAGTTCATATCCAGCAACAAAAGCTCTGCACCTATCCTGTTCCTGTTGTAATATGCTATCTTTGAAATGATGCCCAATCACTGAAGAAATAACCTTATATATAAAAGAGTCTAACACATCAGAAAAAATCTGAGGTAGAGACTATTCCGAGAGGCCTCAGAGACAGTTCAACACATAATGGCAGGGTGTAAGATGCAGGAACAGCATATACTGAATGGCACAACATACAGAACGGTGTATGGGCTAGCTAGACTTTCCCAAATCTACATGGGTGATTCTACACAAGGAGGATAACAGACAGATACTGGCCAATCACCCAGACATTGTGATAGTACACATGAACCAGAAGCTATTTTTTGTAAGAGATGTGACAAATGACAATATCAGAAAGAAGGAAAAGTTAGGGAAATACTAGCGCCTGAAAGAGGAACTAGAAAGATGTGGAAAATAAAGACAAAATAGTGGTATTAGGAGCACTAATACTCACTCAGGGCTGAGTGAGCGACTCCAACAGATTCCAGGAATGATACCAGAGCTTTCTGTCCAGAAGAGTGCAGTGTTAGCAATTGCTAATGTATAGTGCAGAGGTCTCAAACTTCCAGACCTCTGAGAGTTGATCCTAGACTGAGGAAGATGCAGACAACCCATAAGGGTAAGTAGGGGAAAGGTTTTTTTTAATGTTTGTGTGCACTCAGAAATTGTGGTTTATTCAATAGGCTATGGTTTTAAAAAATCATAGGGTAATGATGGAATAGGCCATTATGCTTGCACAGAAACCTAGGATCAAATATAAACAAAAATAAGAAATAAGAATTATCTCAAACTTTCAACCAGTTTTCAAGATGTGTGTGTGATTGGGTGTATTTTATCTTTCTCTGTTCAGTTCTGTAAGCAAGATGTGTTGATTATGACCTATAAAGCCCTTCATGGCATCGGACCAGAATATCTCCGAGACCACCTTCTGCCGCTCGAATCCCAGTGACCGGTTAGGTCCCACAGAGTTGGCCTTCTCTGGGTCCCGTCGACGAAACAATGTTGTCTGGCGGGACTCAGGGAAAGAGCCTTCTCTGTGGCGGCCCCGACCCTCTGGAATCAACTCCTCCCAGAGATTAGGATTGCCCCCACCCTCCTTGCCTTTCACAAACTTCTTAAAACACATCTCTGTCGTCGGGCATGGGGAAATTGATTCCCCTGGACTGTTCCATTTTATGCATGGTTTGTATGAGATGTATGATTGCTTTTATATTAAGGGTTTTAAATTCTTTTAACTTGGATTTGTACTGTTTTTATTGTTGTGAGCCACCCTGAGTCTTCGGAGAGGGGCGGCATACAAATTAATAAATAAATAAATCTGTATGTACATCCACATCAGGGGCAGGTTCCATTTTGCTTCCAGTGTGCATCTACTAATGCGCACGCGTCCCACTCAGTAATAGGCAGCTAAATTTATTACTGCCACACTGTGGGTGTGGCTTATTTTGTGGATGTGGCTTGATGGTCATGTGACTGTAGGAGTGGCTTGCTGGCCATGTGACCAGGTGGGAGTGGCTTGAACAATCATCATCGTTCAAGTGAACTGTTAAGTCCTCGACTTACAATGTCACCAGTGTCGCTCTTTGGGGTGACAATTTGCTTTGAGTTTCCCATGCTCTCCTTCCTGGGTCACCCCCGGCCTCAGGCTGGGTAGCTAGGCAAACGGGTGTCGATCAGCTGTTCAGAAAAGAGGGGGGAGGAAATTGGCCCCCTGCAACTCCTTCCGGTGCTGGTCTCTCTGCCGCTTTCCGAGGAGGAGGAGGATGGGAGGGTGGGATGGTCAGGTGGAGCTAGGCACACAGCTTCATTTATGTTCTGGGCCGCCCCGAGTCCTCGGAGAGGGGCAGCATACAAATCCAATAAATAAATAAATAATTTTCTGCTAGTGGAACTGTGTTCCACCCCGTCCTGCCTGCTGACCACCCCTGGTCCCACTGCACGATTTCACTTCCCCACATGCTCAGGACCACATTACAAACCGAAACACAGCTGAGGAGGTTCTCAGCTGTGCTTCGGAGGAAGAATAAATGTCAGCATTAAGATGAGGGTGGGCGGGAGGGCTTCTTCCAACATGGAGATGCCAGAAAAAAAGTCACCGTAAATTGCATCATCAGTAGGTTCATATTAGTGCAGCGCTCTGGACTGCACCGGTAGAAACCCACACATGCAACAACATAAACATACTTTGGAAAATATGAGTATATTTCAAGTAAATGGTTTCCATTTTATAGTAAAAACTCTCCTTTTAAAAAATTCTTGATCACTTTTGGTAGCTATTATTGTAGCCCTGATTGGAAGGTGGAAACTTTAATTAAGTATCATCCTGTTCTTCTACAGTGATAATAAATCACAAATGAAACAGAAGATTTTCTTAATGAAAAGGTTTCTCCTTTCCAGGAGTAGATAGCAAAAATTTCAAAGTCAGCACTTATAACCTAATGTAAATTGATTTGGGGGAAGTAATTTCATTGCAGGAAACTCAAAGTTCAACATCTGGCTCCCTCAAGTGGTAGTTTTAATATTTGGTTCATGTTGATTTTTTTTTAATGTCCTTTATATTTTAAAGGATGATGATCAAGTCTAAAAAAGAAAGACTGCTGTTAAACAAGTTCTGGCTTGCTGGCAGTTCTGTCCAGATGAACTAAATGGTTGACTTTTATTGCTCTCATAAAATATTTATTTGGAATATTTTGAAACATTGCCAGTTAAAAATATTTCAAAGGTGTAGTGTCAAGTCTCATTGTCGGCGTTTTACTTTTAAAGTTAATCATTGTACACTTTCTTATTGTTGCTACATTGTTTAATTGTACCAAGTATGCAGCCTACCACAAACATAGCAATTGTGTATTGTAAAGCACCTTTCCCAAGAAAATATTATGTGCCACGGAATCTGGCCAAAGTTTAGGGCCTTCCCTTCGCCCAGGATCAAGTTGATATAGAGAAATGTTATGTTAGGCATATAATCTGACTTTAGGATATGTGCTGTGCTTATTTTTTAACTTATAGTCAAAAAAAGATCTGCATGTAAAAACATGTTGTCTAAGACATGAGGCTGTGGTTGATGTAATTGTATAGGGCAGTGATGGCAAACCTTTTTTCCCTCAGGTTCCAAAAGAGCGTGGACATGCACTATCGCACATGCCTGAGTACCCACACGCATAATTCAATGCCTGGGGAGGGTGAAAACATCTTCCCCTGCCCCACGGAGGCCCTCTGGAGGCCTGAAATGGTCTCTTTCCCAACTTTTGGTTGGCCTAGTATGCTTGTGTTTCACCCTCCCCAGGCTCCAAAGGCTTCCCTGGAGCCGGGGGGGGGTGTAAAAACACTCTTCCCCATCCCCCTGGAGGCTCTCTGGAAGCCAAAAATGCCCTCCCAGAGCCTCTCTGTGAGCCAAAAATCAGTTGGCCGGCACACACAGGCACATTGGAGCTGAGCTAGGACAACAGCTCGCGTGCCAGCAGATATGGTTCCATGTGCCACTTGTGGCACCCATGCCATTGGTTCACCATCACTGGTATAAGGGTCTTCTACAGCCAAAGTAAAGCATTCTCAAAGTTTTAGATTAAATAAGGGGTGACCTCAGAAATTGGCTTTTACTTTGGCTGCTTCATACAGTGCTTGCATGGCTTTCTGAAAGAGAAGTAACCGTAACATTCGGTTCTTTTCTTTTAAACAAACCAAATTCCTAAAATGGCTAGTAGAATGTTTATGGCAGCATGAGGAAACCCCCAGCACATTTATGAACCAACAAAGGGATACAGCAATGTTAAGTAAACATTCAGCTGCTTGCCTATGGAATAGAATTTAAATACACCAGATTTACACCTAAGAGAAGAGATCAAACTTTAGAAATTGCCAGGCTACTTTAAATCTGTCACCACTATTTTTCCAAAGAACAAAAGAAGAAAAATAGGAACTAAATCACACGTTTTAACTTAAACCCAGATTTTATTTTAGTTTTTAAATCATGAGGCTCTAGCTTTGTTGGTTTTATTAGTTGCTTCGGGAGAATATTTTGCTTAAGAACCTTCAGTTTATCCTATCTTCTGTACTAAATAAAGAACTTTCTTGTTCAAGCACTCACCATTGATATTATTATTATTTATTTATTTATTTATTTTTTATTTTATTTTATTTATTTATTTATTTATTTATTTAAATTTATTAGTTGTTCAATTCCAGTGGACTCTGGGGAGCAAAGAAAACTTGAAAAACACATGAAAACCCCCTCAGAACATTAAATCCAGCAGAGAGGCCAGCCTAAAATGATTTAGCAAGCAACAATATTAGCAGAACAAGACAAGCCTAAGACAGTTAAGAAACAACAACCCTAGATGAAGTCAAAGCCAGATTTGGGATGTTTCCAGAACCCTAATAGAATTTATTTCGGGAGGAGATGTTGTTCCAGAGGTTGGAGGCTTAAAACAGAGTCTCTGGAAGCTGCTCTGATTTTATTGTTTAATTAACAAAACTTGCTATGGCAACAGCAAAAGCATCTATCGTATAAAATACAAATTAGCTCAAGAAAGATGAATGATTACTGAATGAGCACATAATTATAGTGTATAATTGGCACTGCTGGCAATAAAGATTTTCAAAATATGTCTAAGAAAGCTCTACAAATATGAGGCTTTTGACATTTAGACTTCTAAAAAACAAACGAGACAGCAAAACTGTTACAATTCATTTAAAACACCAGAATATGCTTTTCCTTAAGAATTTTAAGAAAAATAATGAAGATGTTATTAAGAGTTAAAAGGTTAGAGAGAGCTAATTTAGATGAAGACATTCAAAGCCTCTTTCCAATGCAAGATACTTACCACCAGGTGAAAACTTGAATTAAATTAATCTATAGTATATTCAAAGAACAATGTCATAGATTTTTGTCCCCTGGTGTTGAATATTAGTGAGCAAAGATCTGAAAATGTATCAGATCAGTGAGCAGGACACGATTAATGCTGATTAATACATTATTCTGTACTAAATATTATCTACCGGTAATTAACTATAAGTTATTAAATAAGTCATAGTAAGCAAGTTTCACATAATAAGCAAGAACCAATAATTTACACAAATGTTTAGTCCATCTCTGAATCTCTGTCAACATTTCCTTACAAATATCTCTCAGAAGCTCTATAATTTTCATATAGTAGTGTCTATCTCCTGTAGTGGCTTGGTAGTTCCTGTTGCTACCCTCTGGCCTCACCTATGCTGCTTTTTCTGATAATCAGAATATTAAAATGCAAAAGTTAAATAATTTCAATACTGCCACTATATAGTGCAGAGTCATTATGACTAAGCATTCTGTAATTCCTTCCTCTTTTTGTCTCTTGGAAGGCAATTCAATCTCACAAGAATT
This sequence comes from Erythrolamprus reginae, assembly GCF_031021105.1. NCBI lineage: Eukaryota > Metazoa > Chordata > Lepidosauria > Squamata > Dipsadidae > Erythrolamprus > Erythrolamprus reginae. The sequence goes on along the minus strand of NC_091952.1, from coordinate 103,757,782 downwards.
AAACTAATTAATTACATTTTTTAAAAGGTAAAATGAAAGTAATAAAATTAATTTAAATGTTAAATGCAGACAAGCAATGTGAAAGAGAAAATTACAAACCACATTACCAAATCATGACTATTCTGAATTTTACAATTACAATTATAGCTAGACCAGAAACGAATGCAACCGAAAATACAATACTCAGAATTGACCATATTGTGGAACTCAGCTGCTACAAATGAAAAACTGCCTAGCCAAAACTCCTAAAATAATAAGAAAGTTTAAAATATTACAAGTTGTGTATAGCTTAAATCTCTGGCTATATATATATTCAACTTTGTGTGTATGTACACATTGTGTGCTATTCACACCAGTTTTGATTCCTGGGGATTGTCTGGACTTTTCAGAATGGTTTGCTATTACCTCATGTTCCTATGGCAAAATGAATGAGTGACTGGCCCAAGTCCACCCAGCTGGTTGCATACCTATGACATGACTAGAACACAATTTCCTGGTTTCTACCCAGCTACTTTAATCACAATGAAGAGCAGCCTTGTGGTGTACCTCAAGCAACATTTCCCATGGCTACACATTCTGGCTGCTGGACTTTACAAGTCAGCATACGTTGCTGCCCTTATTGCACCTGCAGATTCTCGGCCAGCCACCCTGTTTAGGGTGACCCGCTCTCTCCTGAATAAGGAGTCAGCGGTGGAGCCCCTACAGGGGTGGGCTGAGAAATTTGTTCAGTTTCTTGCAGATAAAGTCGCTCAAATTCAGAATGATCTGGACTCCAATTGGGCAATACAGACCGAGGTGATAGGGTCAGGTCTTAGTTCCATCATTTGGGAAGAGTTTGACCTGGTAAACCCTGAGGAGGTGGACAAGGCTATGGGACCTGTGTGTTCCTCCACCTGCTTACTGGACCTGTGTGGACATCTCTATTCTGGTGCTCCTCGACCTCTCAGCGGCCTTCGATACCATCGACCATGGTATCCTTCTGCGACGACTGAAGGGATTGGGAATGGGAGGCACTGTTTTACGGTGGTTCTCCTATCTCAAAGGTCATTCGCAGTCGGTGTTAGTGGGGGGGCAGAGGTCCACCCCTCGACCTCTCCTCTGTGGGGTGCTGCAGGAGTCTGTCCTCCCCCATCCCTGCTGTTTAATATCTACATGAAGCCATTGGGAAAGATCATCTGACGACATGGGGTGAGGTATCATCAGTATGCTGATGAAATCCAGTTATACATCTCCACCCATGCCAATTCAGCGAAGCAGTGGATGTGATGTGCTAGTGCCTGGAAGCTGTAAGGATCTGGATAGGGGCCAACAGGCTCAGGCTCAACCCAGACAAGATGAGTGGCTGTGGGCTTTTCCTCCTAAGGACTCCTCGATCTGTCCGTCCATTGTTCTGGGGGGGGGAAGCATTGACCCCCTCAGATAGGGTCTGCAACTTGGGTGTCCTCCTGGACCCACAGCTGAGTTTTGACCATCACCTTTCAGCTGTGACCAGTGGGACCTTTGCCAGTGGGACCACTTGCAGCCCTACTTGGACCAGGAGGCTCTCCATACAGTCACTCAGGCCCTCATCACCTCCCGTCTTGATCATTGCAATGCACTCTACATGGGGCTACCCTTGAAAAGTGTTTGGAAACTCCAAATAGTCCAGAATGCAGCATGAGAGCTATCATACCTTTGCTCCACAAGCTGCATTGGCTTCCTATTAGTCTCCAGGCACAATTCAAGGTCTTGGTTATTACCTATAAAGCCCTAGATGGCTCAGGGCCAGACTATCTATGGGACTGTCTCTTGCCGCATACCTTCCAGAGACCAATAAGAGCTCGCCTCCTCCAGGTCTCATCAACTAAGTAATGCAGGTTGGTGGACTACGGGGGAGGGCCTTCTCTGTGGTTGCCCCGGCTCTATGGAACCAACTTCCCACCCTGATGGCCTTTCGCAAGCCCACGAAGACCTGGCTTTGCCGGCAGGCCTGGGGGCCATAAATTTACATCCTTGATGGCCAACTGTATGAATGGTGTGCATGTGTATGACTGTGACTGCCTTTTTAAATAATTTTTATGGGGTTTTAGTTTTAAATAACGTTCAATTTTTTTAATCCCTTTGTATCTATTTATATTGTATTTTTATTATTGTTGTAAGCCGCCCTGAGTCCTTCAGGATTGGGTGGCATAGAAGTCAAATGAATGAATGAATGAATGAATGAATGAATGAATGAATGAATGAATGAATGAATAGAATGAATAGAATGAATGAATGAATTCACCCCATTCCTAAGAAGTCTGTAAGGGGCATGCGTAAGTGCACCTGTGTACTTATTGTCCCTGTCCTAATGTTCCCTTTTACTTTTATTCATTTCATGTATTCAAATTATGTATACACTTATATGCAGTGAACGGCTACCAAATTTTTTACTACCACACTGTGGGCATGGCTTATGCAGGACACCCTGCATTTTCTTTCAACCTCTTTCAATGTGAATTGGGTGCTCTGGAGTGGAGCTCCATTTTTGCTACCCCATTGCATTCCCCCATCCTTATATATATATATTATCAAATACGAGATTGACAAAATATTTTTTTAAAATTGACTGTGGTTTAGAATTAACACACTAAACCGCTGGTTGAATTTAGCTGGTTCTACAAAGTCACAAGGAAAAGCAACATCAAAGTGATCTATGTTGAATTAAAACTCAGAAAGTTTCATGAATGGTAATAAACTTAGTATAGTTAAGACATGGACAAAAGGTGCTTTATTGTGCTTTTAGCATACAATCCAATCACACAGATTCACAACTTTAAAAACCAAACGGAAGACAACTAAAGTGAATTCCTTCTGTTATGCTCGTTGAGATCAGGAAATATCAGATGTTATCAGATGTTGCCTAGGATCGGGTGAGGATTGGCATCCTCCCATGCCACTTCATAGTGATAATATCATAAGCATTCTTCTTTTCTGAAGAAGTATACTTTTGAGAAATGAAGTACATTTCTCGGAAACTGAAGTGTTAATTACTCAAAGGTAATAATAGGTTGGAATGGCACTCTTTGAATTGTTCTGGTTTCTGGTAGAACTTTAGCTATTACAGTACAAATAACTCTTACTAAATGCAGTATTTCATAAACAAAGAAACTCCATCTTTATTTCTCTTTCCTTCCATATTCAAAATACAGTTCATACTAGCACATTCCTCTTCCGCCTGTTATCTTTCTTAATTGCATTCCTCATACATTCCTCTTAGCCTCCTCCGTTTAACAAGATTTATGTACTCAAAGCATGATTCAAAAACAGCAGAAATGACTGTAAAATAACACAGAATGCATTTGCTTGCTTGGGAGCTGAACAGAAACACCTTTCATTTTTGCCCTACAACATTGAAACTCCACCCTTCTTCCCCACTGACCCCCTGACGTAGCAAATACATCACTCCAGTATTTAACCCATTCCTTCCCTTAATATCTTCTTCCAAACACCTGTTCCTTATGTTTTTGGACCCTTCTAAATTTAAGATTGACCCAGCGAACGCTAGATTCTGGACTCATAGCCACATCCTGTGGCTGGCCTCCCACCTGTTCTACTACCTGTAACCCCGGGCCCACCACTAATTCATAAACACTATTTGTATCAGAGTCCTCAATTTCTTCATCATCTGATCAGGAGTATGTACAACATGAACCAGAGAAGCAATGTTGTGCTGCATTTAAACAAAGGCATATACTTTTGTGAGTGAAAACATATAAATCATCAATTCTTCACATTTCTGTTAGGTATTTCAAACCGGGACATTGAATAATCTTTCCCCATAGTAAAGGTCAGCTCTGCTAGTCCACCAGCCTGTGCCCCAAAGTTATAAGTAGTCATGTTTATATTATTCTTTTTCTTTAATCTTCCATTTTTGACTGAAGTGGGCCATAAACACACAACTCCCCATAAGCTTTGCCACATCACTCTTGGAATTCTAAATTTTTACAGGCTTCCTGCGGAAAAGTTTATATGTCCAACATTTTGTTGTTCCATTAGATTAGTGAAGGACAATTAGCTTTTTATTAACATTTCACCCTCCTTGGTATTTAGTACATAATGACTGTAAATAGCTAGAAGCCAAAGCTCTCAGAAACCATAAATTATCATTGTATTATAAGCCCTGCCAAGAATTGCTAAGGACAGAAAGCAGAGAATGGGAAGCAAACACGAAGCATTTTTTTAAATTCAGTTTTAAAAACACAATATAAAAACACATCTATCATACATAAACATATTTATAATCTACAATTCTGTATCTTTGGTTTACATTCTTTATGCATTTAGGTCACTCTATTTTCCTTCCAAGCCAATTGTAAAGTTTTCCCCATACAGTATAAAATTCTTTTTCTTGACGATTCTGAAGTTCTAAGGTAAGTGTACTCATTGTTGCACAGTCCAATATTTTTTAAATCACTATGTTCCCTGTTATTTTTTTATATTTAAATGTCCTTTAAATTTTGATTTTAATTGTCTTGGTCATAGTTACAGTCAAAAGAAAACCTTAGCAAACAATATTTTTCAAATATACTTCTAGTAGTTTTGTCAATTCATTGTTTTCACAGTCTTAAATTTTCCTGGTTCATAAATATTTCTGCTGCCTTTTTAATGGAGTTTCCAAGCTCTCTGTTACACAATGTATGCATCACTTCTCTCTTCAATCTCAGTTCTTTAAATATTTAAGTCCATTCGTTTCTGATATAAAAGGGTAAAACAGAGTATTGATATCCCCTTTTTTAATTTCGTATTTTGCTCTCTAATACTTCACACAGTCACAGTCACAAGTCTTTTCTTTTGATCGCACTTTCTCGATATCTTTTGTGCTTCCTTCCGCAGTTTCCTTCACTCCTCTCTCTTTCACACCACCAGATAGCTGCTGCCTTAATGGGGATTTCAACCCCTTTGCTCAAGTCTCTTTCACACCTTTAACCAAGTTTGTCTAATCAGAATAATTCAAAAATGTTTACCATATGGATTTTCTTCTTTACCAATAATTCAGAATATGTTTGGATCTCTTGTCTTCCTCTGCTCTCTGAACTGTCATGACACTAACGCCGCCACTTTGACAGGCTGCTCTTCCCACCTCGGTAGGTGCTTAATTGGTCCCTCGCTCTCTCATCCACGCCTCCAGAGTAGTTGTGCCTGATTCCAAGCCTCCGACTGCTAGAAATCCAGGTTTGGGGAGCAGAGCCCTGCTCTCCCTCACCCACTCCTCGTCACTCCACCCCAGAAGTCCCAAACAATAAGTGTTCATGTCGTGCTCCATAGAAAAAGAGCAACTGTCCATCTCTTTCTACTTTTCTTTGTACAATAGCAATAGCAAAACTGCTTGGGCACTCCACTAAGTAATATTATAGCTTATTGCTTAGTCTGCAGACTGTATTTTTATTATGTGAGCTCACTCGACTGTATTCCTTTCCAAGCCCAATGCCAGTACGCCTATTAAATAACTTATTAAATTTCTGTGTCTGCCATATCAAGACATTCAAGGCAGCATACAGTTATAAACATCATAAAATGGGGGGGGAAAGGAGTGAATTGGGGAAATTGACAAAAAAAAAACACTCCAGTCATACGTCATCCAATAATTAGACTCTATTTAATAGAGGATGAATCTATCAAGTAGGATCACCCTTCCCTCGGGCTTTTAAGAAGGGCAAGCTTTAAAAGATTTTGTACAGAATAGCAAAGTTGGGATGAAAAATACCCTCACAATGGAGAATGCTATTCCAGGGAACAGGAATGACAGCAGAAGTGGCACACCTCTAGGGTTCCACACAATGACACTGTTCAACTGACAGGACATGGAGTACAATCACCAAGCTCCTAACAGGATAGGCAGAGATAATTGGGGAAAGGTAGTATCTTACATAATTAGTCCAAGCCATGAAGGTGCTCTGCAGATAATATTGCATTGCATCCAGAAATTGATTGGTAACTAGTGTAGCTTGTAAAGCAGAGTGCTGTGTGCATATAGAAGTGCAATTGAAGAGGGGTGGCATACAAATCTAAATAACAACAACAACAATATCATTATTAATAATAATAACAACAACAACAGCACATACTCAGCTGCTGCAAAAAGATCACACAGACTGACTACAAGCACAGACATGATGCTGTGGCACAGATGATCCACTGGAACTTGTGCCGGAACTACCATTTACCAGTGGCAAAGAACTGGTGGGATCATAAGCCCAAAAAAGTGGTCAAAATGAGCAAGCAAAACTACTGTGGGACCCCCAACTTCACACTGACCGAATTCTGAAGCATAACACACCAGACATTGTGATCGTGGAGAAAAAGAAAGTATGGATCATTGACATCGCAATCCCAGGAGACAGCAGAATTGAGGAGAAGCAGCTAGAGAAATTAGTGAAATACGAAGATCTAAAAATCGAGCTGCAACAACTCTGGCATAAGCCAGTGAAAGTGGTCCCAGTGGTACTTGGCACGCTGGGCGCAGTACCAAAGGATCTCAGCAGACATTTGAAAACCATCGGAATTGACAAAATCTCCATCTGTCAATTGCAAAAGGCCGCTTTACTGAGATCGGCAAACATAATTCGCCGCTACATCACGCAGTCCTAGGTGCTTGGGAAGTGCCCGGCTGGTGATGAAATATGAAATCCAGCATAGTGATCTCGTTTGCTGTGTTGTACTGACATAATAATAATAATAATAATAATAATAATAATAATAATAATAATAATAATAATAATAATAATAATAATAGCCTAATACATAGAAACATAGAAACATAGAAGACTGACGGCAGAAAAAGACCCCATGGTCCATCTAGTCTGCCCTTTTACTATTTCCTGTATTTTATCTTACAATGGATATATGTTTATCCCAGGCATGTTTAAATTCGGTTACTGTGGATTTACCAACCACGTCTGCTGGAAGTTTGTTCCAAGGATCTACTACTCTTTCAGTAAAATAATACTTTCTCATGTTGCCTTTGATCTTTCCCCCAACTAACTTCAGATTGTGTCCCCTTGTTCTTGTGTTCACTTTCCTGTTAAAAACACTTCCCTCCTGAACCCTATTTAACCCTTTAACATATTTAAATGTTTCGATCATGTCCCCCCTTTTCCTTCTGTCTTCCAGACTATACAGATTGAGTTCATTAAGTCTTTCCTGATACGTTTTATACTTCAGACCTTCCACCATTCTTGTAGCCCGTCTTTGGACCCGTTCAATTTTGTCAATATCTTTTTGTAGGTGAGGTCTCCAGAACGGAACACAGTACTCCAAATACAATATGTTAAAATCATTTCTTCCATTCTGCTGACTTCCTGGTGGGTTGAAACAGAATTTTGGGTTTTGCAGACCTTAAGTTGTGGGGGAAGTTTCCCAGATAATTTCTCTACCAACGTGTCACTCTGATTATTGACTATTAAATCCATGCCTAGTGTTAATTCTAATAATGTAGACATATTTATTTCATGTATTATTTATTACATCAGCCAAAGGTAGCCAAGTGCAACGTTATCACCATTTCCTGCCAAGTGATGCCACTGTTAGCAGAAATGCAGAAGCTTCTGTTGCATTATTTTTCAACATTATAAAAAATGTATATTCCACTAAACATTAAGATACTCAGGAATCTCTGTGTCTTACAGAGGATGAAAGCCATTAGATTTTGTAATATAAAAAATAGAATTTGTATTTGTATTTATTAGATTTGTATGCCGCCCCTCTCCGAAGACTCGGGGCGGCTAACAACAATATAAGAAAACAATGTAAACAAATCTAATATTAAAACAATCTAAAAAACCCCTATTTAAAGAACCACTCATACATACAAGCATACCATGTATAAATTCTATAAGCCTAGGGGGAAGGGAAATTTCAATTCCCCCATGCCTGACGACAGAGGTGGGTTTTAAGGAGCTTGCGAAAGTCAAGGAGGGTGGGGGCAACTCTGATATCTGGGGGGAGCTGGTTCCAGAGGGTTGGGGCCGCCACAGAGAAGGCTCTTCTCCTGGGTCCCGCCAAACGACATTGCTTAGTTGACAGGACCCGGAGAAGGCCAACTCTGTGGGACCTAACTGGTCGCTGGGATTCGTGCGGCAGAAGGTAGTCCCGGAGAATACCACCAATTATTTCCCTTTATTCTGTTTCTCAACAGTCTATGAGAATCCTTGATCTAAGTCAGTGTTCTCAGCCTAACACGCTTGTGTCCCCCAAATGGTATGTTCAGAAGCCTTAAATTATTATTTTTAAATGAAATTGGTTCAAATTGTCAAATGTTGGTTGATTTTTTTTCCAATTAAAAAATACTTATTTTTATCACACTTACTAAAAAAACTCTGTAGTATCTTATCAGTCCACTGCTACTTTTCAGAAATGTCACATTTACTTGTACTTCCTATTATTCCGAATAGAATAGAATAGAATAGAATAGAATTTTTATTGGCCGAGTGTGATTGGACACACAAGGAATTTGTCTTGGTGCATATGCTTTCATATACATAAAAGAAAAAGAATCATGTGGTACAACACTTAATGATTGTCATAAGGGTCAAATAAGCAATGAAGAAGCAATCAATATTAGTAAAAATCTTAGGAGAAAACAATTTACAGTCATACAGTCCTAAGTGGGAGGAGTGGGAGGAAAAGGATGATAGGGATGATGAGAAAAATCTAGTAGAAATAGAAGTGCAGACTTAGTAAAAAGTTTGACAGTGTTATTTGTTTAGTAGAGTGATGGCGTTCAGAAAAAAACTGTTCTTGTGTCTAGTTATCTTGGTGTGCAGTGCTCTGTAGCGACGTTTTGAGGGTAGGAGTTGAAACAATTTGTGTTCAGGATGTGAGGGTTAGGGTATAAAGTTAACTCTGATTTTTTTTTTTTAAACTTCAGCCACCAAAATGCCCTAAGGCTTTTTGTGGAAACCTACTCCCTGGTTTCAAAGATCCATTATGGACAAAGAAATAGGTGAAGTGGCACAGCATAGCACATATGCAAACTCCAAAGGACATTTTTAAAGCATGACTGATTCTACACACAGAATACAAAAAATATTGGAAATCGTAGAATATATTGAATATTAAAAGGTACAAAAATATGGGTACAGATAAAAAGATCCATTCCAGAATGACAAGAACATTCACTTATCACAAATATAATGTTTTAGTGGATCAGTTGAGGAATATGTCATAATCTCTGGATCCCAAACTTCCACATTGACTAATATATTAAATGATGACTTGTGATACGTAACAAAAAAGTAGAGCCCACAAATTTCAGTGGTTTACAGGCTACTAAAAGTGAGTAAAATGCTGGGCAGTGAATCACAATGCATATTACACAAGGGATGCCAGTCTGTTAAAAACCACAGGAAATGTGAAATGGCAATGGATACGTATGCGCTAATTGAAAAATAAAACACAAACAAAACATCCACTTTTAAGCCGCAAAAATTAAAAATTTAGAACTCGCTCACTCTTATCTGATCTGAGTCTTCTTTAGGACTTTTTTCGGAAAAGATTTTCCTTCTTTCCCATAGGTACATTACAACTTCAATTGAAGTTCAGATTTCTTTGTGTTATCAGAAATGATTGATGACTTAATAACTCCAGCTAATTCTTTGTTTATCTGTCAAATATGGGTGCTCTTATGTCTTGTGATTAGCATATTTTATTCCAATGTTTTCAAAAAATTCATGGAGACCTAAAAAGTTTTTCTCTCTCTATTTTTCTCTCTCCATTTTACCCTCAAGACAATTACAGTAGTACCTCTACTTATGAACTTAATTCGTTCCGTGACCAGGTTCTTAAGTAGAAAAGTTTGTAAGAAGAAACAATTTTTCCTATAGGAATCAATGTAAAAGCAAATAATGCATGAAATTGGGGAAATCACAGGGAGGGTGGAGGCCCTGTTTCCTCCTAGGAGATTCCTAGAGAGGCCCCATGGAGGCTTCTCCCCACCTTTTCTGGCCCTGTTTCCTCCCAGGAGATTCCTGGAGAGGCCCCACGGAGGCTTCTCCCTGCCTTTTCCAGTTATAGTTTCGGAGGCTCGGGTTTGTAAGTGGAAAATGGTTCTTGAGAAGAGGCAAAAAAATCTTGAACATCCAGTTCTTATCTAGAAAGTAAGTAGAGACGTTCTTAGGTAGAGGTACCATTGTATCTGGCTGTGATTATGTATGCCAAATTATAATTTTGGTAATCATGGGTTCACCAATCAAAATTACAGTTGGGCCGGGTTTATATGATATGTTATACCAGAGTGCATAGCTTGCAAATATGCTAAGCAAAATAAAAATAAAAATAAAAATAAAAGCAAACCATGCAATAGGTTAGCATGGTACATATTCTCAACTATTGAGTCAAGTATTGACTAAGGTCAATAGAGATCAGATTCTAATATAATGTAATAACTGGGTGTCAAACTTGCCAAATCATGTTGTCATCATGTGACGTTTTGTGATGATTTTTCCCTTTGTGGAGCTGGGGAGAGTATGGCCTGTGTGTGATGCATCTGGCCCACGGGCCACCAATTTGGCACCTCTGAACTAATAAGATTTCAAGTTGAACTGAGATTCAAAGCTAGGTACAGTGGTACCTCTACTTAAGAACGCCTCTACTTAAGAACTTTTCTAGATAAGAACCAGGTGTTCAAGATTTTTTTGCCTCTCCTTATGAACCATTTTCTACTTAAGAACCCAAGCCCAGAAAAATTTCCCAGGAAATTTGAGAGTGGCACGAACACCTGACCACTTTCCTGCCATTCCCCCTTTAATCCCGACCATCTCGGGCTTTTTTGGACTGCCAGAGGAGCCTTTTGGTGGCGCTTAAGGAGGCTTTGGCAGTCCAGAGCGAACGAAGCATTTTCCTTTCTCTGGGCACTTGGACAGGGAATAAACATCTGCCAGCGCCCAGAGAAAAGAAACACTCCCTTCGCTCTGGGCAGCCGAGGAGTCACCACAGTGAAGGAAAGCTGCCATCTACAAAGCGAGTGAATAAGATGAGAGGGGAGCCCTTCAGCATGGGAAGGAAGAGGCAGCAGGTAACAACAGCAGCAGCCAGTGTATGGAAGGCAGCTTATGGGAAGCAGCCTCGCGCTGGGTGTATTGGAGGCGCGTACTCCTTGCCGCCTCAGAATTCCTCTTTTTTTTAAGCCTTAAAGTTTTCGATTTTTTGGATTCCCCTCACCTCACCTTCTTCCTCCAACAGTGACTCTCCTCCTCCTCTTCTTCCTCCTCCTCCCAACAAAATTATGAAGTTTTTATTTCTTTCCTAATGGTTTTGCATGCATTATTTGCTTTTATATTGATTTCTATGGGAAAATTTGCTTCTACTTAAGAACGTTTCTACTTAAGAATCTGGTCATGGAACAAATTAAGTTCTTAAGTAGAGGTACCACTGTATTTTCAGATTTGGATAGTATTGTCCTCTCGTGGTATGCTGAAAGTTCTTCAACAATTTACATACAGATTCCCCCCCCCCAGTTTGATAAGCTTTTTTATCCAGAACTTACTTTAGTGGCATGATGTTGACAATGGATGAGTCAATGTCCTGTTTTAACAAGTATCTTCCCTGAAGTCTTCAGCCTTTCCTCCTTCCCATACTTCAGGACTTTTTTCAGAGCAGGAAGTAGTAACCCGAAATTATTCAGAGACGCCCTAAGAAGTAGATAGGAAAAGAGAACGTGTTTGACATTGGAGAAAACCAATGAAGCCAAAATCTAATCTAATATCTTGTTTGTGTGCAATCCTATTTCTTTTTGTCAGAATGTTCATATAAAACAACAACAACCCTCAAAAGCAGTGGTTCCCAACTTTTGTTTGGCATGGCCACCTAAGCATCTCTAAAATCTTGAGGCCTCCCCCATGACATATAATTCTTATTATTCAAAAAGTAAGCTACTCATGCGGAGGAAGTCTAAAAGGCCATTAACTAGGTTAATGGTTAACGAGGTTCCAATTGCCCCATAAAAAATGAAATTGCCCCCCTGTGGGGCGTGGGCCCACGTTGGGAACCAGGGCTCTAAAGAGAATGATAGAAGTTATGTAAATAATGTTACTTAAAAACTCATTTCAGTTATAGTAACTGGCTGAATGAAGCTCAATAGACATGCATGATCAGAAGAAGGGCCTGATGGAAACATTGCAGGCTGAGAATGTGTGGTAATAATTACACACAAAGCCATAGTCCTATGACATACTGAAAGACATACTAGCTACCCACATTCCAGGAAATTGAGTAAATTGACTAAGTTTATTTTGGGTAAGCATGATGTTTAAATATGTCTAACATGAAATTGTTTCTCAAGTTAATCCACAGTGACCAATAAGCTTACCTATAAACTTTACCAGTCATGATAGCCAATGAGTTGCCTGATGAAATGGACCTGATGAAGTGGACAAGGCCATTGGAGCTGTGAGTTCCGCCACCTATTTACTGGATCCGTGTCCCTCCTGGCTGGTTTCGGCCAGCAGGGAGGTGACATGGAGCTGGGCCCAGGAGATTGTCAATGCTTTTTTGGGGAGGGGGTCCTTTCCGGATCTCTATAAGGAGGCATTTGTGTGCTCCCTCCTCAAGAAGCCTTCCCTGGACCTAGCCATTCTCAACAACTATCGTCCAGTCTCCAACCTTCCCTTTATAGGGAAGGTTGTTGAGAAGGTGGTGGCGCTCCACCTCCAATGGTCCTTGGAAGAAGCCGATTATCTAGGCCCTCAACAGTCAGGATTCAGGCCCGGCTAAGCACGGAAACTGCTTTGGTCGCGTTGATGGATGATCTCTGGTGGGCCCGGGACAGGGGTTTATCCTCTGCCCTGGTGCTTCTTGACCTATCAGCGGCTTTCGATACCATCGACCATGGTATCTTTCTGTGCCGGCTGGAGGGGTTGGGAGTGGGAGGCACTGTCCTTCAGTGGTTCTCCTCCTACCTCTCCGGTCGGTCGCAGTCAGTGTTAGTGGGGGGTCAGAGGTCGACCTCTAGGCTTCTCCCTTGTGGGGTGCCTCAGGGGTCGGTCCTCTCCCCCCTGCTATTTAATATCTACATGAAACCGCTGGGCGAGATCATCCAGGGGCATGGGGTGAGGTATTAGCAGTACGCTGATAATACCCAGTTGTACATCTCCACCCCATGTCCAGTCAACAAAGCAGTAGAAGAGATGTGCCAGTGCCTGGAGGCTGTTAGGATCTGGATGGGGGTCAACAGACTCAAACTCAATCCTGATAAGACAGAGTGGCTGTGGGTTTTGCCTCACAAGAATAATTCCATCTGTACGTCCATTACCCAGGGGGGGAAATACTGACTCCCTCAGAGAGGGTCCACAACTTGGGCATCCTCCTCTTCGATCCACAGCTCACATTAGAGAACCATTTTTCAGCTGTGGCGAGTGGACCGTTTGCTCAGGTTTGCCTGGTGCACCAGTTGCAGCCCTATCTGGACCGGGAGTCATTGCTCACAGTCATTCATGCCATCATCACCTCGAAGTTCGACTACTGTAATGCTCTCTACCTGGGGCTACCTTTGAAAAGTGTTCAGAAACTTCAGATCATGCAGAATGCAGCTGCAAGAGCAATCATGGGCTTCCCTAGGTATGCCCATGTTTCACCAACACTCCGCATTGGTTGCCGATCAGTTTCCAGTCACAATTCAAAGTGTTGATTATGACCTATAAAGCCCTTCATGGCCTTGGAACAGGATATCTCTGGGACCGCCTTCTGCCGCACGAATCCCAGCAACCGATTAGGTCCCACAGAGTTGGCCTTCTCTGGGTCCCGTCGACGAAACAGTGTCATTTGGCGGGACCCAGGGGAAGAGCCTTCTCTGTGGCAGCCCTGACCCTCTGGAACCAGCTCACCCCGGAGATTAGGATTGCCCCCACCCTCCTTGCCTTTCGTAAACTTCTTAAAACCCACCTTTGCCGTCAGGCATGGGGAAACTGAGATATCTTCCCCAGGCCTATATAGTTTATGTATGGTATGTTGTGTGTATGTTTTTTAAATTATGGGTTTTTAGTTTTTTAAATATTAGATTTGTATTCTACATTGTTTTCTATTACTGCTGTGAGCCGCCCCGAGTCTATGGAGAGGGGCGGCATGCAAATTTAATAAATAAATAAATAAGCCCATGTCATAACATAGGAGAACGAGCACATCAGGACTAGATTCAGAAGTCCATTGGCATTTAAAAGACAGGTAACTCTTTTGAAGACCACCTTTTGGACAAAGAGGATCACTGAATTGAAAGAGGGATCAAAGAGGCCATCTATGTTCAAATTGAACAGCCCTTTTTCAACAGAGTGGGAGGGATACGACATCATCTATCTCCAATCTACAACTCAGTCCTTTCAACAGTTCCAAGAAAGCTCCACACCCATTTGCACTACTCAGGTGACCCTGAATGACATAGCTAAACTTCCAGGTAACCTTAATGACTGTAAAAAAATGCAAATGATCAGCTGTCTGCAAGGAATATAAATCCTTCCATTCCTCACCATCCAGTCAGAGCTGAAAAAGCTCTTGGATGAGAAGCAAAACGTCTTCAAAGAAAAACCAGAAAGCCCAGTTGCCTCTTGAAAAAGCATCTTTGGGACTACCACAACCTGACTTGGATGACTGAGAATCTCCGTAGAAAAGTGGTGTTCCAGTTGTTTTGGGATTGCAGCCAAGAAACCTATGACTATTAGTACTACCTTCGCTTTCTTTTGCCACAGTTTTTCTATTTCTATTTATTTAAATTTTGTTATTTTCTCCAGTTCTTTCTCTTCTGTTCTGCTGTCTCCAGGTATTGCCACATCCACTATCCAGACTCCCCCCCCTTTCTTACCGACAATTGTTACGTCTGGGGTGTTATGTGACAAGTGCCTGTTTGTTGGAAGTCTAAGTCCCAGAGCACTTCTTTAATTTCTATTACCTTTCCAGGTTTATGGTCCTGCCAGTTCTTGCCGGCAGGCAAATAGTTATTCTTGCAGATCTTCTAATGCACCATTGTTGCTACCTTGTGATGCTCTTGTGTTTAGTCAGTCTCTGCAATCTTTTTGCAGCTGATAGTATTTTGCACTGTTTCTTCAGTTTCTTTGCATAGGAGGCATTTGTTATTGTTCTCAATTTTGGCTTTGTTTGCATCATCATCAAATTTATTTGCTGCCTATCTCACCATAGGCTACTTTTAGCTATTGCCCTCATCTCATTGGATATCTTGCTCCCAGATCTATGGAGATTCTAATCATCCACTTCATGGTTATTCCAAAGGTGCTTTTCCAAAAGGCAAGTGGACTTTCTTGGGGTTGGGGTAGAGTTTCTGGAAAACTTCTTCCTTCTCATTCAAGAAGTTTCTTCAAGAAGGTTCAGTTCTTGAAAACTAAACTCAGTTCAGAACTTGACGCAGGGTGTCCAGCAAACCTGGAAAACAGGGAAATCAGGGAATTATCAGGGAAATAAGCGGTTCGGGAAATATTAGGGAATTCGTGAAAAAAACAGAATAAATCAGGGGAAAAAACTGTATTAAAATGTTTAAAAGTCAGGGGGAAATCATGTAAAAAAAGATGATGCTGCCTGGCAGAAATATTAGGGAATTCGTGAAAAAAACAGAATAAATCAGGGGAAAAAACTGTATTAAAATGTTTAAAAGTCAGGGGGAAATCATGTAAAAAAAGATGATGCTGCCTGGCAGAGTCTAGCAAAAATGAGCATAACTATGACAACAACTTTCTTCCTCAGCTACCGATATTTCTCCATGGCTTAGCCATTTGGTATGACATCATCTATGACCATAAGCTTCAGTCAGTTCCTCGGTTCTGGAGGGAAAATACTCACTGCTGATTGGCTAGAGTCTAGACTAGCTGCTAAACTGTCCGGCAGCTCCCTATAAAAGGTCTGGCAATCAGACAGAGCCTTTGCTGGGTTGTAAATAGTTTCCAAATAAAGAGCTGTTGTTTTGAAGCCACTTCTGTCTGCTTCTTCCATTCACCCTATCTAACAAAGGTTCTTTGGCTTTGAAGAAACTACTGAGAAGTGAAACATTTTCAAGGAAAATGGTATCCTTCTGCACCGGCTGGAGGGATTGGGAGTGGGAGGCACTGTTCTCCAGTGGTTCTCCTCCTACCTATCCGGTCGGTCACAGTCGGTGTTAGTGGGGGGTCAGAGGTCGACCTCTAGGTCTCTCCCTTATGGGGTGCCTCAGGGGTCGGTCCTCTCCCCTCTGCTATTTAATATCTACATGAAACCACTGGGTGACATCATCCAAGGACATGGGTGAGGTATCATCAATACATCAATGGTACCCAGTTATACATCTCCACCCCATGTCCAGTCAACGAAGCAGTGGAAGTGATATGCCAGTGCCAGGAGGCTGTTGGGGCCTGGATGGGTGTCAACAAACTCAAACTCAACCCAGACAAGACAGAGTGGTTGTGGGTCTTGCCTCCCAAGGACAATTCCATCTGTCCGTCCATTACCCTGGGGGGGGAACTACTGACCTCCTCAGAGAGGGTTCGCAACTTGGGCGTCCTCCTTGATCCACAGCTGACATTGGAACATCATCTTTCGGCTGTGGCGAGGAGGGCGTTTGCCCAGGTTCGCCTGGTGTACCAGTTGCGGCCCTATTTGGACAGGAGTCGTTGCTCACAGTCGCTCATGCCCTCATCACCTCGAGGTTCGATTATTGCAATGCTCTCTACATGGGGCTACCTTTGAAAAGTGTTTGGAAACTTCAGATCGTGCAGAACGCAGCTGCGAGAGCCATCGTGGGGCTTCCAAGATTCGCCCACGTTTCTTCAACACTCCGTGGCTTGCATTGGCTGCTGATCGGTTTCCGGTCACAATTCAAAGTGTTGGTTACCACCTTTAAAGCCCTACATGGCAGTGGACCAGAGTACCTTTGGAACCGCCTGCTACCGCACTAATCCCAGTGACCGATAAGGTCCCACAGAGTTGGCCTTCTCTGGGTCCCGTTGACTAAACATTGTCGTTTGGTGGGCCCCAGGGAAAGAGTAATAATAATAATAATAATAATAATAATAATAATAATAATAATAATAATAAAAACAACTAAGAAAATCCATTTGCCTTTTAGAAAAGCACCTTTGGGATCCCACAAGATTGTCGTCCCTGACTTTCCCTTATATTCAGAAAGATTCCAAGCCAGAAAACTGGCTGGCTTGGCATCCAAGATGGACACACAACTCCTCTATCTTTTAACATGTCTTAACTCTATTCTCGTTTTGTTTTTTACTCTATTTTTAAATTCTGATTTTAACTATTTTTATATGTTTTATGGCTTATATCTGTAAACTGCTCAGAGTTACTTGGATAGTGAGAATTTCTAAATTTGATAAGCAAAATAGTAATTGATACAACAGAGAAGCTTGGAAGCACATTTGGGCACCTTCTGCATTATGCCTTGTTTACAGTGGATTGAAAGCAATTTGCATTGAGATCACTTTTCATTTCCATGTGAGAATAGTCTATTGTTCCTCTACAGGCTTAATTTGAATACACCACACCAACCTACTGGGATGAGTAATTTAACCACATTAATAAAATATTTAGACGTTATCCAGAAACTAATTTATAGTTATCTATGTTGGAAAAATTTTTAGTTGGCACCCAGTATATTTCTAGACAATAGTAGTAGCACCTAGAGATATATACTGATTCACAGTGCTTTTACAGCCTTCTCTAAGTGATTTACAGAGTCAGCATATTGTCCCCAACAATCTGGATCTTCATTTTACCCACCTCGGAAGGATGGAAGGCTGAGTCAACGTTGAGCCTGGTGAGATTTGATCTGCCAAATTGAAGTCAGCTGGCAGTCAGCAGAAGTATCCTGCAGTACTGCATTCTAACCACTGCACCATCGCGGCTCTTATGTCAAGATCAGAACAAGCATATGCACCAGTCAGGTCAGCTAGCCAAAAATAACGTTTAGCAATAGCTTTTACAGCCCTCTCTAAATGGTTTACAGAATCAGCATATTGCCCCCAAAAATCTGGGTCCTCATTTTACCCACCTTGGAAGGATGGAAGGCTGAGTAAAACTTGAGCCAGTGGTTGAGCCAGGCTACTTCAGTTAGCTGAAGTAGCCTGCAGTGCTGCACTCTAACCACTGCTTCACCCTGACTCTTTATTCAAGTATCAGCAAACATCAAAAAAAGTTCACTACCAAAAAGAAACTGAAAAAGCAGGAACAGAAAAACATCAACAAGAATTTACATTATTTATATATCAAAAGGCATAGAACTTTTCGTAACCTTTGGAAACAATACTGTAGGTAAGTAGCATGAAGACCTAAGGTAATGGCCTTTGGCCTTTTTTATGGACATGGCAGCAGAAGAGTAGATCTGGAGTAGATCAGAAGATAAGATCAGAGCACACACTGATCCCTCCTGTACTCTACATGAGGAAAGAAACAATTTGGTAGACAGAGATGATGTATCCAACTTTCTTATTCATTATCTGCTGTAATGTTTTGTGCAATTTTCTAAATAAGCATGCCCAATCGTTAGCTATAGGCAGTTTTCAATTAAAGTCATCGTTCTTTAAATATCTGCCTAATCCTTTTATTGCAATCTGAGCTTCTTGTCTTGGCTCATTGACTTTTCCATTTATCTGGCCAACTGCTCACCGATGCAATGTATAGTAGCTTTTCCACAGCTGTCCAATATTGTTCATTTCTTGGTAACTCGCTTTAGTTTCTTTTCTGGGAAAATATCCAACTTCCATGGGCATACTTGATTCCCATTCCTTCATGAGCCCTAGATACTTTATTATATCTAATAAAATTATCTTCCAATTAAAGATGTATTTACTGCTTTTCTCTTTTTTTATTGCCATTCTAAGATAGAGTCCAACATCTCCAAGATACTTTACTTCCATTAATCAATTTAAATTGTCCACTATCTCCAAGAGGTATTTTTGGCCCTTTGCTCCATTTCTGGCTTAGGTATATAAGTACCATATTTTTTTTCAGAGTATAAGATGCACCTTTGCCCCCCTAAAAGAAATGTTGGTGCATTTTACACACCAAATACAGCCATTTTAGTTGTCCTGAAACCCTGCTGTCCCATTTTTGGACAGAAAGTCTGGAACCCTACAAAGAGCTGCTGGGTGGCAAAAATGGCCCCATTTTGTGAAAAATATGGGTGAAAAATTGGCCATTTTCACTTGTTTTTTCACAAAAATTGGGTGGGCAAAGGTCTGGGGAGCCCGCAAAGAGCTCCTGGAGCCTGGGGAAAGGCAAAGATGTCCCCATTGTGTGAAAAACAGGCAAAAAGAGCCAGTTTTTCACCAAAATGGCAGCATTTTTGCCATCCTCCAGCACTCAGGAGTTCTCTGCAGGCTTCCAAGGCCCTTTTTGTCCACCCCATCTTTGCAGGGGGGAATGGGCAAAAATGGCCCATTTTTTGCAAAAATGGGGCTGTTTTTCCCTTATAATTACCCTTCTGGCATGACTGGAAGAGGAATTCTGGGAGCTGAAGTCCACTAATCTTAAAGCTCTCAAGTTTGAAGGCCCCTGGGTTATGGGTGCAAGGATTTTTGAACTTAGCAAGTTTAATTTGTGGAATTCAAGTCTCTTTCCTGAACTAGCATGACTGGAGGAGGAATTCTGGGAGTTGAAATCCACAAGTTTTATTGCGGTCAAGTTTGAAGTTTGTAAAAAGTGTACATGATTGTAAAAAGTATACATATTTATAAAAAGTATTCTGCTACATTGGTATTTTATTAAATAATATATTACTACACCATTTGGTTCAGAATACTTTTTTCTTTGTTTTCCACCTCTAAAATCTTGGTTTGTCTTATAAACTGGTGTATCTTATACTCCAAAATATGGTATGTCCTAGTATTTCCCTGTTCAAAGGCCATGTTTTTCAAATTTGATTTAACTGGCTTGCATATAGGTGCTTTTTTGAAGTTTACATATCAGTCTTCAAAATATGGTAGTTAGGATATTAATATCTCTTTTACATCATCAAGAGGAATGAAAGGGCTCTATCATGCAAGTTTTTAAATTTTTATTAGTAGAATTCTGATGCTTTTATTTTCATTACTGGTGCAAAATTTTCACAATTATTTCTGTATATTAACTAGCTTGATATCTTTTGTGACCCCAATGATTGTGACTTGGAAACTATTACTTGTTTCCTAACAAGTTTCAAACTAAATCATTCTATGATTTAGAATGAATCCAGGTAAGTATTGTTAATTTGACTGAAGTCACACTATATAATACTACAACAATCATAGTTTATTATTATAGTAATCATATTCCATAAACCATCTCTAACCAAAACTCTGCTTAGCACAGCATATAAACACAATTTAGTAATCAATGGTTCCCTTTGCATAATTAAAAGAAAAAATTAATTTTTATTTTAAAAAGTACCAAAAATAGAACGTGGTCCAATGCAATTTGAAAAATTTCAGCCCATTTTTTAAGGCTTTTTTTCAGGCCATTCTCTCTTGCCCCCAAATGGCCCCAAAAGCCTTAAAATCCTGCTGGAAAAATCCTCAAAAACCTGCTGGAAAAAATCCTCAAAAATGGCTGGAAAAAAAGCCTTGAAAACTGTCTGCAAAAAAGCCTAAAAAATGTCCCAAAAATAAGCCTCAAAAATGGCTTTAAAAAAAACCTTGAAAGTGGACTGGAAAAAATGGACCAAAAAAGCTTTGAAAATGGGCAAAAAAGGTAGTAAAGCCCCCCCCCCCCAAGCCCTAAAAATGGGTCACAGGGCCAAAACTTTTTCCTTTTCAAAATTTAGGTGTGTCCTATAATCTGAAAAATATAGTATACATACTCTTGTTGTAGCCTGAGCAGTAATTAATACATACCATTCTCTTTAATAATTAATATATTAGCATCACATATTTAGCACAGATAGCAATATGGATAATAATCAAAAGTGTTACTGTTTGCATTAACCCTTTTCTTCTAAAAGATGAATCAATAAGAAAACAAATTGCTTCTGGTGGTCCGTTAGGAAAGTATGACTTATTGTTAAATTCTGATTTTCAAATCTGGAAGTAATTTATAGCTGAATTGAAGTACCTTTTTAAATTAAAAAACCTGCGTATGGGCAATGTAATAGAGAATGGAAAAATACAGACTGAAGAAATAAACCTGGCTAGCCATTTTAAAATTGCCCATGGCATTGGAAGATGATAATTACCATATAAACACCTAAAAGGAAATGAGGAAGAGCAAAACAAAACAAAAAAAAGTTGAGTCATGCTTTTGTAAAATTACGGAACTTTTCACAGAGTTGTGAGATAGATGAGACAACCTGAAAATATTTAACTAAAAAAAAAGCATAGAATCTTAGCACAAGAGTTTCTTAGCCAATTGTGGTCATTGTCCCACTAGTGATCTATAGCATCTTCTAAAAATCTAATAGCACTTTTTCTGACTAACAGATATTATTAAAAATCATGAGGTCATGAGTTTCGTCTGACTTCTCCTGAAAACTGAAGGTTTTTACCCCACAGCTCTTCTCTTGAAGCATCTTCTAGAGTTATTTCTGAGGGCTGGTTCTTATATTGTTTACAGAATAACTAGTAGCTTCTTTATCAACCTGGCTTTCAGAAAAAGAAAGACTTTCTCCTTGTATTAAAAAGTAAACATCCTGTATAAACAGTAGCTTTTTATTTTAAAGTATCCACTAAAATGCCTATGTTGTTGCTTTAACATTTTTCCTAACTAATCTGATTGTGATGTTCTATGAACATATAGCCATAAAGCCTTTGACAATATAGACAATAAGAAAGATTTGACAGTGATATGCAAACTCCATTGCCAAAGCAAAGCATTTTTTAAATGTCCAAATAGCATCTGGAAGCAGTTAAGACAGAAATGTTTTAATTTGTTGAATCATAAAGTGGAGATACAACACAGTCAAGACTTGCAAGATTCTGTTTTTATAGCCAGTCTCAACAAAAATAATGTTAGCCTTCCTGTGGAGTTGATTTCTTGGGCTGATCTGCCTTGTGAGACAGACACATAAGAATATTTTTACCTCAAAATGAAGCCAAATCTAGTTATATATAACAGAATTTATTAATTTTCTCCTAATCAATATGAGATCATTATATTCCATGGAACATAACATTATCTTCTCTAAATTTTCCTCCCTCTTGCTCTCTCCCTTAGGCCTCAAATTCTCAAATTCTTTTGCAAAAAAGAATTCTGCTAACTCATTATACAAACAGACTCTTCCCCTTTCTCTTTCAACAAATGTCCTGAATAATTACAACTCACAATTAATAAGCATGGTATATGACACTATAATTACAGTACCTATAAACTTATAATGACCAAAAAAATCAATATTTCTAGATGAATGCAAGTTTATAAATTTGGCTGATTTCCAATAATATGCAGCTATATAATGTACACTGATTAATTTCATTAGACAAGTCTGGACTTTTAGTCCATATAGAAACAATTATAATGAACTGAATTTTTTTTTTATTTGTTGAAAGCCTGACTAAAGTCAGACATTCCTTTCAATAACGATTCTTACAGTTATTATATAAGCAAGGGATTAGCAAATCTTTTGGCAGCTTGTTCATCAGCATCACAAATATGCAGCCCAAGTGTAGAAAATAATTTCAACATGAAGAAATAAAGACAAACTACGTACTATTTGGTCATGGAAATAACAGAGGTCAATCACATCTTTGAATTTTTCTGTAGATGACATGACTGGCAATATATGCTTTGGAAACAGCACCATGGAATAGTAACAGTAATATTATAGCAATTATTTCTCACTTATTTTACTACCTTTGAGGACAGGCGTGAGCAAACTTTTTCACCTCAGAGCAACCTACCATTTTGCAACAGAATTTCAGCAAGAACATAGAGAAACATTGATAGTGCAATTATTCTCAAGGAATTTGAGAAATCTAATAAATAAAAATCTAAATTATTATTATTATTATTATTATTATTATTATTATTATTATTATGGTTTCAGAATTTTTACAGAGGATTGGGAGGATTAAGGGTAGAAATTGTAACATTTTGCCATTCCTATTGCCATCTTTAGAATCAATAATCAATCAATATGATTCCACCCATTCTAGACTGGTGGTGCATCAATTTGACTTTTCTAAGCTTATATCATCACTCTATACTAGCTATTCTTAATAAGTGTACCATGGCTACTTAGATTACTCAGGGACTCTGTAAGAATTATATTTCTTTATTTATTTGTTAGTTAAATGTTTTTGCTACCTATCTCACCATAGGACTACTCTAGGCATCGTACTATAATGAAAAGGAAGAAAATGAAAGGAGTGTAAAACAACACAGAAGTAAATAATTCAACCATGAAAAGGTTGACACAGTGAGAATATTGATATGATAACCAAAGAAATAGAGTAGTGGAGCAAAGAGAACAAGAGTACAATATGGAAACTGCCATCAATCCAGTAGCCACCATCACTGTGATATGCCCACATCTGGTCCCCAGGCCAACTGGCAGAGTCAGATCTTCAGGCTACTGTGGAAGGATAGGACGGTAAGGGAAGATCTTATCTTAGAGGATAAGATGTTCCAAAGGGCAGGCAGAGAAGTCTCTTCTTCTGGATCCTGATAGGCAAGAATATTTTGAGCAACAGGATCCAAAGAAGGCGCTCTCTCTCTCTGCTGGCAGGAGAAGGATGGGCTTGTTCTTTTTAACTTAAACTTTTACAACTTAGTCATAGGTTATGTCTATGCATTTGTGTATATTTTACCATGACAACATAAATGTGATTTGTTTCTGTATAATGATTTGTTTTTATATAAATTAGATTAAGACTGACACAAACTTGTGTGAATATTCTGACTAACTCCTGACAGATGTTCTTACGTTTTATCTAAATGGTTGATGCTCTGTAGGAAGTAAAAAAAAATTCTGTGAAGGAACAACACAGGAATAATTTATCTCTTAGATTACAATTGGGAGTATGAAAATAATGGCTCCCTTCCTTCAGATATTAGAGAAAGTGTGAATCACCTGGAGGATCAAGTCAGTCATTTGCATAATTGCTAGAATCCACCCTGTAGAACCCCAGCCATGACTTGATCCTGTTCAGAGGATAGGTCATGGTTAATTTCACTCCCTGAAATCCTTACTTACCTTTCCACAATTCCGTACAGTAGTTCGCAAGGATGAATCCATCAATCGTAAATTCATCCATACTAAAAACTCTATTATCAGAAATGACACCAATCCAGAAAACTTTGCTCACGACCTCACTATCCATTCTACAATTAATCTGCTCCTGTGAACTCCAAGCAGATCTTAAAAGACTTCAAGACCAAGGATATACTGACCCATGCATCAACTACTGCATTAACTCCATCAAACCTAAGTCCCACAATCCACCATCCAACCCCCCTCACCCAAAACTAAACTCTCATCATCCAAAACCAATCCCTCATTGTCCAAAACCAAGCCACTCCACCGGAGAGGGGCGGCATACAAATCTAATAAATAATTATTTATTTATTTATTAGATTTGTATGCCGCCTCTTTCCGTAGACTCGGGGCGGCTCACAACATAATAAAACAATTCATAACAAATCTAATAATTTACAATTTAAAATTTAAAGTAGTTCAGAAAAGCCCATTTTTAATCAGACATACCTATAAACATACCATACATAAATTATATAGGCCCGGGGGAGATATCTCAATTCCCCCATACCTGATGACAAAGGTGGGTTTTGAGGAGTTTACGAAAGGCAAGGAGGGTAGGGGCAGTTCTAATCTCTGGGGGGAGCTGGTTCCAGAGAGTCGGGGCCGCCACAGAGAAGGCTCTTCCCCTGGGGCACCCCAACCGACATTGTTTAGTTGACGGGACCCGGAGAAGGCCGACTCTGTGGGACCTAATCGTAATAATAATAATAATAATAATAATAATAATAATAATAATAATAATCCCTCATCACCCAAAACTAGGTATGCACGCTCCTTACTTCATCAATATCACCCACTGCTAGTTTTAAATGCAAACTAATTAAAATTAAAATTAATGCAAGAAGCACCATACACAAAATACCTGAACTCCTCCTCTTACAAAAAACTGCTAAGTTTGACATTGTATGTGAAACATGGCTGAACACTTCCCTCCCTGACTCCCTTATTACAGTAACACTATCACTTTTTCCGGTCCAATTGTGAAACCAGTAGAGGAGTTGGAGTTGCCATCTTCTACAGCTTCCAACCCACACCCTCTCATTTTTCTTGGCGACCTCAACCTACATCATATTAACTGTATCCTAAATGAATGTTCAACTGAACCCATACACTCAACCCTTCACAATACTATTACTAATCTAGGGCTTGAACAGCTATTAACAAGCAATACTAGACTCAGCAATTGTCTTGATCTCATCTTGTGCAACAGTTTACATTCAATTTATGAAATACAAACAATAGAGCCCTTTTCCAACATGTTTGACTTTTGCTTCAATATACATCCTTACAAAAATGACCACAATAAAAGTATAACCAATTACAATTTTTAAAAAGTCAACTATGATATCATAGATGCTGACCTCTCATCTCTTGATTGGCAAACATTCTCTGACTATAATACTGCTGAAGACTAATACAATATCTTTTGGGTCAAAATGCAGAGAGTCATTAAATTATATGTACCACTAATTATCACAAAAACAAAAAAATAATAAATTACCCATAAAAATGAGGAAGTTCCAATAAAAAAAACAGATCCCTTTGGCATAAAAACAAAACTAACTCTGAAAGCTGCTACAAAGATCTATGCCACCAATTAAAGACTGAATGTACCAATTGTCACATCAATCAAGAAGAAAACTTTCTGCGCACAAATTCTACACGAGCCTTCTACAACTTTATAAACAACAAACTCAAAAAACTCAAGATCCATTCCACCCGTCAAAGAACCAAATGTAAAAGATATAATGATGAAGCTGTCAAAGCCAACCTCTTTAACACATTCTTCAGCTCTGTCTTTGTAAACTGCAATGGCTCATGCCCAATATTTCCTAATCGCACCCCAAACAATTGCAACGATCCAGCACAAATCGATTTTACAGAAGATAATGTTGGAAAAGCATTACACAACCTAAAAACACCTCTATCTGTTGGACCTGATGGTCTATGTGCATATTTCTTTAAAAAGTTCTCCACAACCATAGTAGAACCTCTAAACATAATTTTTGAAAAATCCTTCAGGACTAGCCTCTTACCCAACTTATTATTATTATTATTATTATTATTATTATTATTATTATTATTTTATTATTTATTAGATTTGTATGCCGCCCCTCTCCGGAGACTCAGAGCGGCTCATAACAGCAACTAGCCACATAAGTTGAACAAATGAGATCAAAAAGTAACATTGAAAATTACAGACCAATCTTTTTATGTTGTGTCAACTGCAAAGTCATGGAATCAATCATAAATCAATCCATTACTCTTCAAAAAAAGATCAAAAATGAGATCAAAGTAACATTGAAAATTTATCTGATGAATGCAACCATGAAACAGATAAAGGTGGAAATAAAAATTAAAAATAGAAATGATATATCGCATCAAACAAGATTAAGATGATAAGAAAAACTTTCTAAAAATAATTTATGTTCAATTTTCTAGAAATATGATTCATATCATTTGATCAGTTATCCAGTAAGCAATAATAACCTGAAGCTCTGAAGACTTGCTTCTGATAAAATGGCCATCATGCTGACAAACTGCAATCCTACTTTAAAATATTGAAATTAAATTCTAGAAACTTTATCTTAAACTTTGCTAAAGGTTCAGAATATCAGACATAAATTCAGAATATCAGACATAAACGTTTAGTAGGAGACTGATAACTATTAACCACAAAAACATGTACTTCATAGAGACAGCAATTATTTGGGTCTGCTGTAAAGGCAATATTGGATACGAAGTAGAACAAGAAATTGTTAAAAATGTTCCTCTGTCAGCTGACACTGGAATGCCCAACATTTCCTAACTGCACCACAAATAACCTCAATGATCTTACACAAATTGATTTTACAGAAGATAACGTTAGAAGGGCATTACACAACCTAAAACCATCTTTATCTATTGGGCCAGATGGACTATGTGCATACTTCTTAAAAAAGCTCTCCTCCACCTTGGCTGAACCTCTGAGCATCATTTTTAATAAATCTTTCAGTACTAGCTCCCTACCCACACTATGGTCACTTGCCACAGTCATTCCTATCTTCAAAAAAGGAGGTCCAAGCAACGTTGAAAATTACAGGCCTATCTCTTTGTGATTGATTATGGTTGATTAACTTTGTCAGCTGCAAAGTTAATCAATCATAAACCAATCCATTACACTCTACCTTGAAGCTAATAACCTACTTTCCAATAAACAATTTGGTTTCAGAAAAAAATTATCCTATAATCTACAACTCTTACACTATAAAAACATTTGGACAACTCAACTTGACCAAGGCAATCCAATTGATGCTATCTATATTGACTTTTGCAAAGCCTTTGACTCAGTTGTCCATGACAAACTTCTTCTGAAACTCAAGTCCTATAGACCAGAGGTCCCCAACCTTTTTTGCACCAGGGACCGGCTTTAAGCTAGACCAGTTTTCCATGGCCCGGTGGGGGGGGGGAGCTAGCTGTCAGCGGCGCCGTAAAAGGGGCGATCAAGAGAGGAATGGGTGAATGAATGGACGGAGGGTGGGAAGGAAGGAAGGAAAGAGGGAAGGGACAGGAACAGAAGAAGGGTGCAAAGGAAGCAAGGAAAGGTGTGAAAGGGGAGAGTAAGAGAGGAAGGAGTGAAAGAAGGGAATGAGGGAGGAAGGAAGGGAGGAAGGAAAAGGAAAGCAAGAAATGGAGGGAGGAAAGGAAGGAAAGAAAGAAAGAAAGAAAGGGGGAAGGGACAGGAACAGAGGAAGGAAGCAAGGAAACTTATGAAAGGGGAGAGTAAGGGAAGAAGGTAGGAAGGAGAAAGAAAAGAAGAAATAGAGGAAGGGAAGGTAAAAGAGAGAAAGAAAAAGAGCAAGAAAGAAAGCAAGAAAGAGAAAGAAAGAAAGGCAACTTCAAAGAAAGGCTCACTGAGCATCTCTCCCTCTCTCTCTCTTTCTATCCCTCTTTCTTTCTTTCTCTTCCTTTCTCTCTCCTCTTCCTTTATCTCCTCTCTCTCTCCCTCTCTCTTTCTCTCCCCCTCTCTCCACCTTTCCCTCTCTCCCTCTCTTGCTATCTCTCCCCCCTCTCCCTCTCTCTTTCTCCCTCTCCCTCTCTTTCTCTCTCTCCCCCCTCTCTCTTTCTCTCTCTCTCCCCCTCTTTCTCTCTCTTCTTCTCACTTTCTCTCTCTTGTTTTCTTTCTGTCTCTTTTGCTTTCTCACTCTCTCACTCTTTCTTGTTTTCTTTCTCACGCTCTTTCTCTCTCTTGTTCTCTCTCTTGCTATCTCTTTCTCTCCCCCCCCTTTCTCGCTCTCTCTTTCTCACTTTCTCTCTATCTTGCTGTCTGTTGCTCTCACTCACTCTCGTTCTCTCTCCGTTCTTCTCAGCGATGACGCGCGCACGCCCTGCCCGCCTCACCTTTGCGAGAGCACTTTCGCCCCGGGCTCTCAGCAAGGGGGTTTGCAGGAGAGGCGGGGCCGCCGAAGGTGATATTGAATGTCGGGGGAGAACGGGTGGTTGCGCGCGCGCTCCCTATCCCCCTGCTAGCCCACTCGGAATATTCAAAATAAGAAAAGCCTTCGCCGGCAAAGGTTTTTCTTATTTTGAATATTCCGAGTGGGCTAGCAGGAAGATAGGAAGCGCGTGCAACCACCCGTTCTCCCCCGACATTCAATATCACCTTCGCCGGCCTCCGCTGAGGAAAGCCTTTGCCGGCATTTCCTCTCGTTGTCAAGGAGGCGCAGCGGCGGGCGGAGAGAGGGAAGGAGGGGGGGGGGGGCAGCGGCGTCCCTCCTGGCCTTGGCGGGCCGCCCAACCCTCCCCACCTCCTGCAAACGCGGCGGGCGGCGGGGGGAGAGCGAGGAGCCGGTTCCGGCGGGCGCGGGGCTTGGCTGGCTGGCGGGGGGAGCGCCGCTGGTGATGCGGAAAGGCCGAGGGGGCCCTGGCGCCGCGGACCGGCTGAAAAGCTCCAACGGCCCGGTCCCGGTCCGCGGACCGGCGGTTGGGGACCTCTGCTATAGACTACTACACAATTGGTTAACAAGATTCCTATCTAACAGACAACAAGTGGTCAAAATAGGAAGTGCCACTTCTCTTCCTGCTCCTGTTAACAGTGGTGTCCCTCAAGGTAGTGTTTTAGGACCAACACTATTCATACTATATATAAACGATCTTTGCGATTGCATCACTAGCAATTGCATTCTCTTTGCAGATGATGTCAAACTATTTAATGCCACCAAAAATACTGCTACCCTTCAAAAAGACTACATAGCAGAATGGTCTAAAACCTGGCAACTTAAAATCTCCACCACTAAATGCTCTGTCTTACACACTGGTAAAAAGAATCAGAATACTAAATATAAACATGGAGAAATTGAACTTATTGATAACCCTCAATCTGTCAAATACCTCATATCCAATGACCTAAGTCCTGGAGCCCACTGCAACAACATTGCCAAAAAGGCTTTAAGAGTTGTTAACCTAATCCTTCGCAGCTTCTTCTCTGGTAATTTTGAACTGCTAACAAGAGCTTACAAAAAATTTGTCAGACCAATCCTAGAATACAGTTCACCTGTATGGAACCCACATTGCATATCTGACATCAACACAATTGAGAGAGTCCAGAACTATTTCACAAGAAGAATCCTTCACTCCTCTTCTCACAACAAAATACCTTACTCCGCCAGATTTGAAATTCTTGGTTTAGACAACTTATAACTCCGTCGTCTCTGTTTCAACTTAATTAATTATTTCGTATAAAATCATATACAAAAATGTCCTACCTGTTAACGACTATTTCACCTTCAACCGCAAGAACACACGAGCACAAAATCAATTTAAACTAAATGTCAACCGCTCCAAACTTGACTGCAAAAAATACAACTTCAGCAACAGAGTAATCAACGCCTGGAATGCACTACCTGATTCTGTGGTTTCTACTCCTAATCTCAAAACCTTTAGCCTTAGACTATCTACAATTGACCTCTCCCCCTTTCTAAGAGGTCTGTAAGGGGCATGCATAAGCGCACCACTGTGCCTACCATCCCTGTCCTATTGTCTTCTTTTGTTACTTTTTATCATTACTTATCTAATGTTTTACAGTGATCCCTCGATTTTCGCGATCTCGATCTTCGCGAAATGCTACACCACGATTTTTCAGAAAATATTAATTAAAAAATACTCCACGGTTTTTTTGCTATACCACAGTTTTTCCCACCCGATGACGTCATACGTCATCACCAAGAGTCACTTCTCTGTCTCTTTCTGTTTCTTTCCTGTCATTCTCTGCTTCAATCATTTTCTCATTTCTCTTTTTTTCTCCCCTTTTTTCTATCATTTCTCTCTCTCTTCCTTCCACTCTTCTCTCTCTCTCTCTTTCTTCCTCTCTCTCACTGTCTTCCTTCCTTTCTCATCTTTCTTTCTCTCTCTCTTTCTATATCTTGCTTCTTCCTCTCTCACACTCTCTTCCTCCCTCTCTCATCTCTTTCCTTCCTTCTCTCTCTTTCTCTATCTCTCCCCCTCTTGCTCTCGAGCGGCAAACGGTGGCCGGGTGGGCGGGTGAACAGGCGAGCAGCAAACGGCGGACAGGCGAGCGGCAAACGGCGGCCGGGCGGGCGGGTGAACAGGCGAGCGGCAAACGGCGGACAGGCGAGCGGCAAACGGCAGCCGGGCGGGCGGGTGAACAGACGAACGAGCGGCGGGCGGGTGAACGGACAAGCGACGAACGAGCGGTGGGCAGGCAAAAGGACGAGCGGCGAACGGACGAACAAGCGGCGGGCGGGCGAAAGGACGAGCAGTGGGCGGGCGGGCGAACGGACGAACGAGCGGTGGGCGAACGGACAAGCTGCAAGATGTTTACTGTATTTTATTTATTTAGATAGATGTTTATCTAATACAGTATTAGTTGCACTTATCTAATATTAGTCGCTCCCCGGCTCCACCATCTGCGCATGCACGGCCATTGAAAAAAGGGCGCGCATGCGCAGATGGTGTTTTTACTTCCGCACCACTATATCGCGAAAAATCGATTATCGCGAGAGGTCTTGGAACGTAACCTTCGCGATACTCGAGGGATCACTGTATTTCTACAAATTACCACTCTATAATTGTTTGACAAAATAAATAAATAAAAATAAATAAATAAACGTGAAATGAGCACAATGCTAACAAGCCGCTCTGAGTCTCCGGAGGGGGGGGCATACAAATCTAATAAATAATAATAATAATAATAATAATAATAATAATAATAATAATAATAATAATGTGATTCTACAGATATTACAGGGTTAGTCTAATAATTTGCATTCATTTGTCACTATAATAGTTGTAAAAGAACAACACTTCTTGTTGTGAAGGAAACAGTAATAGGCCAAAATATACAATTTCTACAGGTGGTGTACCTTTAGTATTCAATTATATGTTAATAAAAGGATTTAGGTTATTGGAAAAAAGTAATATTATAAAACTACATGAGTTTCTATATCATAAAGTACATATTGCAAAAATAATTAATCATGTGTTGAAAATTGTACTAGACAAAATCTTGAAAATGGTGAACTACAATAAAAGTGTCTTATTTAAATTACATCTGCTAGACATTATAAATCAGAATAACTCATGTGATTCTTTTTTAAACAGACACTAGATTATTATTGAGAAGAAATGTTTTGTGATGAGTGTATGTGGTGAAGAATGCTTATTTTCTTTGCTCTTGAGCAACAAGAAGAATCTTGAGAGTTACTGGTATGTGATACTTGATAGAGAAGAATATTTGCAGCTTAGAGTTAAAATGAGAAATCCTTGGTGCTTTCTGAGCTTGGTTGTTTTCTTGCAGACATTTCATTAAACAGTGATAACATTATCTACTGCACTTTGGGTAATGTAATGTATGCAAGAGAACAATCAAGCTCAGAGAGCACCTAGTTATCCTCAGAGGATACTTGATCTGGGAAGTTATGTTATTTAGTAAATATATTTGAGAATTTAAAATAAAAAATCTCCTACAGCCATGAAAAACTGAACATACCTTCATCAGAAAAATTAATATGCTGAGAGAAAAGTTGCAAGTTCTGCAGCACAAATGTTACTGCAACAAACAATAATGAAGTTCTGCCATTAATTGCCAACCTAAATGTGCACTTCTGTCGCCATGCAAACTGGTGAAGAAGGTAAGTAGAACCCACCCCCGGGGAGGATGATCCAATCCTGTTCTGGTAGTCGGAAGAACAAGTGGGACTTGCAATGAAATTTTATACTGTGGGGTGCTCCTATTCAGAATACATCATTATATTTCTCATTTCACTCATTCCATTTCTTACTCCAATGTGTGCCATTATTCCGCCACCACTAAGTGCTATTCACTAGATGGATTTTAGGGGGTTGTTATTATGTTAGTTCCAAACTTACATCTTATTTCTGCAGATATTTCCCTTGAACTTTTTTGCACAAAAGCCAAACTTTGAGAAATTAAAATCATCATTCATGCAGAGCAGGGGAAGGAATGTGTGGCATTTCAAAAACCATAATGCTACAACTGTCAATCTTCCTACCCGTTAGCCTTACTGACTGGACTGACAGGAATTGTAACTCAGCAATACTTAGAGGCTCAAAGATTCCTTATCCAATCTGTAAGATAACAGGGATACTAAACTGGGTATCATTCTTAGAAGTATTTCAGAAGATTGCCTGCAGGTGTAAGCATTTACTTACCTGGCACTCATGTAAACAATACTTACACTTAAACAGCACATTTTGGACTCTGGCTTTTGGCAGGAAATGTCTTTATTATGGTATAATCTCTAGCACTGCTATCAATTTACTTGTTATCTACAGTATTAAATAAAAAGCCCCCCTTGTGCAGAACTCATCAACTGGTGACTTCATGGACATATCCATGTAGATTCCTTGACACAATTATGGAAGTACAGTACTGTATTTTTCGGAGTATAGGACGTGTCTAGATTTCAGAGGAGGAAAACAAAGAAAAAAGTATTCTGAACCAAATGGTAATATATTATTTAATAAAATACCAGTGTAGTAGAATACTTTTTACAACCATGGACACTTTTTACAAACTTCAAACTTGACAGCTTTAAGACTTGACAGCTGTGGACTTCAACTCCCAGAATTCCTCCTCCAGTCATGCTAGCTCAAAAATGGGAGTTGAAATCCACAAGTCTTAAACTTGCCAAGTTTGAAGATCCTTGCACCCCTAATCCCTAACTTTCAAATTTGTAAGCTTTCTTTTTTCTTTCTTTCTCTTTCTTTCTTGTTTGTTTATTTACTTATTTACTTATTTACTTACTTACTTACTTGCTTACTTACTTACTTACTTATTTATTAGATTTGTATGCCGCCCCTCTCCCTAGACTTGTGGACTTTAAGATTTTAAGACTTGTGGACTTCAACTTCCAGAATTCCTCCTTTAGTCATGCTACATCTAGCAATGTCCCTGTTTTTACAAGAAATGGGCCATGTTTTACCTGTTTTTTCACAAATATTTAACCTTCCCCCAGGCCCCATTTTAACCTTCCCCCATTTTTAACCTTCCCCCAGGCCCCAGGGGCTCTCTGCAGGCTTCCCAGACCTTTTGCCTACCCTATTTTTGCATGGGGATGGCAGCATTTTTGCCATCCCCAGCACCCAGGACCTCTCAGAAGGTTTCCCAGATTCTCTGTCCACCTAATTTTTACAAAAAACAGGGCCATTATTTGCGAAGATGGGATGTGGGGGCAGGGCCTTGGGAGGCCAAAAATGGCTGTATTTGGTGTATAAGACACTCCAGCACCCCTCTTTTAGGGGGGCACAGATGCGTTTTATACTCTGAAAAATATGGTAATTCATACTATGGAAGTGTACTTTCAAGGGTTTTTTTTTTTTACTTCCCAAACTACCTAGAGGCTTGGTATTTCCTGAAGGTATACTTTCCAATTTTAACAGTTTAGCCTCCAAGTCAGAGCAGATCAGCTAGGTGGTGGCAACTGCTGAGATGCCACATATTTTATACCAGCTTATAAATAGGTGGAGAATACAACATGCATAATTCCAAGAATTCACAACATGGGCAAAGTGATTATTCCAGCACACCTTGAGTCACTATGATGAGGAAGTTCTTTTCAAAATAGCATTGGATCCTTCCTTAAATTTATTGTACTCTGTGCATGTAAATATTTAATTGTGAGGTTTCACCAAAGTCTATATCAGGGGTGGGCAATTAATTTTGCCATAGGGCCGCATGAGAAATTGGGAGGGTTTTAGAGGGCCGGACTAATATAATTAACTCAGTTCTATCCAATACTGTATATTATTGGGTAGAACTGAGTTAATTATATTATAAATTATAAATTATTATAAATTATAAATTAAAATTATAAATTAAATAATTATAAATTATAAATTAAATAATTATAAATTATAAATTAAATAATTATAAATTATAAATTAAATAATTATAAATTATAAATTAAATAATTATAAATTATAAATTAAATAATTATAAATTAAATAATTATAAATTATAATTATATATTATATCTTGAACACCTGGTTTTTATCTAGAAAAGTTGGACCGACCTCCACGGGCCAGTCATAGACAGCGGGCGGGCCGCATCTGGCCTTCGGGCCGCATCTGGCCCAGGTCTGGTCTATATGCTGTTTGTCTCAAACAGGAGGGGAACAAATGCACAAATAAGAGGTCTCCACATGAAATATCTTAACCCACTGCATTTTTAAAAAACACAATATTTATTTGCTAGGTTTGCATAGCCTATTTAGTCAGAATAGTTTTGTCTTCATGTTTTGTGTCAATCTAGCCATTGTGGTTGTTTAATGGCCTTAATTCAGGCCAAACTAGTCATATGGGGGCTTATTCAACAAGCTATAACATTGTATGTTATGTAACTCAGCTATTGTATTCATATTAATGATTGCTGTTTAAATGTTTAAATAACATGTAGGAGGGGAGAAAGGGAAAGAGAAGTAGCATCTGGCTAGAAAGCTGAGACAGGCTTCAGCTTGCTGTGTTGCCTTTTGCCAATCTGAGTACTTCATAACTTCAAGCATGATTACATCAAGGGTGGGTTCTAACTTACTATCCACGCCGTGTGGCTGTGCACGCGTGTGCAGTGCCGAAAAACAAGCAAAATACCAAAAAAATATAAAAAGCCAAAAAGAACATGGTGGCACCAGCACAGTGCCGAAAAATTCCCAAAAAAACATCCCCCCCCAAAAAAAAAAACATGGTGGCAACCTTGGACAGGCACCAACAGAATGAACTCTATGACATCACTATCATTTTACTACTGGTTCTTTAGAACCAATGCAAACCGGAAAGAACCCACCTTTGGGTTACATATATGTTCTAGAAACTTTTTTTCCTAATGTGTTCCTGTGATCTCATCTCCAGTATGAAACAGGCTTAATTAACTGTGGGTTAAAATGTTGTTTTCTTGATTCCAAAATAACCCTGTGGGTGTAGATCATTGGTTAGACTCTGCCACCATTCTCGGAAACAAGTCCCTGTAGGAGGAGTATCATGTTAATTTATGATGGAGGGAAAAATAACAAAGGCTTGTAGCATATTTTCTAAATAGCCATTTTACGAAAAGGCATAAATTGTGAGGTGAAATTCTTCTAATCAGACTCTCTATCTAGATTATGCCTTCCCATAAAATGAATTAGCTACAAATGGAAGAAATTCGAGTAACTGCAGTGGGTTGAAAAAAGCCAGGATGTCCAGATTACCAATAGGAAATTAATATGCCAACATCATTTTTTGCTGATTCAAGGATGAATCTGTACAGCAGTTTCTCTCCAAGTGGGGGAAAACCCGAGTTACTATTACAGGGTAAACTCGCACAGTAAATGATTTTGTGATTGCATCAACAACCCATTTTTAAATCTCTAGATATGTCCATGAACTTCCCAATTAGGGAGAATTGTCTTATTTTAACTTTTATTTTGTTTTTGTAAGCATGGGACAGAGACCTATGAATCCCTGTTCCAATATAACACTCCTGGAAGAAACAGTTTGCAACGTACAACCACAATTGAGCCCAAAATTTCTGTTGTTAAGTGAAACATTCTTTAAATACATTTCGCTCCACTTCACGATTTTTCTTGCCACAGTTGTTAAGTGACTCACTTGGTAAAGTTGTAACACAGTTGTTAAGTGAAACTGGTTTCCCCATTGACTTTGCTTGCCAGGTGACAAAAGGAAATCAGATGACTTTTCACATGAATTTCACACATCATAAATATGCAATTGAGTTGCCAAGCATCTGAATTTTGATCGGGTAATCATGAGGATGCTGCACTGTTGTATGAAACAATGGTTATAAGTCGCTTTTTTGACTGCTGTTTGAAGGGTCATTAAATGAACTGTTGATTATCTGATATCACAGATAATCCCCACTCGGTCAAGGACCTCGGAATACTAATAACTAAAGATCTAAGTGCCAAAGCCCACTGCAACAACTGCTAAGAAGGGCTCAAGAGTTGTTAATCTAATCCTACGTAGCTTCTGCTCTGGAAATCTCACACTACTTACCAGAGCTTACACAACTTTCGCCAGACCCATCTTCGAATACAGGTCACCTGTTTGGAACCCATATCGCATACTGTGAAGATACTTCACAAGAAGAGCCCTTCATTCCTCCACTCGAAACAGAATACCCTACAAAACTAGACTTACAATCCTGGGTCTTGAAAGCTTAGAACTACGACGCCTTAAACATGATCTAAGTATTGCCCACAAGATCATATGCTGCAATGTCCTGCCTGTCAAAGACTACTTCAGCTTCAACCACAACAACACAAGAGCACATAACAGATTCAAGCTTAATATTAACCGCTCCAAACTTGACTGTAAAAAATATGACTTTAGTAATCGGGTTGTCGAAGCGTGGAACTCATTATTGGACTCTGTAGTATCATCCCATAACCCCCAACATTTTACCCTTAGACTATCCACAGTTGACCTCTCCAGATTCCTAAGAGGTCAGTAAGGGGCGTACATAAGCGCACTAGAGTGCCTTCCATTCCCTGTCCTATAGTCTCTCCTATATCTCGTATTTCTTCTCTACTATATCCTCTATAACCTTCAGCGCGGGGGTTACGTTCCAAGACCTCCCGCGCTAACCGATTTCCGCGTTATACTGGATGCGGAAGTAAAAACACCATCTGCGCATGTGCGCCATTTTTTTCATGGCCGCACATGCGCAGATGGTGGAGTTTGCGTGTGGGCGGCGGGGAAGACCAAGGGAAGGTTCCTTCAGCTGCCCAACAGCTGATCTGCTCCGCAGCGCGGAAGCAGCGAGGAGCCGAAGATGGGGTTTCCCCATTGCCGCGCTGCGGAGCGGATCAGGTGTTGGGCGGCTGAAGGAACCTTCCCTTGGTCTTCCCGCCGCCCAGGCAAAGGGGAAACCCCAAGATCACTTGCCGCTTGCCGTATTGCAGCTTGGAGCCTTGCTTCACCTCCTTCGCTGCAATACGGCAAGCGATCTTGGGGTTTCCCCTTTGCCTGGGCGGCGCTGGGGCCATGCGGAGCCGCTCATCTAGGGGGGCTCTCTCTCTTTCTCTCCCTGTTACCGGTGTGGTATAAGAGAGAGAAAGAAAGAGAAAGGAGGGCGACTTGCCAGTCCACGCCCCCCTGGATGAGCGGCCCCGCATGGCCCCAGCGCCGGACTCCGTTGCCGAACGCCGAAACCGGAAGGGGCGAGGTGGGGGGGGGGAGAACGGGAGGCTCAGCATTCCGTCAGTTGCAGCGCTGGCTGTCAACTTTTCTTTTTAGCACTGGGGAGGCAAGTCAGCTCCTGCCGTTTTAAAAAGAAAAGTTGACAGCCAGCGCTGCGGCTGACGGAATGCTGAGCTTCCCGTTCTCTCTCCGCCCCCTCGCCCCTTCGCCCCCCTTTGTTCCTAGGAGAAGTGCTGGTGAGGAGCAGAAGGTCTGTCTTGCCTCAATCCCCAGCACTTCTCCTAGGAACACAGGGAGGCGAAGGGGCGAGGGGGGGGAGAGAAAACGGGAGGCTCAGCATTCCGTCAGTCGCAGCGCTGGCTGTCAACTTTTCTTTTTAGCACTGGGGAGGCAAGTCAGCTCCTGCCCAGTTTTAAAAAGAAAAGTTGACAGCCAGCGCTGCGGCTGACGGAATGCTGAGCTTCCCGTTCTCTCTCCGCCCCCTCGCCCCTTCGCCCCCCTGTGTTCCTAGGAGAAGTGCTGGTGAGGAGCAGAAGGTCTGTCTTGCCTCAATCCCCAGCACTTCTCCTAGGAACACAGGGAGGCGAAGGGGCGAGGGGGGGGGGAGAGAAAACGGGAGGCTCAGGAAGGGAGCTCGGGAAGGAGCCCACGGTCAGTCGGCTGCGGGCGGGAGGAAGGCGATTGTTCCGCTGCCGCCAGCATGGCCTGGCTGGCAGCGGAAGATGTAACGGAGCCCACGGGGGATTCGCCTTCCTCCCACCCGCAGCCGAGACTGATCGTGGGCTCCTTCGCAACCTCGGAGAGCTTCCAGGGCATGAAAGCTCACGAAAACCAGGAAGCTCTCCGAGGTTGCGAAGGAGCCCACGATCAGTCGGCTGCGGGCGGGAGGAAAGCGAATGCCACGGGGCTGGGCTCGGCTCCCCCCTCGGCTCCCCCCCTTACCAGCCCCGCCGCGGAAGGCTCCATTCTGTTCCCTGCCGGCCCGATTGAGCGGCCGGCGGTCTCCATTCAGGGAACAGAATGGAGCCTTCCGCGGCGGGGCTGGTAAGGGGGGGGAGCCGAGGGGGGAGCCGAGCCCAGCCCCGTGGCATTCGCTTTCCTCCCACCCGCAGTTGACGTCCACCCCCTCCTCGGTGTCCCCGGCACCCAGCGTCCCCACGCCGCCTCCACCTCCCGGTAATGCGCCCGACCTCTGCCTCTCTCTTTCTCTCTCATATACCACGCCGGCAACAGGGAGAGAAAGAGAGAGAGAACTAGCGTGGACTTATTTTTTATTTTTTAATATTTTATTTTTTTAATTAATATTTTTTGAAAAACCGCGTTGCAGCGTTTCGCGCTAATCGAGACCGTGCTAATCGAGGGATCACTGTATTGTGTATTGGACAAAATAAATAAATAAAAATGAATAAATCAATAAAATAAACCAAGGACTACCTGTACATGATCACAAGAAAGTTGGGTGATCCCCTAGGCGTTCTTTAAGAACACTAAGGAAACAATTCAAAAGCAGTTTTATTCTGGTTTAAAGCCAAGTCAATTGCTCCAAGGATCCCTGACAGTACCAGCGTGTTTCAAAACAAGGGATTGCGACCATTAAAAAAGAAAGCAGCGCAGTGCTGCAGCGGGTGAAATCTCGAAGGAGGAGATGGATCTCAGCAGCCGCGGGGGGAAAAAACGGTGGGGGAGAGAGAAAAGGGAAACCGAACCGCAGAAAAACCATCCGGCACTTTGGTCACTTAGCAATAAAGTAGTGCTTTATTAGCGGCCACCTTAATTAAGAATTCAAAGAGTGTCTGAGGAGGATGGAGAGAACCACATCCAGTTAGGAATGAGGCGAAGAGCAGCGACGGGAACAAAGGTTTCCCGGTCCCTGAAGGGTAAATAAAGCCTGAGGCAAACGTACAAAAAGTCACCAGACAAGCGAAGGGACGCTCTCAAGGCACGAAGAAGGGAGGCTCGCGCTTCCGAACAGCAGCGTGCGGCAGCCCCAAGCGGGGCGGCGAGAAAACAAAAAACCTCGGCGGCTTTTCTTGGCGCCCGGAGAAGCGCGCGGCTCTCCCCGCGGCGAGAGGGCGGGGGCGCGGGCGAGAGGGGCGAGTGGCGTTACGTGCTATTCCAAAATACTCCCACTTTTCCCACTTGCAACATTTTTGTTTTCTTTCCTCTGGGATTTGGCTCGGGGAGGGGGAGGAGGGGAAGCCAACTTTGGTGGAAATCACCTGAGGAAAATCCCATCCCATATTCAATTCTAGACCCGATTTACGCATGAAGGGCGGTCCCGGAAGCCTTCCGGAAAGGCGTTGAGTCACCAAGGGAGCATAAAGGCTGAAGGTGCTCCGGGTTGCGTCCCAGAGTCACGTCCAGCTCGGTAGTTTCCTAGCAAAAAAGAAAATAAAGAAAAAAGCGCGGCGGCAGAGAAACTTCCCCGGAGTAGGAAAGTTCAGGAGAAGTTTAAGGACTTAAGCAGACGTTCAGAAAAGAGGACTCCGACTTGGCTGTTTTTTACCCAAAATTGGACATGATTGTTCCAGCCTTGTTTTTATTTTCTCTCTTGGCCTTCAGTCAAGCAGGTTAGTATTGCTACTTTTTCCCCGGCGGTTACTTTTTGTTTGTTTCTTTTTTCCCATATTGTTGGCTTTCTGTTTTGACGTCTGCCAAAGCTTTTCAAGGGCATGATTTCCCTCCCATTGCTGGTGACTTTAACTTTATGCAGGAATAAATAAATAAATGTGGAGGGATTCTTCACCTTAAAAAAAAAATCAAAACCAGTTGTTGGCAATTGTCACAGAACGGTCAGCTTGAGATAGGAGCAGGCTGGAAGCAGGTGGAACCTAAAATGTATAAGGTAACTTCATTATGTTTAGTGGGATTTGCTCAGAGTCTAAATGGGTACGTAGGGTTTGGGGAATTCATGATTTTCATAGATGCAGGGTTCAGTCACAGAGAAAGATTCCTTCACTGTTACTTAAGTATTTTTCTGAAGTGACAACATTGGTAATTTACTGACAAAATATATTAAAAGTAGAAATCAGAAACGTTATATGGAAGAGGGTGCAACAAGGAATAATAAACACAGCTTTTTACTTACTTTATTTCCTGACCATTTGGATTTCTGTTTTAATATGTTTGGCACATATTTTAGTGAGAAATGTTGAGGGATGAGCTCTTTTTACCCAGCCAAGACAATGGAATGTAGATGTGTGCTTGGCTTTCTTAAGCAGTCCGTGATCCTTATTGGGGGACTAAGCTATGATTGCCCCGCACCATTTACTGCACCCCTAAGTTAGCCTGGCATCCTCCAATGTGTTTGGGAGACACTGTCCTCCCCACTAGTGCTGAAATTATTCAGCCGTTTTGTCTATTTCACTGCAGTGCAAAGAGCTCATCAGTAGAGCATAAGCATTTCATACCAAAACTCCCAGGATCGATTGTTGGCATCTCAAATAAGGCTGAAGAGTTCCTCAGATGAAAAGCCTCAATAGCACCAACTAATCCCTTTCTAGAGCCAGTATGATATAATGGTTAAAATGTTAATCTTGGAGGGAGGAGACCAATTTCAAGTCCATCCTCAGTCATGGCAGCTCCCAGGGTGAATTTGGGCAAGTTATGTTCTCTTACCACAACTGTGTTGGGGATGGGGACAAGATTGGGAAAAATAGATAATTGGAAGAAATGTACACCATCTAATGTTCCTAAAGGTGAGACAGAATGTAAATCTGACAACATACCACTTTGATACAGCTTTAAATGGAGAAGTAAAGCATGTTCAAGTATTTAATAAAGTAGCTTATAACAGTCAGTTAACTCACTCACAGTCTATGATAGCCTTCTGCCCACCAATCACAAACCACTTTTGGGACTTTTCAGTACTTTGACATTTAAAATATTGGCTGCTAAAACTAGTTTTTTTGTGCCTTGAATGAGTCTCAAAGATGTAGCAAGATGCTATATAGAGGAATGTGATCAAATGGTATTGAATGAGGAGGGTTATGTATTTGCACAGATGGCACTAATTTAATGGGCCTTTACATGATTTAATTCAAACTGTTTCATTTGTCTTAATTCTATTTCAGTTAATCCTTGCTGTTCAAATCCATGCGAAAACAGAGGGTTCTGCATGACAAAAGGTTTTGATCAATATGAATGTGACTGTACACGGACTGGTTTTTATGGAGAAAATTGCACTAAACGTATGTATTTCTGAAAATAGTATAATGATATAATGAATTTATTTTTAAAAAATCCATAACCTTTATAGATTATGACTGGGCAGATTATAGACTTATTTTTAACATTTTAAGTGTTAGGGTTCCTATCTATGTAGCTTAAGGCAGTGTTCAGTGATAAGGTTGTATTATATTTAAGGGTTAAGGGAGATAAGTGGGGAAAGTTTGAATCATATATAATTAAGCAAACAAGATTCAAATCTACAGTCTACACCTTTTATGAATTTGATGATGTTGACAAATCAGAGAGATACATTTTTATTATATTTGTGCTTTAATTAGTAAATAAACTTTTAGTCTTTTCAACTAATCTGCAAAATAAATATTGAGAAATGCTGCTGTAGATGATATTGAATTACTGTATATCATGCAATCATATGACTTGATAAAAGGCAGTTTCTTAATAAATTTTATTTCTATACTTTTTATGCAGCGGAATTTTTTACTTGGCTCAGACTTAAGTTAAAGCCTTCTCCAGACACAGTACACTATATGCTCACACACTTCAAAGGCATCTGGGATATAATCAACAACATTCCATTCCTCCACAATGCTATAATGAGATACATTCTAATGTGTAAGTCTTCCAACTCGATTACATTGCTTGTACTGGCTAATCTTGTTTTTGTATCTTTGGAAATCAGTCTTATTAAATTCAGTTAGTTTCTTAAATCTTGAATTTCTTAAGTAAGGAAGGTTGTAATCTTAATCACAGCTGTAACAATTTATTCCCTTTAGAGCATTTATGCATTGATTAAAATGCTAAACTGATCGTGGCATTTGACAAATCTACAGTAAACTGAAATTCTGTTTTTAATATATTCATTTGGTATCATTTTGTAAGCTGCCCAGAGTCGCTGCAACAATGATATGGGTGGCATTAAAATTTAATAAATAATTTATTTATTATTTATTTTATTAATTGGACTTTTATGCCGCCCCTTTCCAAGGACTCTTTAAATGGTCCTCTTTAAAGATAATATTAAATAAATATTAATAAATCTTGTAAAGAAACTTAGAAAAGAAAAATACAAATGTAGTAAGGAAAGCATATATAAAGCAATGACATATTTAAAGAAAACATAGAGTAGTGACTACAAGTAGTGACATAAATAAATAAACCAATCCTTCCATTTCTTTCTAGCAATCTTCATATTTAGTCCTTTCAAATAACATTCTAAAACTTTATTTCCTTTATTTCTATTTATTTATATCCTTTGTCCTTTCTCACAAAGTACTTCAAAAATCTAAGAAATCTCTTTTGTAAATCAATATAGGAAACTTCTGTGGGTTTTTTTGTTTGTTTTTTGTATATCCCTTAAGATTAAGAGAGTTGGAAGGGACTTCATCCATTTTTATTTATATATCCAGTGTAACATTTTTCCCATATCACTCATATAGCCTGTCATTTTAAAATCAATTTTTTTTGGGGGGGGTGGGGTGTCCACCTGGACTGTTGCTATTCGTTTTTTAAAAGATTTTTTTAAGCCCTTACATTTATATTTATAACTTCTATCATTAAGGTTTGAGCAAACTCACCTGCTGTTTTCAGGCCCTGGATCCAAATATTCCTAACAATTGAAAAGTATCTAATTCATAAATTCCCAAAGTGATTAGATAGGAAGTATATGAGCAAAATGTCCATAAAAAATGCCAAGGTGATGGGGCTTCCTTCTCTCCCAGAGCTCTAAGCTTACCAGAACCATTGTTTTGTCTCCTCATTAGGGGCAATTGTTTGGAGCACTTGTTCTTTACCTGAAGTTTTCTTCTTATCAGGAATTATAGGAGTGCCGTGACTCACATGGTTAGAACACTTGCCTGACAATCAGCAAGTTTTTGTTCGAGACCCAAGTACTGCAGTGGGACAGGATGAACTCTCAGCATTTGCTCCAGCTCCTGTCCACCTTGCAGTTTGAAAGTGTGCAAATGCAAGTAGATAAATAGGTGTCACTCTGGTGGCCAAAATGGGGAGATGAAAGGAGCCGCCAATAGGGCATCCCCTTGGCAACAGTGATAATCCTTTTAAAGCAGAAACCCCATGATGCTTCTGAAAGCAAAGCAGCAGCAAGTAGTACAAAAATCCAGTTCACCAGCACCTCTTTATTCTAGTGTAGTCATGGCCTCCACTTTTCACAGAGTCCTGTCTTCAGTTTGCACTTTTCTTTCCTGGAAATGCAAAATAAAGCTGCTGTTAAAACTCCTAGTTAGGCCATGAGGAAGTCTGAAAAATAAAAAAATATTTTAACTCTGGCAACATTTATAGACTAAGTGCTTGAACTGAATCTGAATGGGAACATCTAGATAAAATCTATTGGCATAATATGTGACTAGTACAGAATATCCTGTTCAGTGATTTAAACAACTTCTATAAGAGATTTCTATAATCCCGCACAAAATTATCTGCAGTTGGATTGATAAGATATGTACAGTCTGTGTATTATCAAGAAATATACAGCTGGTAGAAGAATGTTTAGTGTGTGCTAAGTGCTTTTTTCTGGAAGATAATTAGTAATAGTAGTAGTAATAATTAGTAATAATTTCTGAAGCCCATTAATATCCAATTTACTGGCAGCAAAACTGAAGATGAACAACTGCATTATTTAAAGTTGGAAAGTTAAGAGATATGAAATCAAAATCTAATTTTTGCATCTTGTTGGGACATACTTTTTTAAATTTAGGTTTGAGACCATATATGGATGCTTGTTGTAGGTTGTTTAACATTAATACAATTTTTCTCATTTCCTCT
The DNA here is from genome assembly GCF_031021105.1 of Erythrolamprus reginae. Classification (NCBI taxonomy): domain Eukaryota; kingdom Metazoa; phylum Chordata; class Lepidosauria; order Squamata; family Dipsadidae; genus Erythrolamprus; species Erythrolamprus reginae. The sequence goes on along the minus strand of NC_091952.1, from coordinate 103,712,993 downwards.
TTTAGCCAGATCCCATTTAATTGAAAGTCCACCAACCTATAATAGCCATCATGGTTTCAAAAGCTGGGAAGTCTACTCCAATCTCTCCTACTATGCTCGAGCTGTTCCACCAGTGGATCATGATTGCCCTACCCCTATGGGTGTGAAAGGTAAGAAGGAAAACAAATCAGTGCCTGAGGACTGGAGGAAAAATGTTTTATCTTATAAATAAAGTAGAATTGTGATCAAATAGCTAATATTGTAAAGTTATAACATAGATCAGGAAATTATAAGATACAGGACTTTGTTAACAGATACTGCTTCCTCATTGAGTGGCTAGAATGGAGTAACAAGTTATCACGATTGGCAACTTGCCAATATTAGGAAAATTCCAATATTGATTTAGCATATTTTTTCCAATAAAATATTATGCCAAACTTGTCAAAAAAATGGGACATGGATGGCTCTATGGATATATCTGCAGTATTATCAAAAGACTAAGACAAGCTGGGGCATAATTACATTGATCAATTCTAATCTGAAAAGAAGTATCAATGTTTTCTACATAAGCATTGTGTTTCCTTCTTATTGGAATTCCATTTCAGGAAGAAATTGAAATGTTTCAAAATGCAGTTGGTTTTCTTCATCTACAAATGCCAGAAAATAAATGCTTGCTTTATGTTTCAGGCAAGAAGGAGCTTCCAGATTCAAAAACGATTGTAGAAAAATTCTTGCTAAGGAGAAAATTCATTCCTGATCCTCAAGGCACAAATATCATGTTCACCTTTTTTGCCCAACATTTCACTCACCAGTACTTCAAGACAGATACACAAAAAGGACCAGGCTTCACAAAAGGTCTTGGACATGGGGTAGGTTTAATTTGATAAGTTGTAACAAGCAAAAACTGTGTTAAGTGCTGTGTTGAGAATTATTATCTTGAAAATACTGGAGAAGCATTTCTACTGGAGCAGGAGAAATGTAGCAATAGGTACACTTCGTAGCAAGTCTCTCTCAACTAATCTGTTCTCCTTGGGAAGAGTGGCATGTTTTGTCATCTAATCAGTTCCTCAAAGAATTAAGTTGTTTCATGTCATCCATTTAGATTAGCTGCGCTATTATTCTTGTATCCATTTTTTTAATCCAAAAGAAACTGGCTTTGTCAGCATTTTTCTAAGAATCAGGAATGTCTTTAGGAAAACCATTCACTTTATAAATATAACTTTTATGAATATACAGTAGTTAAGCACCTGAAATGTTGAATCCAGACAAAGTTAACATTTTTCAGAATGCTTAACGGGATTGTGGTTGGATGTTGCCTGAGATAATGGGCTATTGATATTCCATTGTTTCAAGGGGATTTGCTCTTTGCTGCCCCTTCCCAGTACTGTATCATATAGAGATCTAGAACTTTGTAGGTGTTATTCCTGGCTGGCATTCACTGTATTTATAGGTATTCTCTCTGTCTTGTTTAAAGACTGATTCTAACTTTCTGTCTTTTTTTCTGTGAACAGGTTGATCTTAGCCACATCTATGGAGAGACTTTGGACAGGCAGACAAAACTAAGACTTTTTCAGGATGGAAAACTAAAATTTCAGGTAGGTTTGGATTTCCTGGAAAAAATCCTTCAGTTCTACTTGATGTATTGCTGCCCTATAAAGAAAGGACTAATGCAGCTAATGAAAGCAGAAGGTTCCAGCTCACTAATTTTTCTAACAGTTTACTATTTGAAGTAACATTGAGTTACAAATTGCATGTATGACAATTCAATTTTCATTTATATTTTTAATTACAGATGATTAATGGAGAAATGTATCCACCTACTGTGAATGAAACTCAGGCAGAAATGATCTATCCACCCCATGTTCCTGACCACTTGAAATTTTCTGTAGGACAGGAGGTCTTTGGCTTGGTTCCAGGACTGATGATGTATGCCACATTGTGGCTCCGGGAACATAATCGGGTCTGTGACATTCTTAAAGGAGAACACCCAGAATGGGATGATGAACGACTATTTCAGACTGCCAGACTAATTTTAACGGGTAATTTAACAAATATTACACATACACCATTGTGTGAAATCTAAAAAATAATATTATTGAGAAATGAAAAGGGGAGGTTCTGTCAGCATCCACAAACTACAGTGGTTAAATAGAAGTTCATTGTATAAAGCTGGTGTCTAATGCTGAATTGTAAAAGAACTTTTGAATAAAAAGTAAAGTTGAGTAGATTTTGATAGTAAAGTCAGCCATTAAAAATGGTTTGGGGCAGAGTGAGAAATGTAAATATATCTCACACTCTCAAAATAAAAAGGTGTATCAAATAGCAAGAGCCAGGGTGGCGCAGCAGGTAGAGTTCTGTACTGCAGGCCACTGAAGCTGACTTGTAGATCTGAAGGTCAGTGGTTCAAATCTCATCACCGGCTCAAGGTTGACTCAGCCTTCCATCCTTCCGAGGTGGGTAAAATGAGGACCCGGTTTGTGGGGGCAATAGCCTAGCTCTGTTAAAAAAGTGCTATTGCTAACATGTTGTAAGCCGCCCTGAGTCTAAGGAGAAGGGCGGCATAAAAATTGAATAAGTAAGTAAGTAAGTAAGTAAGTAAGTAAGTAAGTAAGTAAGTAAGTAAGTAAGTAAGTAAGTAAGTAAGTAAGTAAGTAAATACTATGTCAGTTAATAGAAAATAGTAAGCTTTGGAACTTTGAAGGAATGGAGACAGATAACAGTTGTTCATTATTATGTATTTTTCAGATATCAATGCAACATATGACAATTAATTTGCATTGCCTGTCTGAATACCATTTGCTGAAGAAAAACTGCAAAAGACAGTTATTGCACCCATAATTCCTATCAGAACTTCAAGGGGTCAAAGGAAATATAATTTTAGTCAAGACAGATTGGAAGTCATTTTTGAGTTATTATTTGGTCTATTTACAGTACAAAATTCTACCAGGCACAAAATAAACAATTTTGGAATAGTAGGATTAGGTATTTGGGACTGTTGTTGAATATAAACTGCAGTGCTGATTTTATTATTTATTTTCCTAAAGGAGAAACTATCAAGATTGTGATTGAAGACTACGTGCAACATTTAAGTGGATACCATTTCAAACTGAAGTTTAATCCAGAACTTCTCTTCAACCAGAGATTTCAATATCAAAACAGAATAGCAGCAGAGTTCAATACCTTATACCACTGGCATCCTCTTCTGCCTGATACCTTTCATATCCATAACCAAGAATATACATACCAGCAGTTCATGTATAACAATTCCATTATGTTAGAACATGGCCTTTCTCACATGGTGCAGTCTTTCTCCAAACAAAGGGCTGGAAGGGTAAGAGACCTCTCTCCTTTTTCTTCCCCTTTGATCAAAATTGCCTTTCAACTGACATGAGGGAGCAGACATTTTTATGCATATGTCTATACCTCCCAACTTCTATAATAGCATAACTGTCCTTTGTTAAATTGCTACTATATCTAAAAACCTTTTAAGAACAGAAAAACAATATCCCTATTGATACTTGGTATGATACTTCTGAAATTTTAATTGAGATACCTATATGGTTTGATCTTCTTATGCTACATATTGATAATGGCCTTTATATGTAGCATATCAAACAGAGTTTAGCGAATAGTAATATTCCAAAGGACACTATTTTGTTGTTTAATGTTAGGAACATAGAACAATATTCTTTTATGTGGAGGAGAATGCTCTCAGCTTCTGCTTCAAAACACATGAGGAAATTTTCCCATTTGTTTAATCATTCCACATATAAAATAGATATCAGCAAAAAGAGGTTTCAACTATCTGTCTTTTTAATAAACCAGATCTGAATATGTGTAAAATGCTAATTCATTTTTCTTTGAAAACTAGGCTTCGGTAGTTTTCAGGGATAAGGCAGATGTGTTACTGAAGTAGCCAATCCAGTTTAATTTAGAAAATAGTCAGTCTTCCTTTGTTTTGGTAGGGATAAAAGATATGTGAAATCCATGGTAAAGGTATATTAAATTATATTATTTTTCCTATCCCATACTTATTTTTCTTTGACAGCAAGAGATCAATAAGCATAACAACCTTTAAATGAATAACACTGTTTTCTATGCCCAATATAATTTGCACTGTTGTCTACATTATGATTTTTCATATTATTTTTGCCAACAGGTAGCTGGAGGTAGAAATGTTCCTGCTGTAGTGCAGAAAGTAGCTAAAGCTTCCATTGATCAAAGCCGGCAGATGAGGTACCGATCCTTGAATGAATACCGAAAGTTCTTTATGCTGAAGCCTTTCACATCATTTGAAGAACTTACTGGTAAGTCATGGGTGCAAGCAAACAATGTACATCTGACTGGTAGATCTTGTGTCCCCAGTCCAATTATTTGCATCTCCAGTTAAGGAAAGGGTCCACAACCTAAAAAGCTTCAGTACAGATTACCACTGAATTATAACTTTTAATCAAGAGGGAAATGCAAGAGAGAGTTGCAAATACAGAGATTTAGCTACAATAATTTTAATAATGAAATACCCATCTCTGCAATGTTTTAAGACAGATTATGATCCTGAGCTAAGAAGAATCGCATCACCCTTGTTTTAAAGGGATTGAAAGTAGCAGGTCTATTGACTTAGATTCAACTATCTTCTGTGCTGGATCACCAAGATTAAAATGCAATATTCAAGCAATATATTATATTTATAAAATTTATCAATTAAAAAATGCCTAAAATAACTGAACAATTTCTACTATTAAAAGAAAAAATATAGTGATTACAGATAAAGAAGAAAGAGTTTCTTTTGTACTGAATGTAGATATCTTTATTACAGGTGAAAAAGAAATGGCTGCAGAACTTGAAGAACTCTATGGAGATATTGATGCTATGGAATTATATCCTGCCTTTCTTATTGAAAAGCCACGTCCTGGAGCCATCTTTGGTGAGACCATGATTGAAATTGGGGCACCCTTCTCCTTGAAAGGTCTTCTGGGAAATGTCATCTGCTCACCTGAATACTGGAAGCCAAGTACTTTTGGGGGTGCAGTGGGCTTTGACATTGTGAATACAGCCTCACTCCAAAGCCTCGTTTGCAATAATGTGAAGGACTGCCCCAGCACAGCTTTCCATGTCATCAGCTCTGAAACATTGTCAACAAATAATGTCAGTGCATCCAGCAGGTCGATGGATGAAATCAGCCCTGCCATACTTCTCAAAGAACGATCAACTGAATTGTAGGGAGGGGGGAAATCACTATTGGTATATATTTATTTATTAAGTTATTTATATAACAATATTTATTTATACTTTTAAAAAAGCTGCCATGGAGGTCTTTATATTTTTCTGTGCATTGGCATTGAATTCAGGACGTCTGACTTGAAGGGTTCTTGCTTAGATTTGCAAGACAGTTCTCTTCATTCCTCATTATATCTTTGGTACCACGGTGAGATATGTGAGATGTTTCAAAATAAATCAAGGACCACAGATTTGCTGCTTTAAACACAAGCAATAACTTTGAGTGGTGGTTCTCCACCTCTCCCCCATTGTGACATGATGATGGTAAAGCAGGTTCAACATTGAAAAGGATTTAATTACTTAACTCCTTCAAGAAAGGGCCTTAGCAAATGAATGAGAAATAGAAAGTAGAGACTTATGCATTTTTACAATATTATTATCCAAAGATTTATGATATGTCTCAGTTAGGCTCTCCATTAGCTGATACAAAATCAGGAAGCAGAAAATGAATTTTATATAAAAACTGTAAGATTTTGAAAACAGAGAATATTTTGGAAACCCAGTTTCATTTCATTTCAGATCTCAACTAAGCAAAAGAATTACCCTTTTCCTTAAAATAAAAGGCATTAATTTTTGATTCAGTTCCTATGTATATTGCCTTACTAAATGAATAGGAACAAGAAACTCCACTAAAATGCAATTTGTTTTTCAGTTTTTTCAAATCTTTCATATATATCTTTTTTTTTAATTTTCAGAAACTAAGAAAATTACCCAATTTTGGTAAAACCTACTCTTACTTTAAACCATTCAATAGCTATCCAACAATCAGACATTGTCATTTTTCTCTTAAATTTGCCATCAGGTTTCCATAGAGTATGTGGTAACTTTTTATTTTCCTATATCATTTATATGGTGGGGAAGAACAGGGGTGCGTTCCATTTACCTTCCCTTTGAATCACAACGGTACGTCAGATTGTGCAAAAGATACTCTGTGCATATAGGGTTTGTTTTGACAATTGCAACTACCAAAGAACTGGTTCAGAGGCATGGCGAGCCAACCATCACCACCGGTTCGGCAACCTTGGCCATATTTCCATCAACAGTCCGCCCGAACCAGCCCAAACCGAATACCACCTCTGGGGAAGAACCTGTCTCCCAGCGGGGACAAGGTGAATTCTGGATAATCCACTCTTGCTGGTTTCCAGCACGATTTTGAATTGTAGAATCTCTCTTTTAGCATTGCACTTTATGCAAAGAAGGCCAGTTCAACATTAACACCTTAACACTACCTTTTGTGTAATATTATTGTGAGTGTTCAGGTAGATTATAGATTCTATAGTTGACTTATAACTTGAAATATGCAGTTTTTTGTATTATGTTGGTTAAATGTTAAATATTTTGTGTGGCTGAAGAAATATTGAAATCTAATAGGGTGTGACATACTACTTACTAATAATTTTACTTTTTTGGAAGAGAAAAAGACCCTTTACTTATGATGGTATTTGTGAAGCTTCTTTTTAAAAGATGAACAATGAAAGAGAAAAATATTGCTGGCTGGAAAAAGAAATCTCAGGATAATCAAAGAGTACCTTTATGGTGCTCTTAATAAAGTCTTGTTGCTTTTAGTGTTATATCACTGGAACTTACAGAGAATAATCTTTAACAGATTATATTCAACTATCTGAATTTTTCTTAAGACAACACTGTCTTACTTAAATTGGTCATCTGTGTATCTTTAAGTTTCCTATTGCTAGGATTTTTTCAAGTTGTCTTTTCATCAGAAATAGGGTACACTGCCCTTTCTTGAACTGAATGTTTAATTTTAATATTTTCCTTTAGTGCTTCATCTTAATCAGTGTTGCTTGTTTTTATTTGTTTGTATTTCATTACTCTCTTTGTCCTTCATACCTTTTATACAATACTTGTATTATATAAATGCTATGTAATAACTGGTATTACATTGTAAAATGCCATGCTGCAGAATCATGCTTTTTCTGCATTTGTTCAATGTATTTATCAAGCAGATTAGTTTTCTTTTATAATAGGTTTTCATTTCTTCTAAAGAAGAAGAAGAAAATCCCAAGAAAACTTATTTATCTCAGCAAGCTGGTCTTGATTTGGTGTTTAGATTATAGCTGCTTGAATGCCAAGCTGTTGAGAAACCCAGAGAAAATTTGACACTTTTAAAATATATGATTAAATCTACTGGATTTGAAGTGTATATTTATTAAATATTTTTACTTAAATGTTTCCAGAACGTTTTATAAAAACAAGAGACAAAATAATTCAGTTGAACAATTGAACCATTTAAATAAGTTCCATAGAAATGGATCTTAATCTATTTCCATAAGGAAATAGATTTTTTTCTGAATTGTGGCCTCTTAAATGTATTAAAGAAAATGAATGTATAATTTATTGATGTAATTATTTAAATTATATTAAGATGTAATTTTAATTATATTTTTTATTTTTACAGTGTGCATAAAAATGTCAAAAATAAAATTTAAAACTGCATTTTGAGTTAGTTTTTTTTTTAAGTATTGCAACAGTGAATTTCAAAATTGATTATTGCAGTCACTTCGGAATGGTTTGGGAACTTGGGAGCCACTAGTTTGGGAAATATTTCAAACTTAATGATGAATAAATGAATCCATGAATTCTGCTCAAAAGCTCTGAAAAGCACTTCTGTAGATAGGGAAGAATAATTCTAAGCATTAGATGGACATAAAGGACCCACCTCAATTAAGCATCTTGAGAATTCAATTGCTTGGGAGAAAGGAAGTGTTTCCTTTGCGGGCTTCCTCCTTTCCATTGGTCATGTATAGGTAATCCACAGTTTGGAAATATGCATTTAAAATGTTTCTAAAGACTTCTATTATCCTGTATTACTCATTAAAATCAATTCCCCAAGTAAAGAAGAATAACAACAACTCTCCAATGTTGAATGAAAGCAGGGTATTATAAATAATATGTATATATTTAAATAATGTTTAATAATTCAAATAACTTGGCCAGCAGGTCTACAAATCCTAGGTCCTCTTTCTTTTTTCAAACATAGGAACTTTTGCTGTAAGCGGGGAATTTTTCAGGAATCCACAGAGATTTGTTAATATGACTTCTGCTTGTTTCTTTCATACACAAAATCGCATTCATTTTGAAACTTGAATTCATTTACACCAGTTTTTCTTCTCTAACCTGAATTGCAGCTCTGTTCTATCACTAATAGCCCATCGATGGCCAGTTAGGGTTTTGAGAGCTCCTTAGTACTCCTTTCATTACCCAATCTACATCTACAATACTAGGACTGATTATGTTAGTTAGTTTGGGTAATGAAATATCTGCAAGGAACCAAGCTCAGAGAGCACCAGGGACCCCTCATTTCAATTTATTGGTTCTAACAAAAATGGGCCTAAAGAATGAAATAAGATTTTTTTTGCCAACACCTATTATCAATTTATCTCTTACTCTTACTGTTGTTGTTTTGGGGAGGGGATATCTCTCAGAAACATCCATTCATTTTCATCTTTTTGCCCGACATTTTGTCTTCAGCTTCTAGTGGCTGTCTCATTTCTTGTTTTGGCAATACATTCAGAATTCAAGACAACTTTTAAAAATCTTGCTTTATCAACATTGCTGCTAGAAGAAAGTTTGAAAATACTCCATCTCTACAGTACCTTTGCCATTCCTTGATGGAGGTATTGAAACCTTCTCTCCTAGGTTTTTTTTTTTTTTTTGCTGTCCTGTCAGTATAACCAGGCTTGAGGTTTTTATAATACAGTGTTCCCTCGATTTTCGTGGGGGATGCGTTCCGAGACCACCCGCGAAAGTCAAATTTCCGCGAAGTAGAGATGCGGAAGTAAATACACCATTTTTGGCTATGGATAGTATCACAAGCCTTCCCTTAATACTTTTAACCCCTAAATTACCATTTCCCATTCCCTTAACAACCATTTAGTTACCATTATTACTGGTACTCACCACTGAATAAGACACTTAGTGATCCTGATATTTATAAACATAATTATTTATTAACAATGATTTTGTTGTTATTTATTTGCAAAAAATATTAGTTTGGCAATGACGTATGACATCATCAGGTGGGAAAAAACATGGTATAGGAAAAAAACCCCACAAAGTATTTTTTAATTAATATTTTTTGAAAAACTGTGGTATAGGGTATTCGCGAAGTTCGAATCCGCGAAAATCAAGGGAGCACTGTACATCTATTAACCAACCCTACTCATGAAATAAGAAGAAAAAATATGCATTGTATAACAAAGTTTAGTGCATGAATTTGGAAGCAGCAATCAATTATACTTTATGTGCTCCTGCAAGAAATAGCTGCTATGAAGTTCTGTGGTAGCAGTAGCAATAGCAGTTAGACTTATATACCTCTTTACAGCACTTTACAGCCCTCTCTAAACTCCTGGCATTGGACAGAGTTAGCCTGCAATACTAACTGCTGCTCCACAATGGCTCCATAATGGCTCTTATTGAAAGAGTTGGGAAACCAGGATAGGACACAGTATACTGATTCAAAAGAGAAAATTATTTATTTGCTGATAAATAATTTTCAGGCAGGTTTTAAAATTCTGCTACTGCTGACTATTGCAGTTTTTATTTTTAAATACAGGATCTGCATGTTTCTGTTGTGTATGAGGGGTAACAAATTGATCATGGTTTCTGTAAACAAAAGCTATTTCTTTTTCTAAAAAACAACAACAATTTCATTTAAAATTGTCTACTTTCCCTGATAGCATAGGGATTAAAATATCGTCCTTCCAATTTGTGAAATGGAAACTACCCATGAGAAGCTTTGTATGCAAAACATGTACTTTCTTATTAAGCCAGGGTTCTTCTCCCAAAGGGGGAATCATGATCCAGTTGATCTAAAAGATGCTTTGTTTTCCTGAAGTGTTTTTACTCTACTGGTAACCAGGTGGATCCCCTTATTTAGACGTAAACAGAGGAAAGCATAGGTGCGCCTTTTTTCTTTGTTCATACCTGCCCTCTTAGCTAATTATTTTTAACACCCATTCATTTTCTTCTTTTTCTTCTATTTATACATTCCTTTCATTGTGCGTTGAAGACTGCACCCTTTTCACTCTGCCGTAGAGGAAGCAGGTTTGCGTGCAAGACTAGCAAAAATAAAGTACATATGAAATAGGTCACATGTCGCTTGCATTGGAATATATGAGAGTGTGACCACCATAGGAATATCTGCCTTACAACCGCATTCCACTATTTCACCAACCAAAAGCAAATAACATAGATACAAAAAACCCAAAATACCCTTAGGTGGGGGTGGGCCCTGTCAGGCACAAGTAACCAGAAACAGGAGCTGAATCCAAAGCACTAAACGTTGTTTATATGCTATCTATACAGACAACTATCTGTTCTACTAATGGTCAAGCCAAATTGGCACTAGATAAGGATCAATATACTGTAATTCCTGGAGAAGGACGAGAAGTCCTTTTTGCCTCTTTCATAATGGTTTTGTTCCCCTCGAATTGATACAATCTTGATCCCGGTAACAGTTAGAAATTTAGGATTTAGTTGATATGGATGGGAATATTTACTTTCTTTTTTGTTTTTTGGTAAAGGGCAATTACTATAAACTGGGGTTAAGAAATATACATGACAATGTTATTAAGGATAAATGGACAAGACTGAAGCACTAAGGCCTAAATATATTAGATGTGATTAGAAAAGAAACAGCCGAAAAAGTGTATTCTCTAATAGGTTTTTTTTAATGCCTATAAGAAATTTGAGTAATTATTTTTTATCCAGATGTCAAATGTAAAGGAGACAGCACCTAATGGATTATGAATACCGAATTCAAAAAGATGAATTTGTGTAATGTAATTTGGGATTGATGGTATGTAAATTTGCATATGTATTTTGAATAAAGCCGCTCCGAGAAGATGGCATACAAATCTAATAAATTATTATTATTATTATTATTATTATTATTATTATTATTATTATTATTATTATTATCAATACAACACAGCAAACAAGATCACTATGCTGGATTTCGTATTTCATCACCAGTCGGGCACTTCCCAAGCACCTAGGACTGCGTGATGTAGCAGCGAATTATGTTTGCCAATCCCAGTAAAGCGGCCTTTTGCAATCGATGGTTTTCAAATGTCCGCTGAGATCCTTTGGCACTGCACCCAGCATGCCAAGTACCACTGGGATCACTTTCACTGGCCTATGCCAGAGTTGTTGCAGCTCGATTTTTAGATCTTCATATTTCACTAATTTCTCTAGCTGCTTCTCCTCAATTCTGCTGTCCCCTGGGATTGCGATGTCGATGATCCATACTTTCTTTTTCTCCAGAATCAGGATGTCTGGTGTGTTATGCTTCAGAATTCGGTCAGTCTGAAGTCTGAAGTCCCATAGTAGTAGTAGTAGTTGTTGTTGTTGTTGTTGTTGTTGTTGTTGTTATTATTATTATTATTATTATTATTATTATTATTATTATTAAAAAATAAAAAATTCTTAGCCACATAATGGTCCTGTTTTGTTCATTTCCCTTCTAGCAACAGTTATATCAAGTTCTTTATCAACTATCACTCTGACAAATGTATACGTGAAGTCTCATCTTTGGAGATATCTTCTAATTGCTATCTGATTAGAACCCAAGTATGGCAACTTAATGCCATTTCAAACAGAATGTTTACACTGCAGGAAATCAAGCAAAAGTTTGGCATGTTCTAATTTTGTTAAGAAAACTTTGGATAAACCATATGGTAGGATGGTTGAGTCCTTGCTACTGCTTCTGGAAGATATGGGAAAAATTCATGTAGCCTCCAATAGCTCCAGATTGACACCTTCCCCTCTTACTGCCACTGTTTTCTCTCCTGCTTATTTCCCCCCCCCCATTTTCTGTACAGCTGAATGATTGTAAGTCACAGCAGACTGAGTTTGGGAAGGAGCATGGGAAATACTGCTGATCAAAAGGCACAGGCATATGCTTTGCATGAAAAAAAATATATCCCAGAATCAGCCATTGAATCTCTTGCCATTTTCCAGATCCTTTCCTGAGATCTGGAAAGCTACTTCAAGTCTTCACTGTCCTTCCAACAGATCTTAAAACCATCAACTGGTTTTAACGTTGATACATTTCTGGTTCCAGTTTATTGGAAACAGTGGTAGGCTTTCCTTAAGTTGCTGTGCTTCTGCAGACTTTGTGACTGATGCATTTGTTTTCTTTTTCCAATCCCCCTACCTCCTACCTCAAGCTCTGTGGTTTGGAGTTCTTTTTCTCTGCTTCCTTTTCCCTGCCTTTTCCATCTCCCATCTACCCAAAGTTCAATATTACTTTCTGGAGTTCGACTCTTTGTGCCCATTTAAAACGTATCTATTCCTTCCCCATAGTAACATGCCACCATCATCAGAACAATTAAGAAAAATGCCCTGTTAAAAAATGGCTAGCCTAGTAGGGTTTTACCTTCACAACTCTTTAAAAATAAAAATGTAAAACTTTCCCCTGTCATTTATGGCTGACTCTAGGGGCTGGTGCTCATCTTCATTTCTTAGCCCAGGAAATCAGCATTTTCCAATGACATTCCACGATCATGTGGCCAGCATGACTTGACACTGAAAGTGCATGGATCGCTGTTATCTTCCTACTGAAGTGGTACTTATTTATCTACTTGCATTTACATGCTTTCAAACTGCTAGGCTGGCAGGAACTAGGGCAAGAACAGGAGCTCTCTCTGTCGTGCAATACTTGATCTCGAACTACCAAATGTCCAGTCAAAAAGCTCTGTGTCTTAACCAATTGATTGTTGCATGGAAGCTTTTAAATGCAAAAGAATGGTGGCCACATTTCTGGGAAATTTGGACTAGTTTGGTGCCTTTGTTAACATTTCATTACAGTGTTCTTTTCTTTACCTAGATTCTCAATTTAAGAACCACTGGACAAATATATGCACATACATGTACTGAAAAACTTGGGTAGCGTGAGATTGACTGATTGGATGTAGAGATAATGGTATTTTTCTTATTTCATGACCTGTAAAATTTGATTTTCAAGAGAAAAACAGATTAGATTATTTTGTAAGCACTTTATTATTGGGCAGCTGAGGGATAAACACCAGTTAGATGATGGTGAAGTCACCAAGCTTTCTAGATATTGCACTTTTATTATTATGTGGCAAAATTGCTCTCATACAGACACATTAATACAGTAGTCCCTCGCTGTATCGCGCTTCACCTACTACGGCTTCACTTCATCGCGGGTTTTCAATAAATATTAATTTAAAAAATCATTCGCGGATCTTCGCTGGTTCGCGGGTTTCTGAGGAAGACGATCGGCAGATTTAAACAATAAATAATAAAATGTATTACGAATTACAATACTGTATGTACGTTTTTATACTGTCCTCAGAAATTAGAAGCTTCATAGCCTGCCAGTGATGCCACTCGCCTACATGAGATAGTAAATTACACATGATTGGTTGGTTGCTAGAGAAGCGACCAACCGGAGGAGAAGGGCCAGCTTTGTATCCCAGCGTCTGATTGGTCTCTGTGCTCTGTGCAGCGCATTCAATTCACCAGAAGCATTGGTTTAGAAGGAGAAAGAGGAAGTAGAAAGGAAGGAGAGGGAAGGAAGAAGAGGGAAACGACTAAAAACTTTAATTCAAGCATTCAATTCACCAGAAGCATTGGTTTAGAAGGAGAAAGAGGAAGTAGAAAGGAAGGAGAGGGAAGGAAGAAGAGGGAGACGACTAAAAACTTTAATTCAAGCCCAACCATGCCACCCAAACGGGCAAGTTCTTCATCTGCCGAAACCAAGGGGAAGCGTCAGCGCAAAACGCTGACGATTCAAGAAAAAGTGAAGCTGCTGGACATGCTCAAGGAAGGCAAATCGTACGCAGCAGTAGGCCGGCATTACAGGATAAATGAATCAAGTGTACGCTATATAAAGAAAGATGAGAAGAATATCAGGTCTACGGCGACTTTTACATTCAATAAAACGGCAAAAAGGGTAGTTAGCAGCAGAAATAAAGGCATCATTAAAATGGAGTCTGCTTTGGCAATTTGGATGGAAGACTGCCGTAAAAAAAATATTGTTTTGGACTCTAACATGATCAGGACAAAGGCTAAGTCTCTGTATGACACCATGACGGGAGATGACGACAATGAAGAACCCCAACCTTCAACATCAACGGCTTCTAGCACCCAGAAGATTGAATTTACTGCAAGCAAGGGGTGGTTTGAAAAATTCCAGAAGCGCTTTGGCATTAGGAGCGTTTCGTTACATGGAGAGGCTGCCTCTGCTGATAACGACGCAGCAGACTATTACGTGAGCCACACATTCCGCACCATTATAGAAGAAGGGGGCTATGTACCTGAACAAGTCTTTAATATGGATGAGACAGGCTTGTTCTGGAAGAGGATGCCATCGCGGACTTTTATTATGAAGGAGGAAGCCAAAGCCCCTGGCTTTAAAGCACAAAAAGATCGTGTGACATTGGTAATGTGTGGCAATGCTGCTGGATTCATGGTAAAGCCAGGGCTTATTTATAAGTCGCTGAATCCCAGAGCCCTCAAGAATAAAAACAAGAATGTGTTGCCTGTGTATTGGATGCACAACCGCAAGGCATGGATCACAAAGAACCTTACGAGGGACTGGTTCCATCAGTGTTTTCTTCCGGAGGTCAAGGAATATTTAAAAGAGAAGGGCCTGGAGTTCAAGGTGCTTTTGCTCATGGATAACGCTGGCGGCCATGCTACCGACATTGGGTACAGTGGAGTCAAGATTACCTTCTTGCCACCTAACACTACGTCGTTGATCCAGCCCATGGACCAAGGCGTCATTCGTGCGTTTAAGGCGCTGTATACGAGAAATTCGTTACAGGCACTCGTCGAAGCAATGGATGTGGATGACAATTTCTCACTAAAAGCGTACTGGCGTGAGTACACGATATTATCATGTCTCAAAAATATTCAGAAGGCCCTCACTGAAATGAAAAATGAAACAATGAACTCGTGCTGGAAGAAATTGTGGCCTGAAGTAGTGAAGGATTACAGAGGATTCTCAGCAGAAGAAATTCAGCATTCGGCAATAAATAAGGCTGTGGTCCTTGCAAAAGCCCTAGGGGGAGAGGGCTTTACTGATATGACTGCCCAAGATGTGAATGATCTTTTGGACACGCACGCCCAGCCATTGTCTGACGAAGACCTGCTGGAGTTGACCAAGTCCGCTAGCGAAGAAGAGGAGGAAGACAACGATTATGCTGTCGAAGAGGACTTTGGCTTGACGCTTGAACGCCTTGCAATGATGCAACGAACGGCTCAACAACTTGTGCAAATGGCCGAAGAGTTTGACACGGATATGATCCGTGCAATTCAGTTACGAAATTACATTGAAACGGGCATGCTGCCATACAAGAACTTGTTGACCCAGCTCAAGAAAGAACGCCAGCAACTTCCAATCACGATGTTCTTAACTCGTGAACAGAAGTCTGATAAGCCAGCGATAGCGCCTTTAGCAGAAGTAGAAGTCCGTGCTGCCGAAACATCTGAGAACCAAGATGAGGTACCACCTGAGGAAGTGGTACCTCAAGAAGCCCAGTAAGCTCATCACATCATCATTGTAAATATTGTAAATATTGTAAATTGTACATTGTAAATACTATACTCATCATCATCGATCTACAAATATGGTGAGTACCCATAAAAAATTTCTTTTTTATTATTTTTATTATTTTTAAGTTATATTATATATGTACTACTGTGATATGTATTTTGTAGGAGTGTGGGAAGGGTTTATAAACACTTAAACACTTTATAAACACTTATAAACACTTAAAACAATGAATATAAATACTTTAATAAGAACTGTCAGTCGATAAATTCCACATCGCGGATTTCACCTATCGCGGCAAGGTCTGGAACGTAACACCCGCGATAGGTGAGGGACTACTGTATTCATACAATCTGACCATTGTATGATTATTCATACAATCTGACCACAGCAGCTTGATTCCGAGATTCTGGAGGGGATCAGCATCAACTATTGTTGCATTGATGGAATAAAGGCCTAATTTATTATTACAACTTGACACGTTCAGATGAAGAGGCAGAATAATAGCTAACATTGTAATGAATCACAGGCTGTTTGCATGGCTGGTGGCTGCATTTGGTTTCATGGTTCCACATTTGTTTTTGCTCTTGTTACATCATCTATGTTGCTCAACAAATTTGCAGCCTGTACAGATAAGGCCAAATAATTTGCCTTCTCAGCTGCGTTTTTTTCCTATGGATTTAACATGATGGTCTTAGTTTTGCCTTACTTTGTTCCTCATTTGATTCATGGGCACTTCTCCTTTTCATTCCTATCAACTCTTTCAATTGATCTAAATGAGTCCCGTCTACAAAAAATGGCAAGCTCTTTCCTTCCTGTATTGTATTTATTTTGTGATAGATTTCTTGCTGAAGAGATTTGTGGTCTCTTCTTACTAAATACAGAAGTAGAGTTTTTGAGACTATGTTTTACAGAACCTGAGGGTTTCGTGAGAACCTAGTGGAGTTCGGTGAGAAA
The DNA here is from genome assembly GCF_031021105.1 of Erythrolamprus reginae. Taxonomy (NCBI): domain Eukaryota; kingdom Metazoa; phylum Chordata; class Lepidosauria; order Squamata; family Dipsadidae; genus Erythrolamprus; species Erythrolamprus reginae. The sequence goes on along the minus strand of NC_091952.1, from coordinate 103,696,237 downwards.
TTATCATTGGCAATCTTCAGTCTCAAAACACTATGGTATCATGCTCTAGAACAGTGTTTCCCAACCTTGGCAACTTGAAGAGATTTGGACTTCAATTCCCAGAATTCCCCAGCCAGCAAATGCTGGCTGGGGAATTCTGGGAGTTGAAGTCCAAATCTCTTCAAGTTGCCAAGGTTGGGAAACACTGCTCTAGAAAGAGTTCCTAGAATAGCATCTAATGTGGCTGAAAAGGCCAATCCGAGAATGGCAATCCCTTCCACAGTGGTCCCCTCCACGGTTACGGGATTGGTTACGGGACTGCCTCTTTGCCTCAGCCTGCTGGCCTTCTCCTTGAAATGGAGAAGGCCATACTGTGTCTTTAGCCTCCAAGCTGAACGATCAGAGGTCAAGGTTTTCCAGCTGTTAAAGTCCATTCCCAAGGCCTTTAAATCCCTCTTACAGATATCCTTATATTGCAGTTGTGGTCTCCCTCTGGGGCACTTTGTTCTGCCCCAGCTAATAATATAGCAAACACACAATTTGATTGAACTTATTTCAATTAATAACCGACAACTGTCTTAGTAGAGGTCACACACACACACAAACTTAAAGGCAGTATTTTCTTGCAAAAGCCCAAGTGTAGTAGATGCTTGGAACAAACTTCCAGCAGACATGGTTGGTAACTGAAATTAAACATGCCTGGGATAAACATATATCCATCCTAAGATAAAATACAGTAAATCATACAAGAGCAGACTAGATTCAATTCAATTCAATTCATGAGATTTGTATGCCACCCTTCTCCAAAGACTCAGGGCGGCTCACAGAATAGACATAAAACAAAGCATATAGAACAAATCTAATATGTTTTTAAAAGTATGACTAAAAACCCTATGTAATACTCAATCAGACAGTCCAATCACACCATGCATCATATTTATTGTTTAGAGGGGCAAGGTCTAATTGCCCCAAGCCTGGCGACATAGGTCTTAAGACTCTTGTAGAAGGTGAGGAGGGTAGGGGCAGTACGAATCTCTGGGGAGAATTGATTCCAGAGGGCCGCCCCCCCCCCCCACAGAGAAGGCTCTTCCCTAGGCCCTGCTTGATGGTACCTGGAGAAGGCCGACTCTGTGGGACCTGACCAGCTGCAGGGTTTTATGTATTTATAAATGGACCATGAGATCTTTTTCTGCCATCAATCTTCTATGTTTCTATGTTAATTAGTCATCATCAACAATTGGCATAAGTTCAAAAAGTCTTAAATCATAGAAGTGCAATTAGTCTTTGGTAGCTTATGAAGTTTAGCAAAATGCCTAGGAGTGGTCTTCAAATAAACTGAAGCAGATAAGCAAAGCAGAGATTTTTCAGACACCAAACCATACAATTTTTCAAGCATTGTTTCCTGCAGAGATTCAACTGCCCCAGCTTTCCTTAAGTAGATGAGGGGAGTGGCCAATTAACTCCTCTGGACATCCTCTGGATTAACCACTCCTGCCTTTTGACATCTCTACGTGTTTGTGCATTAAGAAAAGAAGAAGCCCCTTCTTCCTCATCCCTGCTATGAGGTTCTGGAGGTTTTGAAGGCCCTGGCTGAACCTCTGCCTCTCACACCAAGTCCTTGGCCGCCTACTCACTGTCCAACTGTCCGACTCATTGTCCAGCTGCACAAGCTGCTGGCCCATCTCCAAGTTGGCCTCCCCTTGAACAGAATCTGTTATCAGCTGCATAGGCTGCTGGAGGGCCATAACACACTTTCCATACACTGATTCCTCATAAAGGAGACCTTTTGAAGTCCGACCAGATATGCTCAAGCCAGTGAAGACATTGCTGTTTCAATAGTGTATGCATACTAAAAAGGCCAGCCCATTCCAAGACTGTGCTATTTGGAACTTTGTCATGCCAAGTGATGCCAAGGATACTACAGAGACAGTGCAAATGGAAATTATTCAACTTTCTATCCTGCTGTGCATAAAGGGTCCAAGACTTGTTGCAATACAAGAGTATTGTGAGAAATTAAAGACACTGAAAAAGTGAACTGGAATGCATCCAATTTTCTATCTCTGAAGCTTTGCTTCTTGGTTATGAGTTACATTTAAAAAAAAAAACTTGACAGGTTCCACAGCTTGAAAAAAGTTTGAAAACTTCTGATAAATTTTCTATTACTGAATAAGGTTTGCTTCTTAATTAGGAGTTTGTTTGTTTTTAAAAATATTAACTGACAAGTGCCAAAGATAGACAAAGTTTGAAAACTCTCGATCTGCAGTGCAGTAAACAACAATAACAATAAACTATCATTTTGTGAAGTGATAATACTTCATTTCACAGGGCATTTAAAATCTAATCACAATCAGAATGGATTTGACACAGAATCAATTTCACTTTAAAGAAAATATTAGATGCTGCATTTTGAATTGGTGATTAATTCTAAGTATGTAAACTAGAGAGAAAACAATTTCCTTTGAGATAAATCTTATTATTTTCCTTCTAAGCCTAAGAGAGAAGTCTTCAATTTCCACCTTCCTCCCTTAACTTCTTCTACTTCTATTCCTTCCACAGAAATTAATAGATAACAATCTTAGCCAGTCTCTTTTATCTCAGAAAACCATGGTGTGCTCACAAAGCAGAATTATAAATGAGAATAGCAATTTGTACACTTCCAAAATAAACCACATAGGTACCCCAAATAAATAAATGGCCTCAGGGGGTCAAAAATTAAAAGCAACAAGAGCCTTGATGCCTTCAACATGAGTTTGAGAAAAATAAATATCCTCTGGATTTCTAAAGGTTTAGGGTCAACAGTCATTTCCTGGCATCTCTCTCTAAAATACAGATTGACAGGAAGGAAATTTATATCCAGAATGTACCAACAAGAACAGGACCTCTGCTCACCAGTGTATGCTCAACTTCCCTATAATTTCTCCAACATTTTTTTCCACATAAGTTTAATTTGCTTGAGCCAAATATCAGTGTTTTACGTCAGCCAAGCATCTGCCACTGCAAGCTTGATTCATTAAAGCCACTCATGTGTACAATTCCATAACTGAGAATAATATATATCAGGGAGCTAATCAGTTCTTTATTATTAATATGTAACTTGGTAACACAAGAAACATCACACTGTGGAATTTAAACAGCTTTTCTAAATGGCTTCCCCAAGAAAAATCTGCAAGTCTCTACTACTTTTTAAAATAATATTGTCACCAGCCTCCTCCCACCATACTTGAGTTTTGCATTATTATTGTAATACAGTAATAATAAGGTATTTTATTAGGTTAGTTCTGCAGAATCCTGATCAGAATCTCTCAGAATCCTCATGTTTCAAGATTTAACATAAGCGGAATGAGTCACATGTATACTTTTGTTTGTTTGTTTTTTGTAATTATAGACTGCCGAGAAATATTGATAAAAGTCAAAGAGCAATAAAAAATCCATGAGAAAATATCTATGTCTAAGTTCTCAAGCTTTCAGAAAGTTCCTTCAAATAATTTCTTGCCTAATTCTTTGAAAGAGGTATCCTGTCTCTCACAGTTACTTACAAAGAAAGAAGAGTTAAAATACTGGTTCAGACTTGACAACATCCATGTAGTTATGAATACCCTGGTCAGCAGCCTTTACTATCTTTCATTCTTACTGAAGAATGATAGGCTTTTGTAATAAATTGTAATTATTCAAGTAGATCCCAGTAAAGACTCATTAAAGGCATTCATACAGCAGCCAGATACAGGATTCTGTGTCTAACACAGATCCCACATAGATCTTAACTCTTAGTAATTCCCTCCCTTCCTGTACAAATTGCCTCAGTAAAATTAAGGATCCAACTCTCCATTTCATTCAAGTCCATATATTCATTAGCTGTGGTGAAGTCTAAAGGTTCAGAAAGATTCACATGCTTATACAGCATTAGGTGGAGATGCGCTAAAAAGATTTCATTCCAGCCATTGATCTTAAACCTTCTTAAACCACAAACCTATGTTGAAACAACAGGTTGGTTTTCCCCCCCAGAAAATTAATCCAGCCCATGGCTCTAAACGTTTGTTTTCATTTACTAAGCAAATAAACAACAGAGTTCAATTTTCTTTTGAAGAACTAAATCTGATTAGCTATGGAGTAACTTGGAGACAATGATATCATTTACAGAGCTCCATAATTGGCCCCTGAAGTAGAATTCATAATCTGCACATCCTGAATGTTTGATATAATGATGCATAAATATATACTTTATGTAGAAGACAAACTTTTGAGATAGATTAACTAGGGAGCAAGTCCCACTGTACTAATAAACATCGTATTTCTGCCAGTGCACGCAAGGTTGGTCTGGCTGGTGGAATTAGGAAGAAAGCCTAAAGAGTCCAAGAGAAGAACAACACAGGCTATCAATTGTTCAGTTCTAAAATTTGCAAGGAAAATGAATGTTGTTATAATGTATCTAGGCCGAAAAACTCCAATATTACTAAATGAGTGAGATTTATGAAGGAAAATAGATTAGTTAGACTCAAGGCATGAGGCCTAGCAATATAGGTAGCAGAAAGTAAATAATTTCAAAAGTCAATCTTGTAAGCTAAGATTGTCCAGCATTGGGCCAAAAAGGTTGGTATCCAGTGGTGAGTTGTAAATTGTTTTTCCACCATTTCACATGTGTGCACAAGATGGGCAGCGCCGGACTTACCCGGCAGGCAGGCTTTGCTGGAGGGACCGGGAGACATGGTCCCTCATGGCGGCCGCCATCTTGGATCCCGGGCGAAGTCTCGCGATGCAAGACTTCGCTCGGGAGATCAGGGCCTGATTGGCCAGGCTCCTGATTGGTCCGGGCGGGGCCTGCTCGCCCTATATAAGGGCGAGCAGGCCCGGGGCTCTCCCTTTTCGCCCGGACTGCAGAGAAGAGCAGACATTCATTTGTCTGCTCGCGGCGGCCATTTTGTTGGCGACCTCGTGCGAGGCGCCATTTTGTGGCCTGCAGGAAAGCGGAAAGCCTTTTGCTGCATCAGCGGAGCCAGCATCGGCTGGGCTTCGCTCCGGTTTGGAGCCCCATTGCCTGGTTGGGTGTTGTGGGGGGTGCTGCCTTCTGGTGGCCTCGCGGGCCCGCGGTGGTTACCGGGTGGGCTTTGGCCTGGGCATAAAGGCCTGGTGGTGGGCCTTGCTGCCCGTTGGGAGGGGGTGGATTCACTTCCTGGGAGGTCGGCACTGCTGAGGCCTGCTGCTTCAGGCAGGCCTTGCCTAAGGGGTGCAGGGTCCTTTAGGGGGTTGGTCACGCCCTCTCCTTCCTTTTGTAAAAAA